>NC_142341.1:36876111-37190416 GCF_054954075.1 Amborella trichopoda
AGTCTCATGTAAGAGGCAACTTTTGTTGAAGATTCATTCTTATCTCTTTTAGAGCTTGCTAAGCAAATTATCCAAAAGTCAAAATGTGAGAGGGTTAGGGTTTCCTATATAAAAATAGATGGGATGAGATGTGAATATAATTATCTTAGTACGTGGTGTTCGTCTTCTTTGGTGAAAAAAATATCATCTTAAAAAAGAAAAGAGATAGAAAGAGAATTCATGTGGGAAGATCTAGATCTTCTTAGAAGGAAAAGATCTTGAGATAGATATAACCCTAGATAAAGAAGAAAACCTCTTGGAGAAGAAAGAACCCAAGAGAAGGATAAATTAGAGAGAGAAAATCTCTAGAAGGAATAGTAAGGCTAGAAGAGGTTGTTTTGATGCTAAAAAATCCTCAAATTAATCATCTTGATTTCAAGATGCATGGACAGAAGAAAAAATGGGTTTCAAGTTTTGGAAGTGGTGCATTTTGTAATACATTTTCGGACCATTGTTTTTCAAGTTTTCATAGATCTATTCAATCCATATTATTTTTGAAGCTTTAAATTTTATGGTTAGAAATGAAAATAAATTTTTAAGGCTATCTGAAAGATTTACAGTGTTGAAACCACATTTTTCAATACTATTTGAAGGTACGCTTTACTTTGATTGTTTAGAGCATCGGCTTTATTCAAACTGCACCTTTTATTAAATGGTAACTCGGATATAATTCTTTCATTGGTATTCACACAAGCTGGCTTATCCACGTTGGAGGCAAAATACTTTTTTTTTTATTGAAATGACACCATTAGTAATAAAATTGGCAGAGAACTGCTCATATCTAGATGGATGGACATGAGAAAAAAATCGATTTCGAGTCTTGTAAATAGTCCTTCATGTAATATATTTCTCGACTGTTAATTTTCAAGATTTTTCATGTTTTCATAGATCTATTCGATTTGCACTAGTTTTGAGACTTTAAATTTTATAATTAGATATTAAAATAATGTTTCAAGCCATCACAAAGATTTTCAGTATTGCAAAATGCATTCCAACAATATTTAAAAGTGCGCCTTACTTTGATTGTTTCGGGCCTCAGCCCTATACAAAACCACACCCTTGTTTAATTGGATTTTATTATGAGCAATGATCCAATGCAACGGTTGTATAGTATATTGCAACGACACTTTTAGAAAACTATGTTTGTGGTATTTGTATGACCCCAAATTTTGCACACATTCTCTCTTCATCTTAATAATCAATCCTCAAACAAAAAAAAGTTCAATTTTTTAGATATGGTCAAAATGAGTCATCTCCAAAAATGAATCTAGACCATTCATTTTTTGAATTTCAAGATCTTAACTTTTACAAACTCAAAATCACTTTTTTATTTTTTAACATTGTTCATCTAATGATAATAAAGCCATCCAAAAAAATTGGAAATGAAAAAATCCTTTTAGGGCTTAGATCTAAGCATCTCATCAAAAGGAACGGCCTATGTTAATTGGGCTAAAAAAATACTTTTTAAGTTGTGTTTTCAGTTTTTTCTTTTTTTATAATTGTTCATTAGAATGAAAAGAGTGTATATTTCAAAGTTTGGATCAAACAAATGGCCATAAGATGGTTTAGCGTTGTTGCATCATATTACTATAAAATGGTTGCATGATATCATTGTTCTTTTATTATATCCTTGAGACAATCTTACTAATTGTTTCGTTCCCTGTTGCACATGAAAGGGGGGTCTTCAAAATAGAGATGAAATCGTGCTTCAAAATACAATGGAATAACCATTTTCTTACATACTTTTTGTACTTTTGCCAACTTGGTTAAATATTTGATCGTTTTCATTTTTGAGCCCCTTTATTTGCAACATATTTAGCCTTCCAATTTATTCACCCCTAAAGAAGCGTGGGGGACCGAATTTTCCTCTAGTAATCTCATGAATCCAAAACGGCTCTGCAAAAGGTTACTATTGTTATCATTGCTAGTGCTAACAGGATGTTTGCTCGAGTTATTTGAGAACCATAATATTAACATAGTTTTTTCATTGCAATAGAGAACTCCCAACTGATACACTCGAAAGGAACAATATACGTTCAAGAAGGTTCTCTATATCGCCATCGGTGCATTTGCTCATGTGTAGTAAAGGTTCTTATAAGCTTAGGGTAGCAAACCCCGTCACCACGGCGCAGAAAAATTGGGCTTAAGGCTACAAAATCTAGCCTGAGGGCTGGGTAACCACGGCTCGAGGGTAGGGCTGGGGCTGGGTCTTGGCCATGGCTGGCCTGACCCAAACCTCTTTTTTTATTATTTTTTATAAGAGCAATATTTACTTCATTAATGATTCAACAGAGATACATTAAAAAAGAAAACTCATAGAAAAAGTTCTTCGGTGATCAGCAAATCGCCCGTTTGAACTCCCATATCGGCAAAGTTCTTCGATAATCAGCAAATCACCCATTTGAACTCCCATATTAGAAATTCCATCCGTAATCGTGGTGGCAGCACCACTTGAGCTTCAGCTACTCGTCTAGGTTTCGATTTCCACTGATGCATGTGAAAACCACTAATTATTTCTAAAAACAGGTGGGGGCATGTATTCCCCTCTAATCTACCCAAAAAAAAGACCATCCACAATCGTGTAAGCCTCCCTATCAACATGTTGAGAAGATGTTGTCTTTGTTTTTTTCCACTTATTTTTTTATATTTTATTTGGTTTGGCATGACTCGATAGGATTAGGGCCTCTTAGGCCCCAGTCCAGGCTGGGGTTGGTGGTATGGAGACTTGGGCCTGGCCAGGGATAGAGTTAGCCCGACCCAGGCCTGGCATGCTGCCAGCCCTTAATAAGTTCAATGTGGAGTCGTGAGATCAAACCTTAGTACAACTGGGGCAACATTACAAAAACTGTGAACCCGGGTTGTTGAAGAATGTTTACAACAAGAAAGTGGAGTAGCAAGGATCATCGCAGAGACATATTCTAAATTTATTGTTGGATAAATCACAAGCAGTTACATCGCTCTATCACTCCTTGCAACCCGGCTTTCTCTCTCCCTTATAGCTCTTTCTCCTTTTCTGCTTCTTTTTTTTTTTTTTTTGAAATGTTAACTATTAATTTCATTAGATTAAAGAGCAGAGCTTCATAAATAGAATAATAAAAAAAGAGAAAAAGAAATAGATGAATACAAGCAGTAATCCATACTTCCAAGGATGATTTGCCTTGACTTCCAAACATAACGTAAATCCTAACCTCGAAGGGTCCTACACCACCAATTGCTTAAGGCCCAAATTAAACTACACAACACTTCTGAAGGCATCAATTATAAAACCTCTACTAACCAACCCAAACTTCTCAAAGAGATACTCCATAAGCGCTTCCCCTTTTGTAATCACCTCACATGCTAGAGTTGGGGCGGTGTACATTCTACACTGAAATGGCTCCCAAATGAACAAGACAAGCATGGTGGCGGATAGGAGGGTGGTCCACACAACCGGCGACCAAAAGTAAGGTCTAAAAGATTCATCAAAGAAAGAGCAGGAGAGAAAGATGAAAAGGGAGGGATAGTCGAGTGAAAGAACTAGAGTGAAGAGAAGATAGAACAAAGAAAGAGGAAGTGGAGGAAGCCAACTCTGACAAATTCTCTAAACAAACAATACTAGGCCAACATATAGGATTTTCAAGCCCTCGAAAGAGAACATGAAAAAACCATAATTGGGAGCCCATCTTTAGGCATTAACTTTAGTAGCCAGATATAAGAGACATCGAAGTTCTCGAAATAGACCTAGAGGGCTTAAAAACTCCCACTACAGAATACCAAACTCCAAATCGAGGGGAGAATCCCATCTTAGGTGTTAACCTTACTTTGGAGACAAAGTTGAGAGAAGAAAGAAAGAGACAAACGTGGAAGGGGATGTAAGATAGAAGGGGTGTAGCAGAAAGAGACAAAGAGATAAAGGAGTAGGGGGACAATATAGCGCCTCCCTATCACCTTCCGACAGTTCACCTCTTGTCCATGATCTCTACCTGAGATTTCGGCCACAATCCTTTTTCCTCATCTCTCATCTCTCTAAAGAAAGTTAATGTCTGAGATGGGGTTTATCCCTCCTTTTGGGGGTTTTAGCATCCTATTGCAGTGTTTTTTGGCTTTTGGGATTTTTACAAGGGCCTTAAAACCCCCTTGTATTCGGCTACTTTAGCGCTCAAGATGGGGCTTGGCCTGGCAGTAGGCTTTTGTGAGCCCTATCGTAGAGTTTAATACTCCCATTTTTCTCCTATTCATGTGGCTTGATATAGTTTCTTTGAAGAGTTGATAGGGGGTATGCTTCAGGTGGGTGGTTTTTGGTTCTAAGATCCTCTTGCACTTTCTCCATCACCTCTTATTTGTTTCCCTCTCTTTCCACCTTTGTCCTTTCACTTAACTTTTTTACTTTTTTTTCTTCTTATCAGTCCCACTTCTCTCCTATCCAATTTATGAAACCCTATTTTTTTATCACTGGTTGTATGCCGCCACCAATTGGTGGGTCACCATATTCTTATTGATTCTTTTTTGGCAACTTTCTAGCTAGTGTAGGTTGGGCTTCGCCCGAACCCTAATGGGAGAGGCAACTGTTGAAGAAAAGGTGCTATATAAGGGTACTCTAATGAGAAGCATGGGGTAGAGGAGGTCCAAGAGGGGAATGACAATGGAAGTTGCTTCGTGTGGCTTAGGTAGGGCTCTTGAGTAGTTGGTGGTGCAGGATCCTTTTGTGGTTTAGAATTATGTTGTGTTTTGGAAGTCTAGGTTGGTGATCTTTAGAAGTAGAGATCATACACTTCATATGTTTGTATTCCTCTATTTCTTCCTCTCTTTATTTACTGTTGTATTTTTGGAGGATTTACTTCTTTATTTTATAAAAGTTATAGTTAACTTCTACGAAAAGAAAGGAATCACAAACAGTTAACATTTCTCTGATAGAGATGGAAGCTTTGATGTGTAGGGCGATCCAATAGTGTTTCGGGTTTAGATTAACTATATGACTCCATTTCATAACCTTTTATTCATGAATGTTCCAACTTTCGCCTAACCATTAATAAATGGTAGCTTGCATTATTGTTCAGCTATAGTTATTCACGAATAAGGACAGCTTCTCTTCCCAGGTTAGTTGGAAAATGTTTACAATGCTTGCCTACCTATTTCAGTTAAAAACATAGAATACTCATGTTTATATTTAACGATCTTCTGCAATTTGATTGTTTATGAAAATTTCCATTAAACCACTGACAAACTCACTGCATGGGCGAGTAGTGAAAGAGGATTTGAATTCAAAGTGATAGATTTAATATTTTGGACTCACAATTGGATCTCAACTTTGAGCCTTACATCATCATCATAGCTTTTTTTCGGATTAAATTGGGGTCGGCAACACGAATCGTTGTCTGTCATTCTACTATATTAAAAACCATACCCTAAGTGAGGCTATCTTTTCAGACTATTTCCAAACATGTTTTTTTGGGCCTACTCCGTTTTTTTTTCAATCTTTCCACCGGTACTAACTTGCACGTCCTAATAAGTATTGTACTAGGTTGGTGTCACACATGTCCAGTCCACCTAAATCTACTCTCTCGTATCTTATTGCCTATTGGTACTACATCTAAATTTTTCCAAATGGATTTATTTCGAATTCTATCCCTTCTTGTCTTTCCACTCATCTATCTCAATATCTTCATTTTCGCTATACTCAGTTTATGAGATATTGTTTTATGTGCTGGTTGCACAACTATCTTATAAAACTCACTCTTTAGCTTCATTGGAATGCGGTGATCACATTAGAGCCTCACATAAAACTCGCAAATCGTTGATTATCTAAAAACTTGAATCTCACTAGACACAACAAATAGATTATTCATCAAACAAGTAATCTAGAATGTTAGGGGTTTAAACAAGGCCTAGAAATAATGAGAAAAAAGCATAATATCCTCTTTGGTTCGGGAAGGAAAGCCAGATATTTTGGTGTTGCTGCAAACAGATCTCAAGTCTCGAATATTTAAATGGTAGAGATATATGGGGATGAAATCCAATGGATTTTAAAGGAACAGATACTGTGGGTATTCCCAGCCTTTGGTATGGGACGTTACCTTGCTACACAGTTCCACTTATGCCATAACCCAAAGATCTATCTCTATTATTTTTTTTAAGGTCCTAGTTTGGGTTTTAAGTGGGTGTTGACTAATATTTGGTCTCAATAAACATGTTAAAATGTCTGAATTTTGGAATGAATTGATGACTATAAACAAGAAGGGTGAAGACGTTAAATTTTCTCTTAACTTATCCTAAGCATAGGTGGGTTGTGTTTGGTAGGCAGTCAATATAAAATTTTGCCAAAACTTGATCATAATTTGGAAAATACTCTATTTGCTTATGGTAGGGTGTCTCCCGCACTGATGGTATGACCATTAATAGAGCAGAATGGGCGATCAAGATTTGTGTAGCCGACCTCAATTAGTTGGAAAAAAAGCTTCAATGGTAATGAAGTTTGAATTTCAATTGTCCATGTTGCTTGTCTGATTATTTGAATGTAGTGCATTATCCTTCTAAATCTAGCACTTTAAATCATATTACCCCCCCTGTATGAGAGGGTTTATTGAATTCATCCTCTTTCAACAATTGTTGTACATCTCCCTTCTTGGTACTAGATTCACTTGATCAATTAATTCACCCACTGATCCCCACAGGTTTAAATTGGATCGCTTCCTTATTTCCGGGAAGTTCACATATTAATTGTTAGGGCATTACTTAAAATCACTTAAGACCATTCTCCACTGGTCTTAGACACACTGATGGAATGGTCCTTGCCACTTTAGGTTTGAGACACCAAGCCCTTATTGAAGTGGTTTCATGGGCAAATATAGAGTTTTGGGATGACAAGGATTCTGACTACCAAGAAAAATACTCCTCAAAGAGGGGAAAAAAAGATAAAGCAATAGAAAAAGATAATTGGGGACACTTACCAACTAGAATTCAAGCCATCGCAAATCCAACTTAGTCCTTTGATGATTAAGAGCTAGCAAGGCTCAATGTAACCTGAATATGCAAATTCAAGCAAGGGTGGCACTGCAGGCTTGAGCCCAACCAAGCAAATATTGTAAGAAAAGTAAACTTGTCCATGATTAGTATGCCTCCCATCTCTCATAATTTCAATCTATTGAAGCTCTCCAATTCACTTCAAAATTCATGAGAAAGAAAGATTGATTATTTTAGTTTCATGAGCAAGAGACATTGATTATGTTAACTTTAGATGGGTTACATCCTGTAATGATCAAGTCTATAAATTTTATCCATGACCATTTCCTTTTGGAAAACATCAATGAAGATGCATGAATTCGTCCTAGAGAGAAGAAAGCCCTGTCGTAGAATTATGTAGCCTCATGAAACCATGTCCAGATGCTTGCTTCAAGCCATATAAACCCTTCTTGGGCTTGCATGTCGAGGCTTCTTGAGGTCTTCGTATCCTTCAGGTTGGTGCATGTACAACTTATTAATATCTTTGTTCACAAATGTCTTTTACACATTCATTTGGTGGAGCTTTTGACCCCTTGTTTATTGGAAAATGCATCCATTTTTTCCTCCATGGCATGTCACCATTTCACACTAACCTCTTTGGTGCACGCTTATTTGTGACCTGCACCATGTTGGCATAGTACAAGTTATGTACATAATGATCATAAGAAGTTTTGGAGGATATTTGTTTTGCGCTGCATAAAGCTTGATTGATTCTTGAATTTGGGAGCTCAATAATGGGTTTCTCTTGAATGGTTTGGGTTGGCTTCAAGGGAGACTTTTTCTTCAACTGCTACTGGTGTGGATGCCAACTTCAACTCCTTGTGGAGCTTTATGCCATTGTGCTCACTAATCAAATTTCACATCTCGGCTCTAAAATCTAAAAATTGTGGCATATTTGTCAATACATCATCAAAGCCTTTTTTTCTCTTTTGAATCATCATCATAATCAAAGCCTTTTTTTCAACTAATTGGGGTCGGCTATACGAATCCTAGTCCATCATTTTGCTCTATTAAGAGCCATACCTTCTGTGCGGGAGACACCGCAGTATAAGCAGATAGTGTATATTCTGAATTCATGAGAAATTTTGACAAAGTTTTACATTGACTACCTACCTAACACAATTCACCCTCTTTACTCGGGCTTGGGATAGGTTACGAGAGAGTTTAAAATCCTCACCTTTCTTAGACCAACCTTTTTTCTCTTTTAAATATCCAAGTAAAATTTTATTTTATTGCTTTTTCATCACGTTAGCCATGGCCATCATCTTCACGCTTCATATAAGCTATATGCATCTAAACAGGCGAAGATGAACTACATAGGATTTCTTCTTATAGAAAAGTTTATGTGGTACCTTCATCCTAAGTCTCAACGGCATCCAATTAATCAAGTACACAATCATACACATGATTCTTAGCTTTAGCAGACTTGACTTCCACTAGGTGTTGATTCTTGTTCTAAGCAATACCATTTTGTTGAGAAATCCAAACATGATGGCAGCCCTTTGATTCCATGTTTCTTTGAGAATTCATCAAACACTTTTGACATGAACTCTGTATTACGATTAATCTGAAATTTCTTGACTTTTCTATTGAGGAAAAATCCCAGCTATCATGGGAATAATCATCTGTGAAAGAAGAAGCATGGTAACCTACCTACCTTTGAGACTCCAATAGGCTTGGCCCCAAACATCACTATAGATCACTTCTAATAGATATCTTATTATGGTGTAGGAATGGGCGAATGGATGCTCTGCAGTCTTACAGAACCCATAGGCTTCATATATGTGATTTCTTGAAAATGGATGGTCCAAGTAAAATGTTACGCGATGCACTATTTTCATGACTTAAAATTTTTATTTTTTATTTATAACGATACATCCCTAGTCGGGAGGAACTTTTTCTATTTTATTAGACGCACTCATTTTTTGGGAAAAGTTTAAATGAGGTCCTATTCAAATATGTTCCTATTACAAAAATTAATTTTAAAGATGGATTTAGGATCTAAAATGCATCATGTGTCGCTCTAGATGCATTTTTGCTTTAGATCCATGATTTTTCTGCTTAAATAATAGCACAGAATTGATTTCTCAAAAAAAAAAAAAAGAAAGAAAAAAAAGAAAGAGAAAAGATCTCTAGTGATAGCGAGAAAAGATCTCTAGTGATAGCTTAAAATAATCTATTATTGAGGTTTAAAATCTGACCTTTTTCTTTCCATTATATTCATGAGGCAAGTTTTAGGCAAGTAGGCTGTACAATATGTTTCTAAAGTTTAATTATATTAATACATAAAATTTAACTCAAATGTGTTTGAATGGCTTTACAGTTAGTCATCACACGTGTATTTTAACGGGTCGGGGTCTGATTCCCACCAGAGAACACCACTTTCAAAGACCGGCACTTTTTTTTTATATGATGGGAACAAGGACCATCATTTTTTTTCAATGTAGCTTCATTTTTTTTCAATGTAGCTCCAAAAAAAATGTAACTGGCCTCAACCAAAGCCCGAATATCTTGACCGAATCGATTTTCTAAATATAGTTCGAAACAAACTGGTTTGGAAGCAGATGATCGTGCCTAAAAAATTGCCCGCCTTAATAGTGATCGGTCCATTATTGTTCTCAAGGAAACACTAATATAATTTTTAATTAATTAAAAAGAAAACCATCTGATCTTTTATATTTTAGGTTGATGTCTCTTTTTCCACCCTTTGTCTTTACACACAAAATGCCTTTTGTTCAAAACTAGCACTTCTTAATACGTATCTTTATCAGTCTTTACCACTGTTTTAGAACTGCTAGTTCCAAGCCTATGTTTTTGTACCCACCCGTTCTAAACTGTTAGTTTAGAACCCTATAACTTGATATGGGAAAAGTTTATACAGAGCTTAGGCTCTAAACAATCAAATTAAAGCCTACCTCAAAAATTTCACTACCTCAAAAATTTCACTAGAAGAGGTTGTTTTGATGCTCAAATATCTTCAAATTGATCATCTTGACATCAAGATGCATGGACTTGAGAAAAAATGGATTATAAGTTTTGGAAATAGCGCATCTTGTAACGCATTTTTTGACCTTTAATTTTTAAGTTATTCAAGTTTTCATAGATCTACTTGATCTACACTATTTTTGAAGTTTTAAATTTTATAATTAAAGGTGAAAATATATTTTAAGGTTAGTAAAAAATTTCCAATATTGAAACCACATTTCTTGACACTATTTGAAGGTGGCTTCAAATTTGATTGTTTGGAGCCTCGGCTCTATACAAACCACACCCAATTGATATTTATATTCTACGTTTATGTATTTTTTTTTTTCATTTTTTTTTTTTCAAATTAAGCTAATTATAAGGGGTTTTGTGTATGCTTTTCCTTGTAGAGGTGCTGTAAGGTGATACTCGTATACATGAAGATTGAAAACTTTACATTGTAATAGCGTCCTCATTTTGTTCAAGTGCATGACTTTAATATATTGATGGACTAAAACATTAAGCCAATTTACTGTAAAAATAAAAAACAGAACCATGGATTGAGCATCTCATCGGATATGGAAGGAGGGATCGGAATGGAGAAATCGGTGTTCCTACTGCAGGACTCGGTGGCATGCAAGATCAGGGCTAAGCGTGGCTACGCAACCCATCCTCGCAGCATTGCAGAGAGGGTCTGTTACTAACCACCACATAATTTTAATTTTCATTTTCTATTAACCGATACATCCACATCTCACTCATTAAATTTTTATGTTTTTTTCTTATTATTGTTAAACCCTCTTTCTCTCTCAGGAGAGAAGAACACGGATAGCTGAAAAGCTGAAGAAGTTACAAGAGCTGGTGCCAAACATGGATAAGGTGATTATCCCACTCCATCTCACAAAAATGAAATAAGACTAAACGTGAATAATCCTAGCTTTAGTCCCTTTGCTGTTTGTCTTCTGCAGTATTTAGGTTAAATAAACTGCAATAAGCCAGTGTTTGAAATAATGGGTGCTGGTTAAACTTTTATGCAAAAAGTTTATGGAAGGTTGCAATTTTAAAATGTAGAAGTAAAGATGCACCTCAAAAATCCATCAGAAAATGTTGTTTTAATGTTGTTCGATATTAATATATGAATATGAAAGGAAAAAAGATTCAGAGTCAAAAAATAGTGCATCTTGCTACACGATATCTAGACGGACCATTTTCAAGATTTTCATATGTTTATAGATCTATTTGATTTTAACCATTTTATAATTTAAAATTTTATAATTAAATATGAAAATAGAGTTTTAGATAATCCTAAAAAAAGTTTATACCAATGTTACATATTATGAAAAAATTTGGAAGTGTGCCTTAATTGGATTCTTTAAAGTCGCAACCTTATACACACCGGACCCAACTGTTATTACTCTTACAACTAGAGAGTTTGAGAGAGAGAGAGAGAGAGGGAGAGGTGGCCTTACTAAGATTAGGAATGATGATAGAAAGGAGTGGTAATCGGGTCAGATTGGGTAGACCCACCGGTCCAGGTCCAATAAGAGTGGTAATCGGGTCGGATTGGGTAGACCCACCGGTCCGGGTTTGGACCTGCCATGTCTAGGTTGGGGTTGACCTGCGGTCCAGTATAAAATATATAGAATATACATACTAAATAGTATAGAAATAATTTTCTTATGTTTTAATTCTAGACCCATGTCCAGGTAGGGTCCGGGTCCAAGTGACTTGGACCCGATATCTAAGTCCGGTCCAGGTCCGGGTCCAGATGAAACCTAGTCGGGTGGGGTCAAAATCAACCGATTGCTGCCCCTAATGATGGAGAACAGTCGTAAGTCTATAAAAGTAGTTGATTCAAGACAAGTTTATAATCAGAAGAAGATGGGTGGAAATAGCCGCGTAGGTTGTGGATCACAAAATTTTCTCTGAATTGCACTCTATGATCCATAGGATCATAAAGATAGATGATCATTGAGCTTTATCGCCATTCAATCACTGGTTACGGTGATGGATGGAGAGTTGGTCGTAGAAGCTCATGGCCATCTTTCTTGCAAAGGGGTTATAGAGGGCCTAAAGTACCGAAAGCAGACTCGATTTAGAACCAAAAAAGAACTCCATTTGTATGATCATTATGATTAGGATACAAGGATCGAAAGATGAAAGAAATAGGTAAAGGATTGATACATTTATGATTGGTGATTCGGGCCTCGGCCTGTGGCCTAGGTGAGTTGAGGGGCTAGCACTTATTTAAAATAATCATAAAAAGAGTAAATTACGTACATGTACATATACAAAAAAAAAAAAAAAAAACTAAAATGCAAAATGAGTTAATTTTAGGTTAAAATTATGGGGAAGGTCAGTCAACCTAAGGTTTTTTTTCTCCAAAATTTTCCTTCGGTCTGAGGATACCATCTTCGGGCCGTATTTTAATTTAAAATTTTTGTTTGGACTATTTTCGATAGTAGGGTTGTGCCGTAATGTTTGGGGCAGTGCCCAGTCGGTCCAATGTAAGCATCATCGGACCGCCTTTTGTGGTGCTCTTTAAAGTAGTCCGAGGTTGGCATCTTGGGACTGTAAAGACCGACTTTGTTAAGCATTCAGAGGTGGTTTGAGCTACCCATTCTCGGACCGCCTTATATGGTGCTCTCTAGGGCAGTCCGAAGTTGTCATCCTCGACCGCATTATCTCATATGTTTACTAATAAATAAGGCGGTCCGAGGATGCTAATCTAGGCATTGCCCTACTAGCAAAAAAACCTAAAAGAAATAAATTAAAAAGCAGTCCGAGAATGTCATCCTTGGATTGAAGGGAAATTTTAGAAAGAAAAAAAAAAAACACAGGTTGATTGATGTTCCACGTAATTTTTGTCCAAAATTGGCCCATTTTGTATTTTTTTTTGTTCGTACATAAATTACTCTTATAAAAGTATATATTTTTTGGGAAGTTAAAATCTTAACTAAAGGATTAGAAAGATACTTTTAGATCGTTTATATGGTTTTGAGAATAATTTGAACTATCTCAATACGTTCCAATTTTTACTTTTTTATTTTTAATTTTTCAATATTTGAAGGTATAAATTAAGATTTTCATTAATCGATCTTTTACAACTTTTTTGGACTTGCAATGAACTCTTGTACTTATTTTACGTTTTTTTATGTTTAATGATTTTTAACAAACTTTTTAATTTTATCTTTCAACAAATTTCTTGTATTATAAACTAACACACCGAGTCCGAGCTTTGGCTAGGGCAGAGTTGGCGGCCCAAGCGAGTTTAAAATAGATGGCATAGGATATTCCTCAGAGAAAACACTTACAAAATAAAGGTAATGAGTGTCCAATGAGTTTGAGTACATTAAGAAAATATTGCATATGTAGGATACCCTCAACACTTTATGGGATAGTAACTATGAGTTAAGTCACTAGCAGGCTGCTGAATGAGGAGACAAAAAGAAAATATTTTGACTCATCAAACTCACAAGCTCATATCACAAATCGAAAATGGTCTAAAAATAGGGAACAAAACTAATCTAACCGATCTAAGGATAAAGATTAGGTTGAAGTTGAGGAAGCGGATCACATATTATCATCGTGGCAAGAATAGGCCCATCAAGAGAGAGTGTCAACTCAAGAAAGTGAAGAATGAAGAAAAGCCAAGAATGATGGCAAGCAAACCACTGCAATGACCGCAGATGTTGATATGGTCAGAAACTGTAGTGGTGGACGAATCAATATTGCATCAGGAACGTGCGACTTTGATTGGGTTATAGTTATTGGAGCATCATTTCATGTTACCCCACATAGTTGCTATTTTTCTTCTTATAAAGCTTAAGATTGTAGCTCTATAAAGATAGGAAACAATCGGTTCCTCAAAGATTATGGGTAAAGGAGATGTACACATCAAAACTAACAATGGGATGAAGCTGGTGTTAAAGGATGCTAGACACGTGCCAAATATCCGTCTAAACCTCATCTCAAGAGGGTGTTACGATGATGAAAGGTACCACTCAGTGTTCAGTAAGAGACACTGGAAGCTGAAGATGGGATCTCTTATTGTTGCAAATGGCAACAAGTATTGTTCACTCTACAAAATACAGGTGCAAATCTCTAATGACGAAGCTAATGTTGTCATGAAAGAATCCTCACTAGACCTGTAGCACAGGCGAGTAGGCCATATGAATGAAAAATGAATGCATATCCTAGTAAAGAAGCAGATCTTTTCCAGTATCAAGAATACATCTCCTGCCCCATGTGGCCATTGTTTGCAAGGCAAACAACATAGAGCCTTTCTCAAGTAAAAGCTCGAAAGATACGAAAATCATGGATCTAGTGTATTCAGATGTGTATGATCTTATAGATGTAAAGTCGCTTAGTAGCACATCATATTTCGTCACCTTCATTGATGATGCTTCAAGAGATACATGGGTGTAATTAATGAAATCAAAATATCTTATATTTGAGAATCTTTCAGAACTTTCATGCTAAAGTGGAAAGAGAGACATGCAAGTTGTTGGAATGTATCAGATCAGACAATGGGGGAGTACACCTCAAATACTTTCAAAAGCTATTGTGTTGAGCGTGGCCTAAGAAACGAAAAGACAATGTCACATACCTCTCAGCATAATGGTGTAGTAGAAAAAATGAATCACACCATTATAAAAAGAGTTAGGAGCATTGCTTTCTACCGTGAAGTTACCAAAACCGTATTGGTGTGAAGTAGTCCTCACCACATGCCTCCTAATAAAATAGATTCCTAATTGTGAGATCCTAGAATGAGTTTGAACTGAAAAAGGTATCTCTTATTCACAATTAAAGATATTCGGGATGATGGCATTGATGCATGTACCCAAAGAACAAATATACAAGCTGGATGAGAAAGCACTTTTATACATCTTCTCAGGGTACTCAAATGAAGAGTTCGGCTATAGGCTATGGGATCTTGAGAATAGGAAGGCGGCTAGGAGTAAGGATATGGTATTTCAAGAATACCTTACCATTGAACATGTGAGAACTTTGAAAAGCCACAAGAGGATGGGTCCCAAGAGTTTGACATGCCAGTTCTGGGTGATGTGGAGCAAGGGGAACAACTTGTTCTAGAAGTGCCACCTACAGTTGAATTGAGAAGGTCCTCTAGGGGACATAAATCATCTATCAGATACATTGCATCAAAGTATATCCTATACACTGTAGGCGGTGAATTAGAAAGGTACCAAAAAACTTAGGCCGATGAACATAAAGAGAAATGGCTTAAACCTATGCAAGAGGAGATGAAATCATTGCATAAGGACCACCCCTATGACCTGGTAAAGTTGCCTAAAGACAAGAGAGCACTAAAGATCTTCAAGATAAAGACTAAAGAGACGAGCTCACAACCAAGGTACAAGGCGAGGTTGGTCATGAAAGGTTTTAGGTTGAAGGGAATCGATTTTAGTGAAATCTTTTCTCAAGTGGTAAAAATGTCATCAAGTCATATGGTGTTAGGCTTGGCTGCAAGCTGGAGTCTAGAAATTGAGTAGCTAGATGTCAATAGTTCCTTTCTCCATAGCTATTTGGAGGGTGATATATATGTGGAGCAGTCATAAGGATTTAAATGTAAAAGGGAAACAACACATAGTGTGCAAGCTGAAGAAGAGCCTATTGGGTTGAAGCAAGCCCGTGGTACAAGAAGTTCTATTTCTTCATGGGGAAGTATGGGTGCAAGAGAAAAACCTTGGACCATTAGGTGTTTGTTGCTATATATTGATGACATGCTGATAGTTGGTCAGGATGCCATCAAACTTGTTAGGTTGAAGAAGCGTTGAATCATGCCTTTGTCAGGAAGGACATAGGACCTGCTCAACAGATCTTGGCATGAAGATCTCTCGTGATAGGATGGCTGGGAAGTTATGGTTGTCATTAGAAATGTACACTGAGAAAGTGCTCGAAAGATTCAATATGAATGAGGCAAAACCTGTCGGTTCCTCACTTGGAAGCTACTTAAAATTAAGTGTCAAGCAGAGCCTTTCAAATGAGAATGAGAGTAAGAAATACGAAAATGACCTATACGTCGGCCCTAGAAAGTTTAATGCATGCCATGGTGTGCATGAGGCCTAGGGGTGGCAATGGACCCGATCAGACCCGGGACCCGACGAGTATATTCGACTTCAGGTCTAGGTATGGGTCCAAATTTGGGACCCGAATACTATTCGGGTCTGGGTTTAGTGGGACTTGACCTGTACTCGTAGTCATAGGGTATATGATGGCAATCATGTGTCTTTGGTGTGTGCTAGGTGTTCATATTGTCACAATATTGGCAATATTTACAGTATTATTGGCAAAAAAGAAGAAGCTCATAGTTATAGGGTATATGATGGTAAAGAAAAAAGGGCAAAAAAAAGTGCTCATAACCATAGGGTTGCAATAGATCCGATCAAACCTGGGACCCCATAGATCTAATTTTGGACCCGAATACTATTCTGGTCCAGGTCCAGCCAGACCCAACCCATACTCGACCCGTTGCCACCCCTAATGAAGCTAGATATCGCACACACAATCAGCGAAGTGAGCATATTTATCACTTATCCAAACAAAGAACACTGGGCAGCAGTCAAGTGGATATTCAGATTTCTCAGAGGAATATCCAAAGTATGTTTGAGCTTTGGGGAGATAAACCTGTGTTATAAGAGTACACAGATATAGACATGGCTGGAGATATAGACTTTAGGAAGTCAATCTCGGGATATTAGTCTACTGTTGCAAGAGGAGTTGTTTCATAGCAGTCCAAGTTGTAGAAGTGTTTGGCTCTATCGACCATAGAGGTAGAGTACATTGCAGTCACAAAAGGATGATATGGATGAAAAAATTCATCCAAAGCTAGACTTGAAACATGATACATATATCATCCACTGTGACAGTCAAAGCGCTATCCACTTGAGTAAGAATGCGAGCTTTCACTCTAGGACGATGCACATTGATGTGTGTTACCATTAGATCCAAGATGTCCTAGAGAAGAAGCTGTTAGATCCAAGATGTCCTAGAGAAGAAGCTGTTGCAGGTAGAGAAGATCCATACTGACCAAAATATGTCTGTATGATAAGAAAGATTTTGGCAAAAGACGAGCAGGAACTGTGCAAAAGCGTGGCTGATATGGTGCCATTTGAGCATCAAATTAATTTGTAAAGGAGAACCTCTCGCATGGGTGCCATCTAAGCACCAGCATTATGGAACTCGCTCGAGTCCACTCAGCCTCGCCTATACCCTAAGTTTTATGTACAACTTGTGGTATATAAAAATAAATAAAAATGATTGTAAAAAATGTGGGTTTGATGTATAAATTTTTGTTATATAATTTGGATTTTTGGTAAAGATTAGTGAGTGTTGTTTTTCAGGGCATAATCCATATATATATATATAGATATATTGTTTTTTAATTATTAAAATGTCACCTGCTATAAATCAATTTTTTTATTTCATTTTTCTATACTTTTTTAATCTTATTTGAATTTTTAAAGGTTGTCTTTGATTTTAGTTTAACATTTAGTCATTTTATTTTCTTTATTTTCAAGTTTTTCATATTTTTTCAATTGAACTAGGACTTTCGACCAAGTAACTCGGCCGGTTGACTCCCTTGGTCGAGGTGATTTCCTAGTTATTGAACTAGACTATAAACAACATCAAAAACTCCAAAAGAGATGGATAAAATATATTAAAGATGGAATTTTGCAATTTTATCGCTTGGAACATTTTAGAAAATCCCAAAAAAAAAGAAGAGAAAATAGATAAATTTATCATAAATAAGAAAAACCGATGAATAATCATCAAGATCATCAAAGTTATATATCCAATTTTTGTACATTGATTTTATAAAAAAACATTCAAGTTTGACATATTTTTATGAAATTGATTTTGTATTATAGAACTCCGGCAAGGTGCCAAGTCCGAATAATTCGCTTGAACCGCCATGGTTGAATAAAGAAGCCTCACATTCTGATTTTATTCATCTTTGGCAGCAAACAAACACCGCAGACATGCTAGAATTAGCAGTTCAATACATCAAAGGCCTTCAAAATCAGGCGCAGGTATGCAAGTCTTATTTGTGAGCTTCCTATGGACTACAAATAAATGAAATCCATAATGCATTGATGGAATTCCAAAACATTTTTCAATGGGTACTAATACTATCTCCCTTGAGAGTATAGTTTACTTGTACTCCCTTGGTGAGAAGACTTGCTCGGGTGGATTTTTTTTCAATCTAAAATCTGGAAACCACTTCAGAATTTTTTGATAATTATTCTCAAAAAAAAAAAAAAAAAATTTGAGTTTTCTAACTCTTAGATCTCACCATCTAAAAATTAGATGCTCTTTATTCAATCTCAAGACATTTTGTTTTATCAAATATATAAAAGGTACAATTAGGATTTATTATTATTATTATTATTATTATTATTATTATTATTATTATTATTATTATTGTTGTTATTGTTGTTGTTGTTGTTGTTATTATTATTATTATTATTGAGTAGGATTTTATCTGAGGGAGTAAATGGACATTCTACTCCCACTGGGGTAGAATAAATTTTGGCTTTTTCGATTAATCTTTGGGAATATTATAGTTTCAACTTCCTATACATTCTACTCCAAATACTTTTTTTATTATACCCTAAACCCAACACTATTTTTTCTTGTATTTACTCCTAATCAAATAGTCAAACAATTTTGAGACCAAAGTGCCGCTTTCTCTCTCTTTGTCCTTTTAAACTCTCTCTTACTTTCTCTATGTACCTCTCTCCATCCATCCTCTCTCTCTTTCTCTATACTTATTTCTCTTTCTCTACCCTCCCTCACTTTTTCTCTCTCTACTCTCCCTACCACTCACATGCCCATAATGCGATCCAGCACGTTTTTGTGCCAGACTGAAAATTTTTTACGGTTCGGCACAAAAACGTGTCGGACCACAATTTTACTTCCTTATAATGCGATCCTACATGTTTTTGTGTCAAACCAAAATCTTTTTCGCGGTCCGACACGTTTTTGTGACGACAAAACAAATTTTCAGTCCAGCACAAAAACTTGCCGGACTACATTATGGGCATATGAGTGGTCAAGAGAGAAAGAATCAGGGAGGGTAGAGAGAGAAAGAGAGAAAACAGGAAGGTAGAGAGAAAGAATGAGAGAGGATAGAAAGAGAAAGATCGAGGGAGGGTAGAGAAAGATAGAGAGAAACAGGTGGAGAGAGAAGACAGGTGAGAGAGTTTAACTAGAGAGAGTTTGTGAGAGAAATATAAAAAAGCATGCTTTGACTATTTGATTAAATATAAGGAAAAATAATATTAAGGTTTAGGGTATAATAAAAAAGTACTGGGATAAGATGTGTAGAAAGTTAAAATTGAGGGTATCTATAATTTTCTCATATTCTTTTGGGAAAGCTTTTTATGTTCCCCCTACAACATAGAAGCTCTATCCTCTCCCTTATCCAACCTCTATTTTTTAATCGAGGGCTAAGATTGCCCCAATCACAATGTCACGTCTTTACACCATTTTATTTTAATTTTTTTTCTATAAAATATTTTGACACCAAATTTTGGACGTGCATTCCTCTATTAAACTTGCACTAAAGAGAAATATAAAAAAAATATTTTCAAAAAAATAAAATAACCAAAATACCCTTGAAATATTTAAAGAGTATTTTGATTATTATATTTATGGGAACAATTATTGTTAATATTTTTTATAGGTGCGCCCCAATGAGAATGAGAAGATGGCACGTACCAAATTTCATATTCACAAAATTTGTATTAAAAAATTTAAAAATAAAATACTTTGAAACATCGATCTAAGATCAAACGATGAGTAACTCTCTTGATAAAAAATGCAGGGCTTGATGGTAGGGGAGGATAGAAGTTCTGTGTTGTAGAGGGAACATAAAAAGCTTTTCCTACTCGTTTTGGGTGAGTCGGCTTGATTTTAACGCAGTTTAAAATTCAAAATTCAAAATCTTGGCCTCCTCGTTGTAAACAGGAAGTCACATTTCTAAGGACCAAAACTCGCAATGTTTGCATATATTTGCTCCCGGAGCTTCTGCTTGTTATATTTGTTGTTTCTTTTCTTAAATGAGACCGATTCTGGATGGAAATTAGTTGGCATATGAAGAAACTTTAATTAATCAAGACTCATTAGTTTCAATTAATTTAATCAGCTACAGAATTACAGTAACTAACTGTGACATTTGAGCTAAATTGCAGAAACTATCAGATGATAATGGCAGCTGCACTTGTTCGGACCCACAATCAGTGACATGATACTGGATGTGCGACGTAAGATTCCGATTCAAAAATCATTTACGGTGCCGACAGACGGGATTTGAGGGTTCTAAAGAGGTAAGACAAAAGGAGAAAGAAGCGCTTTGCAAATTATCAGAAAGAAGGGTGTGTCTATGTTGAATCGATCACAACGTAACCATGTGGAGGGGTTACAATTTCATTTATTTTTTCCATGATAACGCATGAGAGAGAAAATTTGGAAACTGCATTTAGGAGAATTTGCTCAGCTGCTGAGAGAGAGGGGGGAAAGGGGGGAAGAGATATCGTCGAACTTGCTGAATCCAATGTTAATGGACCCTCTCTTAAGTGCTACAATTGAGCATCTGACAATTTTCTCGTAGCTAAAAAGTCAATGCTGAAAGCCAAACATCTATTTTGAAAAGAATAATATCCACTTTGTTTTTTTTATAGAAAAGTATATAATAAGATTATTTATTTTTGACACAAGGAGGTCATAATTACAATTTATTATTAGATGTTAAATCGGACACCTGAGGGTGTGAATGATTTGGTAAAAAATCCAAAACAAAAAATCTCAAATTGTGTGATACACTTTTTACTGTCGGATCTCACATCCAATGACTAAAAGTAGTTATGACCTTTTTGTTCTAAAATAAATGGTCTTATAGTACGTAATCCTTTTTTGACACAAGGATGTCACAATCACAATGGACTATTAGATATTAAATCGGAAGTCTAGGAGCGTGTGAATGATTTGGCAAAAAAATCATAATAACATTCTCGAAATATATGGTACACCTTTAGCTGTCAAATTCCACATCTAGTGGCTAAGTGTGATTATGGCTTTTTTATATTAAAAATAAATAACCTCTTCGAAGACAATCCCAAAATAAATGGCTTTATAGTAATCCCTTTGTGGATTGTTCAAAAACATTTACTTGTAGGTCGTGCCAAAACTTAGTTTCAGGCTTTTGGCACTAAGAAAGCTACTTTTTGTCATGATTGCAGATATGCACACCTGGTCTCGGTGAGCACCACTTTTAGCAAAAAACTCCATATTAATTTTCCTGAAACAATGATATAAAGAGGCATTGAGATTCCCAGGAAGAGCTCTAATTTCCATAATAAATGGGGGTTAATCTCCAATGAGGTTTAGCATCCTATTTACACCAAGAGATCGCGTTTGTATAATCCTTTTCTGCTATAATCCTCACATCAGAGGAGGAAGAGAACATCTGAGAAGGAGGAGACAAGTCGTAACTGTTGTACAAGAGTCTTAACTTTTATCTCATTGGCCATGACCACCCCGTAATGCTTCGAAAAAGGAATGAACGATAGAGCTTCTGTGATCTCTAACAAGACCACCAATAGCCCGACTTCCTGGATTATCTCAAGAGCTAGCATCAAAATTTAATTTCAAATAATTTTTCAGAGGAGGCATCCAAGTGGCTACTGTACTTGGTCTAGGAATTCCATAACCTAGAATCTTAGAAAAATTAAGGATAAGATGCTCATTAGAAATAAATTTACGATCTTTATTCATGGAAACCCAATCAGCTGCTAAAGCTAGGATATTAGATTTAAGCTCATAACATTCCAAACATTTATACTCAAATTTTTTTCTATTCGTTTCTCTCGAAGGGTTCCAAATAATACTGGCCGACAAACCTTTTCATAAAATTCTACCATCTTTGATATACTTGGGGAAAGCCACTACTGTAATAAATGCCACATACAGAAATATGTCTGCAGATGCAAGTTGAGTTTCTTCCTATCCCATACGAAGTGGCATTCAAGAAAAAGATGGTCCAAAGCTTCATTATATGCTTTACATAGATCACAGACATCAGTAAGGATGAATCCTCTTCTCAAACCAATTTTCCTTGACAAGCAAAAAGAAAAGTTGAATCTTAAAGGGCACCAATATAATCTAAATCTTAATTAAAGAATAGTCTATATTTTTACTACAATCCTTACAAAGCAATCGATAAACCGATTTCACCAAAAATTCATCCGACGGACTAAGGTCCTGAACAATCTCGTCCTAGCTCTTAAGTGTGTATTAAAAACTCATGCAAGCACTCCATAAGATGAGACAATTGATTAAGAAAAATCTTAGAAACGCTTTTATCTCGCAGTTACTCTCCAAATAGTATTGAATCCTTCCCTTGACACTATATTTTCCACAAGGGCTAACGGGTCACAGACTTTGGAAGTACTCATGGAAAAGAAATCCTTAAGGCAGTATCTCTCGACCATTTATTGAACTTGAAAGAGGTGCCATCTCCATGTCCCACTTCTTTTTTGAAATATCAAAAAAAAATGGGCTTGGAATAATCAATACTCTTTCAAATGCATGAATGAGCAACTTTAGATCAAGGACTTTTAATAAGCCCAGTTATGACGTCCTCACCATATTTTTCTTTTAAAACTTGTCTTCAAAGAAGGCTCTAGTTAGATTGACATCTCCACCACCACTTCATTAGCAAATTGTAGTTCATCAATTTTTGCTTTCTAATCCCAAGTCCCCCTTCTCATTTAGGAGCACATATTTAAAGATCCAACTTCTTCATTTTATTGTTACTCCCCCAAAAATGAAAGCTCTCATTAACTCTTCTAGCAATTTAAAAACCTGCAAAGGTATCCAGAACATGGACTTAAATATATATGCAAGTTAGATAAATTGGATTTAATTAAAGTAACTCTATCACCAAATAATAGGAATTTGAATCTCCACATATCCACTTTATTTTGAAATCTTTCCACCACCAGATGCCAAATAGACCTTGAAGGGTAAGAGAGAGAGAGAGAGAGAGAGAGAGAGAGCTTTCCTCCTACTCTAACCTAGTTTCCTAGACAATGGAGGTAGGAAAAGGCATTGAACATGGAGATGAAAAAAATATTGGAGATCAGCCTATTGGGGCTTCTAGCGAGGGAAGGAGAGGTGACAAAGGTAAGAATATTTTGAATCGTGAAGTTCATAATATCAAGGCTGGAGATGGTAGAGATGGAGGAAGTGCTAGAAATCGTTGCTCTCTGTAGTTGGAGAAGGTGTTTGTCGCCAAGAATCAACTCCTTTCTCTTGGACTGCAGTCCCAATTCTTTGTTACAGGCTCTTTTTCCCCTCCTCTTAACAATTTTTATGCTCTCGCTGATTGGAGAAGACGTGCTTGGGGATTATCCTACTTACCATATCTTAAGGTTATTGGTGGCAATAAGGTGGTATTTAAGTTAAAATCTCAGGACGATGTATCCAAAGCTCTGAGGTTTCATTTTTGCAGAGTCAGAAGTTTCCTTCTATCTTTAGAGGGGTGGAAAACTCCCTTGCCCCCAGTTTCTACTTTTCCGGCTAACGGGCATGACTCAGTTGTGGTGCACCAATCCTCCCGACCCCATTATCGGAATCAAAATCACTGGTGGAATTCACGACGCACGTTGAAGCCATTTTCGGATTCAAAATTTAATATTATGAAACGCTGGAACCCTATCGGCACTTTCGCGGCTTGGATAGAAGGTTTCTCAATGAATTTATCAAAAGTAGTTTTCCGCGACAATAACATTCTGTTACCTTGTAATGTTGAAGGTCCAAGTAGTTTTTCTAAAGGCGCGGGTCCACTAAATCCTACCTTCTCTCCCTTGGTCAATGTGGGTTTTGATCTACGGGGTCTTAAGGTTGCAACGCTGCCTTCTGTGTCAGCCTTCCGTGTAGATTTGCACCAGGATTTGTTTCCTCAACCCTCCGCCTTTTTACATTTTCTTTGTGGGAAGGCTCCTTTGAAGAGGGGTCCTGCTGACAGCAGGCTTCTCCCTCTAATCCTTCTCCTTCAGGTTAAGTACAAACTACTGCAAGATGTAGAATTGTTGCTGTCCTCTACGGATCTTCGTCTTTCTCATCATGGCACCATGTATCCCCTCTTTCATTGCGAGCCATCCATCACAGGTTGACCCTCCCTTCCTAGGGTACGTTTCGACCCTCTTTCGGTTGATCCTATGGCTTTGACTATTATCGACCCGGAAGAAGATAGCTCCCCTGTCACTGGTCTCGCACTGCCTGCAACCTCTGATGTTCCTCTGCTGTGTGATCCTGACCATTCTTTAGCAATGGTCCATGTCACCATGGGAGACCCTATCTCGGTTCAATCTGCTCAGGACCAACCTCCTTTGTTGAGAGTTGTGCCCTCTGGTCGTGCACAACTCTTGGTGCCTAGCCTCTCTCTTTCTCATGATAAGGTGGCGCCTTCCGATGTCAATCCTGCGCATGTTCCACAGGATGAAGATATGGGCTTAGATTTCAATGTCCCTATCGGGTGTTTCTTCAAGGAAGTCAAGCGACTGATGAAAAAGATAAAAACCACAAACCAGGGGAAACCTATGATCTCTGGTAATAGCCCGAAGAAAACACCCAAAAAGAAAATTGTCATGGGTGGTGGGACCAGGTCGTCTGCGAGATTGGAGGCCAGTGGTATTGTGAAGAAGACTGTTGCGTTGTCATAGGTGGTCCATGGACCTGTGTTCATCGACCTTTCAGATGGTCCGGACGTTCCCATGGACCTTCCAGGTACATTGGATTTCTCTGTAGCTGCCCAATATGCGGATGCATTTAAGGATTACGGTAATGTTGCCCTGACTGCAGACATGAATGTTCTCGAGGCTTCTTTTCCAGTTGCTAGTTGGAACGTTCCAGGTTCCTCTTCTCTTTCTTGTTAATATGAATATTTTGTCTTGGAATGTAAGGGGCTTGGGTAGTCCCAGACAAAAAAGTGATGTTAGGTTTTAATTTTGAAATTTAAACCTTAGACAGTTATATTGCAAGAGACCAAACTCCTTAGTCCCGATGTTTATGATGCTCGGGAAATTTGGGGCTCAAGCGCAATGGCTTTTTGTGGTATTGACACCTTTGGATAATCTGGTGGTATTTGGATGCTTTGGGATCCCTTGATGTTACAAAATTTTGTGATAATTCAGCATTTGAATTTTATTTTGGCGGGTTTTTATGGCCCCACTCCGGGTTGTTCATGGGGCCTGTTATCTATTTATAGGTGGTCTGATTATGCAGCAAAAGAACTCTTTTTCCATGTTATGAATGATGTTATTCTTAATTTTGACTTTCCGGTTTGTATTGGAGGTGATTTCAATCTTTTAAGATGGCCCCATGAATGTTTGGCTAATGGTGCTATTTCTTCCTCGATGAGACTATTCAATAGCTTTATTGGAAATAATTCATTTTTGGACCTACCGATTGTTGGTACCAACTACACCTGTTCTAATAATAGCATCATCGCTCTGTCTATGTCCAAACTTGATGGAATTAGTCTCTGCTGACTTGACCACACCCTTATTTTCTTAACTTCTAGTATGGAAAGAAGAGACCCAAAGCCTTTTAGAATGGAATTGGTTTGGTTAGAAGAAAAGGTTGTTATTGAGCTCATTACTTCCACCTGGCAGAACTCTATCTCGTAGGGTTCTGTAGATTTCCAGTTGCATAAGAAACTTGTTGCTATCAAAATAGCATTTTATCAATGCTTCCCTAAAAATTGATGAAGTGCTTCTAGAGATTGAGTCATTGGACTTTCATATTCAATCTTCTGGCTCTCTGTCTGCTGTCAGCCAGATTAGTAGGAATGTGAAACTACAGGATCCTTCTGCTCTTTATAGGGTTGAGGAAATTTACTGGAAGCAACGGTCAAGAGTTAGGTGGCTCAAAGAGGGGGGTTTGAATACCAAGTTTTTTCATTACATTGCTAGTGCTAGAAAGAGGCAAAATGATTTATCAGGCTTGGTTATTCCGGGCATCGAATCCCCCGAGGGTGATGCATGGAAGGAGGCTGTAGTTGAACATTTTAGGGGGGCATTTTCCAAGGAGGTTTTGTTTACCCCCATTTTGTCAAGACTACCTTTCAAAATGTTGTCTCATGTCTCGAGCTCTTTCTTGGAAAGGGATATTTCAGTTGAAGAACTTAAAACTGTAGTTTTTTCCCTTACAAGTGATAAGGCCCCAAGACTAGATGGCTTTCTTTCAGCATTTCTGGCATCTTGTTAATTATGAGTTGCTGGAAATGGTTAGAACGTTTATGGTTCATGGGGAAATTTTCAAGGGGATTAATGCTTCCTACATTGCTCTTATTTCCAAAAAATCAGTGATAGCAAAATTGTCCGACCTAAAACCTATTAGCCTACTCTCTATCCTTTATAAGATAGCGGCCAAGGTTTTAGCTAAGAGTTTGAAGTTGGTGTTTCCTGGTCTTATCTCTCCGAATCAGTCCGCATTCATTCATAATCGTCAGATTACTTATAGTATTCTGGTGGCTCAAGAATGTATTCATTCTAAGATTAGGAGTCTAAATCCTGATCTTATATTGAAATTAGATTTGGAGAAAGCCTATAATCGTGTGGAGTGGGGGGTTCTTTTGGAAATTATGAAAAATATGGGCTTCGGTGAAAAGTGGAGAAGCAGGATTTTTGGTTGCTTATCTTCGGCACATTTCTCAGTTTTGATTAAGGGAAGCCCTTTTCATTTTTTTAAAGCCTCTAGGGGACTTCGTCAAGGGGACCCTTTATCCCATTCTCTTTTTTCTGTGTATGCAGAGTGCTTTAGCATTCTGATTCAGAATGTGATAGCACGGGCCAGATTCTCTGGTTTTCCATTGTTTGAGGTGAGGCCGACTATTTCACACCTACAGTATGCAGGACATTCTTATCTTCTGTGATGCTTCTGAATCACAAATTGCTAATTTAGCATGTTTTCTGGGTTGTTATGAGGCGGCTTTGGGAATTAAAGTTAATTACAATAAAAGTCTTATGGTTGGAGTTAATTGCCCCCATGATTTGACTCTATCCTTAGGCAACCGCTTAGGGTGTTTGGTGGGATCCTTTCCCTTCAACTACTTGAGAATTCCTATCTCTGACACTAGGCCATCCTCTTCAGTTTGAGACAAGCTAATTCCAAGGGTTCGAGTGAAATTGGATTTGTGGGAGCCTAAATACTTTTCTTTGGGTGGTAGCGTCACTTCTTTACGTGCTTTCCTTGCAAATCTGCCCATTTATCTTATGCTTCTCCTCCTTATGTCAGCTTTTATCATCAGGCAAATTGAAAAAATGATGCGTAACTTTTTGTGGGGTACTTTGGGATCTGAACATAAGTTTCATCTTCTCAGATGGGATCAGGTTTGTACTCCCAAGAGTGAGGGGAGTTTGGGAATTCGAAAGCTTAAATTTATAAATGAGGCTTTGTTGTGTAAATGGGGGTGGCGAAGTTTCCATTGTCAATACCATCTCTGGTTCAAAACTTTATCTTCAAAGTATGGCATGGATAGACATGATCTATGGTTGGGTGGGGGTCGTCCTTCTGAGACCTCATTTCCTTGGAAGCCTATCGTTAGATGTCAACCAATGGTTGCCAGTCACTTTCGTTGGGTTGCGGAAGTTCTATCTATTTCTGGCATAGAAAATGGTTCAGTGAGATTCCCCTTGAGCTCTCTTTCCTATATTTATATGCAAAAACAACAGTTCCTAAGGCAAAGATTGCCAGCATTATCGATTTGAGAGGAGCTCGCCCCTTTTGGAATTTGTCATTTCCTTATGACAGGCTCAGTGGCAATGATTTTCAGTAGTGGTTGCAAATATTGGAGTTACTAAATTTGGTGTATATCTCACAGGATTCTGATGATCAACTTGTTTGGGAATTTGAATCTGATAGTAACCTTTCTATTAAATCTTGTTATAAATTCCTCTATCATGACATATGGAGATGGTCGTTACCTTGTGTGGCAAAGATTTGGAAATGGCATGTCCCTCACAAGGTTCAAGTTTTCTTATGGTTGGCTGCTCAGAACAAAATCTTGACTGTTGATAATCTTATCAAGAGGGAAAAAGTGCTTCCTAACATTTGTCTTATATGTAAACTTAATAAGGAAACTAGGAACCATCTTTGCTTTTAATGTTATGTGGCATAAACTATTTGGTATGGTTTTTTCAACCTACTTGGAATCCATGCTTCTCTTCCTAGGTCGGTTTTGGACAATATTACTCAATTCTCCTTTTCTCATCTCCCCTCTGAAGGTTCTTTGATCTGGTGTATTGCTCGAGGAGCATTGGTTTGGGAAATTTGGAAGGAAAGGAATATGCATACTTTTGATGTTATTAGCCTTCCTTTTGACCGATTGTTAGACAATATAAAGCATTCCATTTGGCAATGGTATTCGGTCACAAAAGAAGGTTCGGGCTTTCTAAAGCGGACGTCTTCGTTAATCTGCAAAATTTGTTTCTCAAGGGTAAAGTGAATATGCGCCCTCGTTGCTTCTGGTCTCCACCAGAGACAGGCCGTTTAAACTAACTTTCAATGGTAGCTCTCTCAGTAATCCAGGTTTGGCTGGCGTAGGAGGTGTTCTACACAATGATCTTGGTGAGACCATGTTTTCCTATGCGGGTCCTACTAGGTTGCTACGGCTAGTCATGCAGAGCGTGCTTCTTTATTATAACGTCTGAAGCTCATTATCTCCAAAAATCTAGCTCATTGTTGTATCTGCGAAGGTGACTCCCTAAATATTATTAATTGGTGTAATAAGAAATCGTGTACCCCATGGCTACTTCGATCTCCTTGGTTGGAAATCATGGATTTAACTGGCCCCTTCGATGTTTCCTTCACGCATGTTTATCATGAAGCCAATGATATAGCAAACTCCCTCGCTAAAGGAGGCTTTGCCTTCTTTGTCCGTGTCTTCTGATGTAATTTCCTTTGTTTAAGTTATTTAAAGCTTCGAATATTTGTCAAAAAAAAAAAGAAGCCACAAGGGGCGAGACATAAATATTTGCATTATAAGGAGTCAAAAGCATAACCCATAATATTAACCAAGGTTGTTGTTCTCATCAAAATTACCAATCCCAAACAATTGTGTCTTAGTAACCAACTAAGACATTTTAAGGCTGGTAACCAACTCAACACATTTTAAGAATAACCACAAATTTTGAGCTTATGTCTCCTTTGCCTTATAAATGGTGTCGTCGACATATTGTACATGAGAAATCACAAGATCACCATTTCCAATCGTAACACCCGATATAAGAACTTTGTCCACCACAGAATTAAACATGACACTAAAATCTTTTACTACTAAAGTATATAAGAAGTTGATAAAGGATCCCCATATTTGATTCCGCTAAAAACTTTAAAAAAATATGGAAGCTTTCCTACTGATAAGGATAAAAAAATTAGTAGCAAACAGTCACCACTTATCTACAATCTCCGTCTAGACCAGAAGCCCATTTGCCTCAATATCTTATAAGCACCTGCTAATCCACTTTATTTTATGCCTTTTCAAGAGCAATTTACAAATCACCCCCTCAAAATCTATCTTTGAGTTTTGAGTAGATACATTCATGAACCACCAAACTATTCCATTTTATGTCTATCTTTCAAGAAAGCAACATGCAGCCCCTTAATGAGAAATTCCAGTACCTCTCTCAGTCAGTTAGCTAACACTTTCGCGATAATCTTATGGAGACTACCTATGAGTGCTTTCAATCTTAAGGTTTTCATTGAGTGCTTTTATGGGCACAAGTGCAATACAAGTATAATTCATTGCATAATTAATTTTACCCCTGGAGTAAAATTTCTCAAACAAACCCAAGAGACCTTCTTTAAGAAAATCCAAGAAAAAAATACAACTGTAGGAAATCTATATGATCCCTGGGCCTTGTCTTAACCCAAGCAAACACAACTTCCTTAATTTCTTCCATATCAAACTTCCTCTCAGACCAAGTGCCTTATCATCTGGAATTTTGTTGATATTAAGATACTCAAGGGACAAGTTCAAACTGTGATGCGCAGTAAAGGATTTCTTGAAAATTATGAACAATAGCATTCTCCACAGCTACATAATTATTACAGTCCACCACTTGAATATTGATAGCTAAATTACCCCTTCTATAATTTACAATTGCGGGAAAATATTTCATATTGCAGTTGCCTTTTTTCAACCATTTACCTGAAACTGTTGATGCCAAAAAATTTCCACCAATCTCAATGTATCATGCAATAAAGACCTTTAGAGAGGTATGCTCAATTGATTTTTCTTTAAAGAATCCAATACTACTAAGCTCTAGCTCATCAAGATCCTTGATATGTGAAGATGAAGCATGAAAATAGCCTAAAGACATTCCCAGTTCACCCTTTTCTAATCAATAATTTTTTCCTTAAGTAGTTTCAACTTCCTAGATACCTAGAATATTTTCCATCCGTGCACCAGATCAGTATCCAACAATAGGGAATTATGAACGAAAGCTATTTTAGGCAGAACTTGGCCACTACATTAGGAAAATAAAGCTCCCAAACAGAGGAAAGTAGAAACCTATCAATTCTTGTTAGAGTAGGTGAAATGGTAGGATGATAAGACCAAATATATATTGCCCCCTTCAGAAGGACTATCAATAAGCTCATGAGAATGAATAAAATGAGCAAACTTTACAGGCAAGAGCAAAGACGGGGCAGAGAGAAGAAGATTAATGAGGCCATTTGATGATATTAAAATCACCTAAAATACACCAAGACAAATTAAACGAGTGAGCAAACTTTACAGGCAAGAGGAATGATGAGGTAGAGAAGAAGATTCATTAGGTCATTTGATGATATTAAAATCACCTACAATACACCAAGAAAAATTAAACGAGAACCAATAGCAAATAACTCATCAAAGAAAATAGCCTTTCATTTGGTCTATTAGGACTATAAGCATTTATCAAACATAATTTAAAATTATCCATAAGTCCATAAAAGACAATAGAAACATACATATCCGATGCACAAATTCAGAAGCTTTAAGTATAAAGCATTCCCAAACAAACATAATACCCCCAGAAGCTCTAATAGAATTAGAGCCTACACAATCCATCGGTCTCCAACTCTAAAATTCATTGAGTAACTAAAAGTTTGAATATTCCATCTTAGTCTCCTGAATAAGTAAAATATTCGACATAGCTTGCCAACACAAAAACAATAGACTATGTTTACGGTTAGAACTATTTAGGCCCCGGATGTTCTAGCGAAAAATTTTCATTTAGAAACAAAACATTTTCTACATCTAGTGGTCTTTTTTAGATCAACAAATATAATATTCAGGTGTTCAAAATGAGCACTAGCAACCACACAAGATTCAACTCTAACACAATTAGTATTACATACCAGATTGTCAAGCTCTCATTGAACATATCCCTTTCTCTTTCTTCTTTGTAAATCGCTTCACGTAGAAGAACCCTTCACCTCTTCTACACAAAGCCTTTGTGATAACTAAAGAATTTTAGAGAGAGAGATGAACTTTTGTAGAAAATAATTGTGCCCCACGTAGATCTTGGCATGGTTCTTTTATTGTATATATAAGAGTAACAATGGTGTAATATACACACTTTCCTATCTTTTCATTTACAATATATACTTTCATATGTTGCTACTTTCCTATCTTTCATATCTTGTTACAATTTTTTAATTTTGTTTCTATTATCCCCCCTCAATCTCGGTTGGGGAGGTATTTAAAATCCAAGTTTGAAATAAATATCTCAAAAAACATCTCGTGGCAAGGGCTTAGTGATGATATCAGCTACTTGATTGAGAGAGAAAACAAAATGAGTGATAAATAATCCAAGAATGTGCTTTGTATGAACATAAAAAATTGAATTAACTATCATGTAGAGAGCACTGATATTGTCATTAAAAGTGTTGGTGGCTGAAGAAGAGGTACCCCAATATCCCGGAGAATAAAAGAAAGCCATGTCAATTCTGTAACAATGGATGCCATAGATCACTATTATGCTTCAGCACTTGAACGGGCCACAGTCGATTGTTTCTTAGCACTCTAAGATATGCAGTTGGAACCAAGATAGCTGCAGAAACTAGTAGTTGAACGGCGAGTATTAAGACATCGAGTCCAATCTACATCAGAGAAAGTATATAACTTAAGAGAACTATCATATAAGATTCTTATACTATAGGACTGTGTACCATTAGATAACGAGGAATCCGCTTCATTGCTTAAAAATGTGCAATTGTAGGGGCATGCATAAATTGGCACATTGTATTAACGTCATGGGAAAGGTCAGACCGTGTTATGATAATGTATTGGAGTGCACCAATAATGCTCCGATAAATGGATGGATCAGGAAATGGACTAGAACTCTCATAAATATTATTCTTCATTGCCATTAGTATTGAAATAGGTTTGGCACCGAGCATTTGAGCATGAGTAAGAAGATCCCAAGTATATTTGCTTTGTGATAGAAAAATTCCACCTGAAAAATAAGATAGTTCAATGCCAAAAAAGTAGTGAAGAGGTCTAAGATCTTTCATTGCAAGTTCCCTTCCAAGTTGGAAAATGAATCATTCTAAAATATTTAAATTATCATCAGTAACAATAATATCATCAACATAAAGGAGAAGGATAATAGTGCCTTGAATAATACAAGAAACAAATAGAGATGAATCAGCTATGCTGCAATAAAATCCCAATGATAATAAATAGGAACTAAATCGACCAAACCAAGCCCGTGGTGTTTGCTTGAGACCATATAAAGCTCTTTTTAATTTGTGGACATGATTTGGATACTTTGATCTCACAAATCCAAGAGGTTGTTCCATAAATTCTGGTTCCTTAAGTAAGCCATGCAAGAATACATTTTCACATCAAGCTGTTTGATAGACCAATGGTGCACAATAGCTCTGGTGAGCATAATCTAAATACTAGCATGCTTAATTACATAACAGAATGTTTTAGAGAAATCAATTCCAGCAACCTGATTGTATCTTTTAGTAACTAGTTTGGCCTTAAGTCTCTCTAGACTACCATCCGACTTTAAGTTACTCTTATAGACCCAATGATAACCAACAATATTCATACCTAGAAGACGTGGAACTAGCTCCCAAGTTGAGTTAACATGTAGGGCTTCGATTTTCTCTTTCATCGAACGATGCTAACCTAGATGACCTAATGCAGACTTAATGTTTTAGGTTTCATTAGGGATAACATGAAAAGTATGAGCACTTGAGATTGCTACCATGGATGGAAGAATATGAGGTATTCGAGTATCATATTGAGATCTTGTGACTATGTACTGACGAGAATGCTCAGAGACTAGTAAAAAATTAGATCGGTTGGTTTCTTGAGTGATAATATTTTCATCACCATAATTGAAAGAAAGACTAATGCGATCTTGCCGGGGAATTTTATTTATTTATTTATTTTCTTCTTTTCACCCATTTTTTTTCTTTTTCTTTGCTTTTGGCAAAGATCACTTACAAGTAGTCTTATAAAACTAACAAATCCAAGATCTTAAAAACCTTGATGTTATTAAACCAATTTTTTTTAAACAAAGAAAAATCTACAATTATTATGCTTGGGAATATAAAGACAATATAATTAAATATGACAAGAAACAAAAAGAGAGTATCGTAGATTACCTCATTCGGGCTTATTACACCCCACACCGAGTCACCACCATCCGATAGTGCGGGATCAATGATCAACCTTCAATCTCAACAAGAAAAGCAAGTTTAGGCTAAGCCACACCAATAGAACATGAACCCCTTTGATCACAAACTCAAACCCTATGTGAATTCCCTTAGCAACCTAGTTTGAGAGAGATGGATTCTTTTTTTGCTATACTCTAAAAACCGTAACTAAAAATCCATAGTTGAGAGATGGGAGAGAGTAGAACCTCATAGCCTAAACCCTTAGGTTCTTTCACAATCTGAGCCTTCCATTCCATAATATGACTTGAGATTGCTGCCATGGATGGCATAATATGAGGTCTTCGAGTATCATATTGAGATCTTGTGACTATATAATGACAAGAATGCTCAAGGGCTAGTAAAAAATTAGATTGGTTGGTTTCTTGAATTACAACATTTTTATCACTATAATTGGGTGTTGCATCATGTTGCACATCTTGGATTGGTGTTGTAGTGGTGAAATCTTCTTCCATAAGAGAAGTTGGAGAGCTATCATTGGTGATGGACAAGGCAAGACCTGATGGACCAGATACATCAAGGGTGTCCCATGTGGGTGGTTTATGTCGATGTGATGAATTAGAAGAAAAATGAATATGTGTATCAGGCTCATAACACTCTGATCATTCTGCAAAGGTGGACAGCTCCCCCTGAACCTGAGCAATATCAAACAAAGAATTTGAGTTAGCATAAGGATGTACATTTTCATCAAATACAACATGTCTAGAGATATAGACTCACCCTGTGGGTGGATGCCACATCTGTAACCCTTATGTTGAATACTGTAACCCAAAAATACACATGGAAGAGAACAATGGCAAAATTTATCTGCAGCATAATCTCGAAGGTACGAAAAACACCGACAACAAAAAAACCCCGAAGTGAAGAATAGTTTGGTAGGCGGCCAAACAACAAAGAATATGGTGAATCCATTTGCAAATTGATCCCTGGAATCTTGTTTATTACAAAGACTACAGTATGAAAAACTTTAACCCAAAATCGTTTGGGATTTCTTACTTGAAACATCATTGTAAGACCCAAATTTACAATATTTTAATGTTTCCTTTTAGCTATTCCATTTTGTTCAAGGGTTCTAGGACATGATATCTACTGCATAATTCTATTCTCAGTAAGATGAGTAATGGATTCTTTCTTAGCAATCTCAATACCTCCATCACATTGAATAAATCGAATTTGTTTTTCAAATCTCATATCAACCATATGATGAAATTTCACAAATGCAGAGAAAAAACTCATATTTTCTTTTCGAATGATAAATCCAAGAAAAATGAGTGTAATCATCCACAAACACTATATAAAAACAATAACTCTGATTAGATAAAATTGGAGCAAGACCCCATAAAATCTGAATGAATCTTAAAAAGTGGTTATGTAGAGGTCTTATCAATTCTACTAAACATGAATTTGTAACTTTTTCCCCATTTGACAACTAGCGCAAACAGAATGGGTTTTATTTCATGTATCAACATTAATCAATTGCTTAAATTCTAAGTAATGAACTACTGTATTTTGAGGATGTCCGAGTCGTTGATGCCACACATCTTCTGATGTTCTCTTATTTTGATTAGAAAATAAAGCTTTATTCACATCTTCAAGTGCATAAAGTCCACACTTTCTACTCCCGCTGGCTAAAGTTCTCATTGTGCTCATTTCCTTAATCAAAAAACAATTTGATGAGTACTCAAAAATACAAGAAAAATCTTTTATAAATTGACTAACAGATAGTAAGTTCTTTTTCATCTCTGGTACTAAAAGACTATTAAAATTATTAAATTTTTTAGACCCAACATCAATATTTGCATTACCAACATGTGAAATACTCAATTGCTCACTATAGCCAACCACGACCGTATCTTTACCATTATAAAGGCGAAGGTTTTGCAGTTTACTTGGGTCTCCTGTCATATGAGTTGAGGCACCAGTATCTGGGATCCATTCCGAGTTTGGGAATTTGCTATAGTCATTGTAGCAAGAGCTTGAGAAATGCCTTTTTCTTGGTACATATGATTGAATCGATGCTAATACTTTAATGCAGTATATCCAAATTTTCCACAAATTTGATAGACATGGAGGACAAAGAAAGTTAATGAGAACTAAATAATGCAAAAAAAAAGATGGGCAATGAGATGCAAAGATACAAGATGAAGTCCTGCCGTAGAGAAGATTTTTTTTTTTCATGAAATTTCATATTTAAAACAAAACATGTAATGAAAGGAGAGTGAGAGATTTACTTTGGATTAAGTTGAAATTGAGATCGATTATGATAAGATACCATAAAGAATTTTAGAGAGAGAGAGAGAGAGGAACTTTTGTAGAAAATAATTGTGCCCCACACAGATCTTGGGGTGGTTCTTTCATTGTATATATAAGAGTAATAATGGTGTAATATACACACTTTTCTATCTTGTCATATGCAATATACACTTTTTTATGTTGTTACTTTCCCATCTTTCCTATCTTCTTACAATTTCTGAATTTTGTTTATATTAATAACCTCTATTCAATCTCCATAATAAACATTCATAGCTTCTAACATGCATTTGACCTCACCCTCATGAAGCACCAAACTCCTGTAATCAAAATCATTCATCAAAGGATCCTCATCAACATCAACACTATTTTTATGAAATTCTTTCATCTCTCTTCCAGGAGCTTAAACTACCAAAGAAGGAATTAGAAGAGGTTCCTCGAAAGGTAGAACATCCAAATCTTGCTTTAACAGGAACATTAGAAACAATCATTGTAGATCTAAGTCACCTATCCCTATTAACTACAATTTTAGTCTTCAATACAACAACTGGATCTCCTCGATAATGGTGAACCGTCTTTATTTTATAGGACAAAATAACCTCAATATAAGTATGGTCCGTCTATACCATCACCACCTACAAATCTTAAATCATTCGCTCTCTGCCTCTCATGTGTCCACTCCCATCTACCTTTTCTCTCTCTAAATTCTTCTCCAACCATTCCTTTGCCCGTCATAAATTAAACAAGTAGGTTGAGGATTCAATTATACGTACCTTAACTAATCTTAAGGCCTATATGAATAACTAGATAATGTAAATCATGGATTTGATTAATGTTCTAGATATGAATCTTTTAGAAGATACAAATCTTAGATACCTGGTAGATGTTATTTGGAGAGTGTACAAATCCTAGATTTTTCAATTTCATTTTACTTTCAAATTATTAGTTATTCTCCCTCTAACTCCTCTCTCACTCTCATACAGTGATAGTTCTCAACTCTCTCTAATTGTTCCAATTCTCTCCCTTTTGTCTCTCCAACATGGCTATCTCTCTCTCTCTCTGTAACTCATTTTTCTCTCTAAATGTGCATTTTTTTTACGTGGCCAATCTCTCTCTAACCATACCATTTCTTTCTCTAGTTATGCCCTTTCTTTCTCTAAATTCTCCTCTCTAATTGTGCCTTTTTTCTCTATAAATCCTTTTTCTGTCTAGTTGTGACGGCCTTTTTAGCTCATGTCTCTCTCTAACTGTGCCCATTCTCTCTCTTATTCCTTTCTCTTTCTCATCATGCATTTTCCCTCTTTAACACCACTTTGCATGCTTGTGCCCACCCTTTCTCTTTCTTAACTTCTCATTGTATCTCAAACTGTCATTTCTCTATCTTATGAGCATTTTCTTTAGCCGTACATTTTCTCTCTCTAAGCTAACATTTTCTTTCTCTAATTACACACTCTCTTTAAAGGGTGCGGTTTGTATAGAGCCTAGGATCTAAACAATCAAATTAGAGCCTACCTTCAAATAATGTCGAGAAATGTTGTTTCAATATGGAAAATTTTTGTGATAGCCTTAAAATATATTTTCATCTTTATTTATAAATTTTAAAGCTTAAAAAATAGTGTAGTTCGACAGATCTATGAAAACTTGGAAATCTTGAAGATTGACGGTCCAAAAATGTATTACAAAATACACTATTTCTAAAACTTGAAATCAATTTTTTTCTCATATCCATATATCATGATGTCCAGATGATCAATTTAAGAATATTTGCACATCAAAACAACCCCTTCTAGTGAAATTTTTGAGGTAGGCTCTAATTTGATTATTTAAAGCCTCGGTTCTATATAAACAGTGTCCTCTCTAAATATGCCCTTTCTCTAATTGACAGCCATTTCTCTATCTAACTCTATCTTTTGCTATGTAAATTATTTATCTCTCTAGCTATGCTCTCTCTCCCCCTCACTCTCTGACGATCTCCTTGCCAAATTGATGATTTCCACTGGATTCATATATCCTAAATATTCTATATTCATCTTTTTAAAAAATCTTGGCGTATTTAGGATGTGAGCGCTTATGGGTACTTGCATATCTAGGCAGGATATGGATGACAAAAATGAAATCATTATTTTTGTGGCTCATTTCAGGATATGCAAATCTCAACATCCAAATTGATAACATTACTTATCAAGGGGACAATGAATTAAGAAGATTCATGCATCAATGGGACAAGATGCATTTGGGAAATGTATCAAATAAATGAATCAGTTAACACCTTACTATCTTGTGATTAAATTTCGTGATACAAAAAACAACATAATCTTGTGTTAGAATAGTTGCAAATGGGTGCAATATTCAATAGTTCTAGAGTATTTTTATAAAAATTTTAAAAGAAGTATATACTAAGATTGTGTACCTATGGTGTAAGAAGGTGCAATTACTTTAGCCATTAGATGTGGAATATAATATTGGGGGTGTGATATATATTGTCAAAATCTAAAATAGAATTTCTTGAACTTTGTTACACATCCCTAGCTACCTAACTTCACTTCTAATAGCTGGGAGTGGTTGGCGTCTCCATTTAGTAAAATTGTTGTATAGTATTCAATTGTAATTTGCATACATGATTGCGTAATTAAGTTTCAAGTTCGAATCCTTGCAACACATAGAGGGCTTTGAGTTGTTTCAATTGTATCATCAACAAGGTCTCCAAATCGTTTATTGAACCAGTGAGGGGTTTAGTCCAATCAAAACTAGTCTGACTACCGTCGAACCCATTGGATCAATTAAAAAAAAAAAAATAGAAAAGATAGCCTAAAAATATAAAGTATATTAAGAAGTATTATGTGGCCGATTCAACTGATCAAAACGATCCAGTCCAGCAGGCCAAAGTCAGTCAAGCATTAGTTTTAGATAGATCTCAACCAAAATTAATTTTTATTTTAGACTAGACTTGCCAAGAAATTTACCGGATAGGTCCAATCTTTATAACATGATCCTAAATCCATGGGAGCTCGGGGTGCATAACCAAGGGCATGACTACCTTAAATAAACAGTGTAGAAGAATAATCACCTTCGCAACACTTTACAAAAGATGGGTGCAATTCCATTCAATATAATGCAATAATTTTGATGTCATCCTAAAACCATTAGGAGGCATAAAAAAATAGGACAAGCTTTCTATACTTTCCTTGCAACATAAAACTTATATACTTCCCCTTATCCAACCCTCTAGCCTGAATAGAGGGCTAAGATTGCCCCAATCACAATGTCACGTCTCTACACTAATTTATTTCTATTTTATTTTTATATAAACGATTTTGATACAAAATTTTGTATGTCCAATCCTCTATTAAATTCGCACTAGCAAAAAAATATAACACAAATATTTTCAATAAAATAAAATGACCAAAATACCCTTAAAAATTTGAAGGGGTATTTTAGTCATTATATTTTATTGAAAAATTATTTTTAATATTTTTTATAAGTGCTCCCAAATGAGAAGATGGTACGTAAAAAATTTTATATTCACAAAATTTTTATAAAAAAAATTAAAAATAAAATACTTTGAGACGTTAGATCTAAGATCAAACGGTGAGTGGCTCTCTTGATCAAAGTTGGACGGCTGGATGGTAGGGGAAGCATAGATATTCTATGTTGTATGGGAAGTATAGAATTATTTCCCTAAAAAATAAAGTCATCTAAATTAGATGTTTTTGTTTGAACACATTTTTTAGCACCTTGGGTCCCCGATGCGGAATAAAAGAAAAGCCCTGACTTACAGTGGAATTTCGGAGTCTCAGAATTACCCCAGAATGGGTGAAAATATTCCTAAGCACTTCAAAAGGCCACCTGCCAAGTTTCGTCATAATTCGACATGTCTAAGGTAGTGCAAACAAAGAAACAATTTCGAAAAAATCAATTTCTAACACCCTGAAACAGATCTTACACACATTGCTTTCCCGAACTGCTGCTCCTCACTCCCAACTCAGACACCATCATGAGTCGATCCTTCCCCCGCTTGCCCCTTCCCTTTCGGGAAAGCACCTCAAGCCTTAGTACTCGAAGACCTTCCCCAAGAGTGCCATCATGAGCCAGCCCCATCAGCTCAGTCATGTCTCTAGTGCTCATAAGAGAGCTTAAGGCAAAGACCCGATGGGAGATCGAGTCCTTCGTCCTCCCCTGTCTAGGTTGACCCCAGTTCCTGGTTCACATCCATTGCTTCATCTAATGGAGACAGCTCTCTCTTGCACAAGAAGGGACGACCAGCCACTTTCCCGGTCGTAGTTCTGGAGTGAGGTCCATCAAAGTCTCAAAGCCAAGCGCGACAAGGGTCTGCAAATCTTGACCAGAGAAGCCACTCAAATGGTCGGGGCAGTCAGCTCCGATGACCCTCTTCACCAGAACCCCTTATACCCTCTTCAAATGACAGAGCTAGAAGAAGAGGTGCATGAATCCTGCACAGTGGTCAGCATCGTCGAAGATGACCCGACCATTTAACAATCAAGGTCCCAAGACCATCGAGAATCGATCCTCACGCCGTCGACATATAAGACTAGAGTTCAGTCGGGGCACGCTGAACCCTTGCTGACCGATCTGTCGCGCACGACCCGCCAAACTCGAATGCCTTCAACCACACTTAAGGCTGACCTCCCCAAAGAAATGGTCAGCATTATGGTTGTGAACAAACCTAGCAACTTCCAAGAAGAACACATGGACAGGTTCGAACATATTGTGCACCATGATGGAGAAGATTGACCGCATGGAAAGTATGTGATCAGCAGCTAATTCGCCCCACCATGAGGCAAATTCCCATCCCCCGAAAGACACAGCTCTAAAGCAGACTTTCCCCGGCCTCACAAGACAGCTCTGCCCCTCGAATGTTTTCACAGGTAGACATCGATGCCATGGTAACCCATAGCTTAAAGAACAGACAGATCCTGGGAATGCAAGGGACAACGCTTTACTAAAAGCGATACCCCTCCTACATTTATCAGGTTCCGTTTCTCTCAGATTACCAAAAGGGGAAACTTTCCCAGGTCAATGGTACAACATCCCCACACTAGCATAGCGCGCATTTCCAACATGTCGAGAGACAACGGCTGATGGGAGACTCCTCCTCTGTCAGTTTGTTGAAACTCTTAACGGCTCGGCCTTTCAATGGTATGCTCGGCTTCCCCAAATTCAGTACATACTTGGGAAGAAATGGAGCGATTGTTCTATCGGTGCTTCTATGACGTCAAGAGGGAGGTCCAAACCATTGAGCTTTTCACCTTGACCTAGAAGCCAGATGAGCCTGTGGACCAGTTCATAGCGAGATGGAGAGATTTGGCAGCACCATTCTAATCCCATGTTTGAAAAGGAAGCAGTCCAGACTTGCATAAGAAATATGCGACACGAGATTGCCCTACATGTTGAGTCCTCCAACCCGACCTCCATGTCAGAGCTAATCTCTAAGTCAGTTCTCATAGAGAGCCTGTCGCGCCACCATGGCGGGTCATGACAACAGTCTTCGAGCTAGGAAAATAATCGGGGCAATGGTAATTCTTGGACCAACGCCCAGGGCAATTAGCAGAAAGGGGTAATCAGTGAAGCCGTCACCGTTAGTGATCCAAAGAAGGCTGCGTTTCAGACTTTGGACCTCTCCAAAGGGGTAAGCACAATAAAGGCGCAGACAGCACCTCAGGCAGGTAAGCAGCAGCAGTCATATAACCGGGTACCCCACGTGCGAACCTTAATCGAGATGATTATTGGGCCAAGCATAAAAATAATATCTATCCTGTCGAAAAGGAATGGGTTCTCGCAGTACTCCGACTATTATTGGAGTAGAACATGATTGAGCTTCCTGAGAGCAAGTTTCTTGATCAAGCTGGACTCTACACCCATGCGAACTACTGTGCATATCAACGGAGGATAAGTCACCCCACAGAGTAATCCCTGCGAAAGAATTTCAGCCATTCAGCAAAGGCCATACGACCATTGCTGGATTTGGAGTAAAGCAGCTGGTGAATGTCAAAGATCTCCTGAAGACTAGTGGGCGGTTCCTCTTCCCCAAGGCGGACACCACCAAAAATCACCAAGTTCTGGGGCACGAACTCGTCATACATCGCACCTATAAGAGGGAGCGCACCGATAAAATGAAGATCTAGCAAGGAGATCCCTACTTCACCATGACCGAGGAGCCATGTATTACTTACATGACTCCATGTCTCTAATAATACCTTGATGGTATTCGAGCATTGGTTATAATATCTGCCTGAACACTACCGACAGCTTATAGAGAGGCACGCTCGAGAATCCTCTGTACAACCCTAACACATTAATGGTCGAGGAAGAGTACCCCTTCAAATGTTGGTGCTCCCATTGCACTCGGAGACCAGTAGAAGACCATATCAGCCCCTTTTGTCTTTACCATCATCTTCCCCAACAAGGGCAAATTCTCTCCAAAAGCCACGTTCTTGTGCATGCAATGGAGGAGGGTCACCCCTTCTTCAATACTGTCATTCCCATCATTGCTTTCCAAAACCTCAAAACAAACCAGCTTGATTATGAAAGTGACATTAAGGGGCCACTCCGATTTGCATATTGGTTTTGTCAACCAAATGGGTTCACCCCTGACCAGACTCTCACCAGTAAATTCATTGGTGTCAAGCTCTCCCCCCCTTGGAAGGTTATTCACGGCAGGGATTCTGTATGAAGGCCCACCCATCTGACTAAGCTTAAGGACTCACTGCCGTGTGTGAATAACTAAGGCGCAAGGCTATCGCCGCACTTGAAAGGCACTGATTAGCGCTGCGTGTGACTAACACTGCTCTTGTCGATTAAGGGTTAACGCCGCCTACGTCGATTAAGGACTAACGCCGGTGGCGTTTGTCAAGCACAACTGACTTTGGCACTTCCCGACTATGTTTGACAAGCGCTAACGTTTGTCAAGTGCTAACGTCGGTTGTGTTTGACAAAGGCTAATGTCAGCTGTGTTTTCAAGGGGCTAATGTCGGCTGTGTTTTCAAGAGCTAACGCCGGCTGTGTTTTCAACAACTAACGCCGACTGTGTTTACCACAACTATCGCCACCTATGATCTCTGAGTAGCGTCATTCGTGTTCGAATCCTTCACACGTGCCACAGATTGCGCACGTGTCACCTTGAATCCTGGTTGCATCGCTTGACAATTGTTAGCTATGATGTGGTCTGACACGTGTCCTCGCATGTGTGGGTGGCAACCGTTACCTCTCAGTGACCGTTCGCTGCCAGTGATTGTGCACTGCCCTGCTACTTCTCGGCTTCTCCCTGAGAACCCTATACCACCACCGGAGAACTCCTCCACTCGTCGGAAACCCATTGAAGGACCTCTCCCTTTCCTCCACACCACCGAAAAATCGCCGGAAGCTTGCGGAAGGCCGCTGCTACACCCTCAGTTCCTGTTTTGGTATCTCAGGATGGCGAAACTTCTATGGTTTTGACACGGCAACTTCCCCGAGCAAGGAGATGACTCCAACTCCCCTATGTGCCCTATGACACGGCCGGAGTTCTCACCGAAAACCTCTACGTTGTTGTCGTCTTCTCGCAAACCCCCCAAGTGCCCTACGTTCTCGCCAGAATCCCTTAGCTAGAAAGTTCTCACCCTCTCTCAGTGATCTCACTTTGTTTTACCTTCAGTAAAACGGTGAAAAGGGGTTTTACCCCCTTATATAGATGATGCTTCCCCGAAGTGCCCCGAACAAACCAAGAATGCCAGTCAAGTCCCCGAAGGTTAAACGACGATGGGCCGGACTGGGTCGGGCTCAGGCCTGAGGCCCGAACAGAGATTTATCACCACCCATGTAACACCGAACATCAAGCAGCAATAGACTAGGACCAGGTCAGGCTCAGGCCCGAGGCCCTAACACAGACCATCGTCGTGCGTGACTAACAGTGTGTGCGAAAGTCACTGACCAACACTGCACGCAACCAACACTGTCTGTGATGACCGCTTAGCATCGTTTATGCAATTGTCGCTCAAGCTAGTGCCTCGCAGGTGACTGTCGCCCACGCTAGCACCGCGCGTGTCTAAGCCTAGTTATCACCGTGTGTGTTCTACTATTATCCCCAATGGAATTACATATGTGCCCTGACCTGTCATCCTCAGTGGAGTAATGAGCATGCCACTGCCCTTCATCCCCAGGGAGTCACACTCACCCCATAATCCTCAACATAGTCCACTTCCATTTTCCATCCCTCATAGAGCCATCATCTCCATCTAGCTCTCTACTGGCTTTAACCATTTTATTCCCAGGGAGTTCGATTGCCATTCATGCTTCTATTTCCCATGGAGCTTCACCTACGTGACGACCTACACAATGGTCTCGATGCTCGACCCTAAACTGCATGGTCCAAACTATACGACCTTAAACTGTAGTAGAGGTCTAGTTGAACAACCTTAAACTGCATGATCCATAGTGCATGACTTTAAACTGCATAGCCATGGTCCAGTTACATGACCTTAAACTGAAACAATGGTCTAGATGCACGACCTTAAACTGCATGGTCAAAACTATACGACCTTAAACTGTAGCAGAGGTCTAGTTGCACGACCTTAAACTTCATGATCTGTGCTCCATGACTTTAAACTACATAGCCATAGTCAAGCTGCATGACCTTAAAATACATAGCCATGGTTCAAACTATACGATCTTAAACTGTAGCGGAGGTCTAGTTGCACAACCTTAAACTGCACGATCCTAGCTACATAACTTTAAACTGCATTGCCACGGTCCAAGCTATATGACCTTAAACTATAGTGCACGTCCTGGTCACATGACGTTGAACTGCTTTGCCCAGGACCCGGAGGCATGACCTTAAACATGCCCTCATACACGCACACACCCTTTACATGTTTCTTCACACACGCCTTCCCTAACCAACCCATCCATATGCGAACACCACCTTTATCAACTCCCCAGTAAATCCATCTTCCTTCATTATTATAGACACCCCATTTTAAATCTGGCAAATTCTATGATTTTCTGAACCCTTAGGACCATATTATCCTAGCAGACCCAATTTAATTACCCCAAAAGCTACCCAAATCCCATCTCAATTTGAAGTAGAGCCCAAGAGCTTTTCAACAGTCCAAGAATCGCCTGAATCGAACCTACGGATAAAACGATATAACAAATAACAATTTAGTCTTAGTGAGACCCAACTGTCGAGTCATGGGTCGGGTTGTAACGGGCCCGACAGGTCCAGACGCGGGCTGATGACACTGTCAACGCATCTGATAACGTAGTAAACATGTTTTCTTTAATTAGATAAGGCTAAAGCTTCAAGATAAATCCAAATAATTATGAAAAAACTCCAAAAAATTTAGGAAAAATCACCAATTGAATCTTATAAATACCCCCTTTCCCTAACCCAAAAAAGAGAGAGAAAAAAAAAGAAGAGACAAAGCAAAAACCTTAGAAATTCTTGAAATTAGGAAAATTATCCAAAATACCAAAAATAGGAAAATTCCTAAAAATTTAGGAAAAATCCCAAAAAATTAGAGAAAATCTCAAAATTCATATTCACCCTCTGAAGATCACAACTTAGAAAACCAAAGAAACTCTCCTTCAGACCCTAGAAAGATCGACAGGCTTAGAATAATCTCTAGATTGAAAACCCTAGAGAAGATAGAAACCCTAGCCTCCTGAGGTCCTAACCCCTAAGATTGAGAAAACCTAGATCTAGGTCACAAAACCCTAGATCAAAACTAGAAATAAGGCACAACAACCCTAGATCTACCCTTTTACACCAGAGATCTGCTGGTCAACATCCGAATTAGAGAGGCAAAGAGGACCGGTTCTGATACGAGCGAGCCCTTGAAGGCTCGGGAATCCCGGGCCATCCGACCCTGTTTGGTATTATTTCTTCCTCTCTCTTTATTTTTATTTTTACTATTTTTCTTCTTTTATTTATTTTTGATTTGTTAACTTGTCTTCAAAATCGTATTTTAATGCTTTGGATCATGTTAGCTCTGCCATATATCTGATTGTAGATCTGCTCGTTTCCAAGAAAATCTAGTCACAGATCTGAATTCGATCTATCCCACTTTCTCTACGACTATATTTATATTTTTTTTAATTAGTTTAAGATGTTAAAACTTAAGAGATCTTCATCGGAAGATCTGTCAAATTTTCATCGTAAACAGTTTTATGCCCACCATGGGCCTATTTCAAACTTGATCCAAGCTTCAAAATATGATTTTTATTCACTGTTTTTCACTATTTTTAGTCACAAAAGGTCCCAAAGGTCGGTTGTGACCAGAATCTAGGGTTTCGGTGCTCTGAAACCCTGCTTTTTCTGGGTGACACTCCTAGTGTCGCCCAAATTCAAAAGGTCTCAAAAACCTCTGTAACTTTGTGGATCTATTCTAGGGACTCTTTTGTGACTGAAAAAAAAATTCTGATCAAAATACATTTTTTTAAAATACAAAAAAAATATTTTCAATTAAAAATAAAAAATATTTATTTTTATTTATTTCATCATAAATGTTTTTATTTCCTACTTCTTCCAAGTTTAATAATTTTTTGAGCGACACCAACCTTGTCGCTCACCATGCAAGGGCGACAACACTAGTGCCGCCTGGGCGACACCACTAGTGCCGCCTGGGCAACACCATGCGTGTCGCCCAACTGAAAATGTCCCAAAAACTTTTTGGGACCCACAGGACCATTCCAAGGACTTTTGGCTCCTTGTTGACCAATGTTTTACCTAAAATAAAACTTTTAAAAATATAAAAAAATTATTTTTCTTCAGATAGATCTGTTATGTTTTTGGCCTTTTGATTTTATTTTAGTTTGTTAATTTTTACTGAAATTATATTTTCCCTGCTTTACCATGTTTAGTTTAACTGTGTTTCATCAAAATTAAAAAGATAAAAAAAAATTTTAAAAAAATAAATTAGGGTTGCTTACCCCTCCAAACCTAGACCCACTCTTGGTCCGAGCTGAGACTCATGCACCATCTAGTCTAGATCTTAGTCTAGGTTCTAGCATAGGTCTAAGCTTAGGAGTTTCCTCTAGAACTAGGCTAGGCTTACCCTAGTTCAGGGTTTTAACCAAAATCCATTGAGTCTAGTAAGTCTAGGTTCCATTTTAATCTTAGCCTTAGCCTAAGTCTTACCTAAGGTGTTTTCCCCTAGTGTCAGGCTAGGTTTGGCCTAAGTCGTCTAATATAGATCTTACCTAAGTCTATATTTTAGAACCCAGCCAAAACCAATCACCAAGTCAGTCACTCAAGGCGAACATGATGACTGCTCTACGGCTGACTCTAAGCCTAATCTGCCCAAACCTAGGGACCAGTATGCTGCAATCCCTTGGAGTTATCGACAGACCTCAGAACAATCCATTATCCAACGCCCAAGTCTTCAATTAGAGGCAGAGTCACAAGCATCCACTCCTAATCCTGATATCTGTGTAGCCCGAAAAGCCGGCTCCGCCTGAAACACCTTGAATAGTTAGGGAGCCCGACTAGGTGTCGTCCTACAGGGGATTTGAGGTAACCAAAGTAAAAGTCGAGTGAGGGAAGAAATTCATGCAACATCTAAAGCTAATTCCCGTAACTCGAACCAAGATAACTCTGAGGTACAACGATCTCAAAACCAATACCCACCTAGATCTAGGGGATCTAACCCAACCTCGAGCCACCATAATATAGCTCATGATGTCCTGAACATTGTACGGAGCAGAGGTGTCCACTCAAACCGACCCTTGGCGAGATATGTATCCAAGCTGCCCTCAAAAGTCTAGTTGACCTAGGTTACACTATTCATGCCCCAGCTTACGGGTCGATCCCAAACCAAGTTAGTGGTATAGGTCAACCCTTACCACAACCGAGTCAGTCGATTCTTCAATCGGTCCCTCTGGTTCATCCGGTCCAACAAACTGTGCAATTTCCGCAACCAGTGGTGACACCTATGGGTCAGTATGCCCCTCGGGCACCAATGTATCAAATCACCTCGGTGACTGCGGCTCATCAATCTCAGGCCCATGCAGGCCAACATATACCCCAAGTTTCAACTTATCAGTCTACGCTTGGGAACCTACCAACCAGTGGGCCTACTGTCATGTCAAATACTCAATAAGAAGGCAACTTAAAAGCAATGCAGGATATGCTTGTAAGAATGGGCATGAATGAAATTCTACCCCCGAAGGCCTTTGTTCATAGGACCCTTGGAGGCATGGAAGACCTTCCCCTGGGATTTATCGTCAGAGAATTCAGAAACAAGTTCAATGGGAAGAGCGATCTAGGTACTCACATCAACGCTTACCTCCTCTTCGTTCGAGCTTTGCTAGACAAGCCTAACCAATTAAAGGCCATATTTTCACAAACTTTGATCGATGAGGCCTTGAATTGACATCGGAGAACAATGTCCGTCCGACCACACATCACTCCCAACAAAATGTTCAACCTATTTGTCTCTCATTACCATGGTTCGACACCAAGACCTCTCTCCTTGGGCGAACTCAATGCAACAAAACAAAACCCAGGAGAATCCTTCGAAGATTTCATCGGTTGATTCTGCGAGAGCTTGGACACCCATATATGATGATTACCACGTTGCCACGTTGCTGCCTCGTCTCTCACTACAGATTTGGCCAGACAAGTCTTGTTCTATAGAAAGCCTTTTCCTATAAACAGCCTTAGGAAACCTTAAAGAGATCAAAGAAAATGCCAGGGTAAAAAATTCAAACTTCAAAAATCCCTGAAGTTAAGTGGCATGGCTAGAAAATTCAACTCGAGTTTCAAGCTTATGTAACTTACTGACATGTCACGTCGAAAACCCTAGGATGAAAAATGCTCTACATGGGTGAGCTCTGTGAGCATAATGACTTGGAGGGATAGTTGGTGTGCCCCCTGACCATGTGACCTCAGGAAGAAATTTAAAATGTCTGCTTTATCTTTAACGTTCACCTGCCCCTCGAAGGATAGGGAATACCAAAGTGTCTACTTCTTTACCACCCATCTATCCCTCGAAGGATAGAGAGTGCCAAAAAGGAGCAACTGTAGACACCCCATTTTAAATTTGGCAAATTCTATGGTTTTTTAAACCCGTAAGATCATATTATTCTAGTACACCCAATTTCATTATTACAAAACCATCCAAACCTATCCCAATTTGAAGTAGAGCTCAAGATCTTTTGAACGATCCAAGAATTGCCTGAATCGGACCTAAGGATAAAAAGATATAACAAATGTTAATTTAGCATCTGTGAGACCCAACTGTCGAGCCGCGAGCCGGGTTGTAACTGGCCTGACAGGCCCAGACCCTGGCAGATGATGTAGTCAATGCATCTGATGATGTAGTAAATACGTTTTCTTTAATTATATAAGGCTAAAACTTTAAGATAACTCCAAAAAAAATAAGAAAAATCACCAATTGAATCTTATAAATACCCCCTCTCCCTAACCCAAAAAAGAGACAAAAAAAAAACCTTAGAAATTCTCGAAATTAGGTAAATTACCCAAAAATACCAAAAAGAGGAAACACCCTTAGAAAATTCCTAAACATTTAAGAAAAATCCCAAACAATTAGAGAAAATATCAGAATTAATATTCAACATATGGAGATCACAAAACCCTTAGAAAACTAAGGAAATTCTCCTTCAGACCTTGAGAAAGACCGACAACTTTAGAAAAATCTCTAGATTGAAAACCCTAGAGAAGATAGAAACCCTAGTCTCCTGAAGTCCTAACTTCCAACAACTCTATATCTAACCATTTACGCCAGAGATTTGTTGGTCAACATTCGAGATCAGAGAGGCAAAGAGGATCGGTTCTGATACGGGCGAGCCCTCGAAGGTTTGGGAATCTTGGGTCATCCAGCCCGGTTTGGTATTATTTCTTCCTCTCTTTCTTCTTCTTTTTACTTATTTTCTTATTTTATTTATTTTTGATATGTTAACTTGTCTTAAAAATCCTATTTTAATGCTCTGGATCATGCTGGCTCTGCCACAGATCTGACAGTAGATCTGCTCATTTTCGGGCAAATCTAGCCTCAGATCTGAATTCTATCTATCTCACTTTCTCTACCACTTTATTTAAATCTTTTAAATTAGTTTAAGGTGTTAAAATTCGAGAGATCTTCATCATAAGATCTGTCAGCTTTTCATCATAAACAATTACCATTCATCATTCCCCAATGAGTCTCACCCGTGCTCACAAATGGCGAGCCATCCCATCATCTATACCCGCCGTCAACTAGTGGGTCACCACCATCCACCTTCTATCCATACATCATCCATCTTTCATCGGCAGCCTCGTGCCATCTCCCCAAAGTGAGTCAAACCACCACCATGGAGTAAAAATGATAGACGGGCATGGTCACGAAACCATGAGTAAGAGAGTTCTGTGAAAATAAAACCCGGCCACGGTGAAAACTTGAAAGGGAACCGTGAGTAAAAATGGAAGAATAAGGGCGGACATGATCTTAAGGTCATGTGTAAAGAACCCCAAATAAAAGGAGGTTGGAGAAAACCGTTTCTACAGCGCCACTTTCCAAGTCCAAGTGAAAACCGCAAAGCAGTTGGACTAATAAGCCAGTTGATGCAGCACACGCCTAATGGGCAGCTTTAGCCATCATTCAAAAGAAAAAATCCCTGGTGTCATAATGCCTTGATATCAGGACCCAAAAATACAAGCTTCAAGAAGAATCCGACAGTCAGAGTCCGTTCATGAAAGGACCCAGAAGTCAGGGGACCCATGCTAAAGGACCGCATTTCCAAGAAGTCAACCAAAAAGAAGAAAGTCAGAATGGCAAGCCAAAGATGCTCCCAAAGGCTTATGACTGTCAAGCCAGGTCAAAACCTACTAAAACTTCAGGGTGAAGCCTCACCAAGAGGCCACCTTGCCAAACTCCTCCCTAGCTAACTAGCCCAGACTTTTGAGATAGGCCAATAAAAAGCCCCTGACTGAACCCTACAGGATGGGGCCCATAGGGGTACCCTGCTTATCAAAGCAAACCAGATTGTAGTAGCACACACGCCCACCAAGGGTTCCTTGGTTGTCTATTCAAAACATATCTTCAGATGTGGACCCCACCAGAAGATGCAAAACCCTGACTGATTGGTAAGAGAGCCCTTAAGCAAGGCACCCCACTGCCAGACAAGCCTGGATTCTGACCAACTAGTTTTATAAGCTTTTAAAGGCACCAAGCTATCGGAACCCAAGAAGAGCTCCTAACGTTGATGATGGGGATTCCATGAGATGTCCCCCACTAGTAGCTCAAGTCTCTTCTTGTAAAGACCACAAATTTTCCCAGTCTCGAGACGCACACGACAATAGTGTGTGTAGGAGAGGCCAAGCATCGTGTGTATAAGAGAGGTCTAGCATCGTGTGTGCAGTAGAGGCCTCGCGCCGTGTGTGTAAGAGAGGTCTAGCGTCGTGTGCGTAAAAGAGGCATAGACTCGTGTGCGTAAAAGAGGCCTAGCACTGTGTGTGTAAGAGAGGCCTAGTGTCGTGTGTGTAGCAGAGGTCTAGCGCCACGTGTCTAGAGAGAGAGGAGGAAGAGCATCGTTGTGTGTCTATAGAGGTAATGCCGCACGTGAACTGGAGTATCGCCACGCGTGAAGGCAGAGAAGAGTTAATGCCGTAAGTGAAGAGGGAAGATGTGACCACTGCCAGCGCCGCACTTGTCAGTGTTGTATATGCCAATGCCACCCCTGTTAGAGCCGTACATGTTAGCTACAGTGACCTTCACCTACCCTGGGTACTTAAACCTCTCCTTGCCCCTTGCCCCTTTTACCATTGTTCCCCTCACTTTTCCCTTACACTTTCTCTCTCTAGAACCAATGAGAGTTAACTGCTGCCTTGGGAAGCCGTTGCTTAGAGCTTGAGGTGGCCTGCGAGTGGGAGATTTGAAGACACTGTGAACACCAGCATCAATAGCTTTTATAGAAACCAATTTTTTTAAGTATTGAAAGTTGGTAAAATGATAGGATAAAAACCATGAGCACGAATGGGTGGAAATGTGATTTAAATTTCATATTTATGCCTTTAAATACCATAATTGATTGAGCAATATAAATGACATTTGTAATCGTGAAGATTTGAGAAATAGTTCACTTGTGAGACTAGTTTAATATGGACAAGGTTTTGCATCAAGAGTTATCTTGGTGAAATGTTAGGTATTCTTTAAAGCATGTTAAACTTGAGAATGAGAATTTTCAGAACTGTGATTGTCCTTGTATCGAGTTTCCTATGGCCAAATAGTGTCCAAATGGGGCCAAACCAGTTTTGAATGAAAGATATGCTTGTTTATTTCAAGTTTACTTTTTACACCTTGATAAAATTCTGTATGAGTTATGAGATGGGCCTCGAAATGTGAGGGTATGCCTTTGTTCCTATTTGCAGGAACTCCTAGTACTATTACTCACTTTTGCGTTGTGCATGTAACACCGGGCGCATAGCACTGTGCATGTAACGCCGAGCATGTAACACCGTGTGTGTAACGCCGTACGTGTAATGTCGTGTGTGTAGCACCGAGTGTGACACTGCTAACTGAGCAACATTCGCGACCGAGTGATAGTTTTCACGTGATGAATACTAAATGCCATAGTGTTATGTGAACAGTGCTTTGCAACTATGCATTATGTGAAAATTGATAATGACATGCTACTGTGATAATCCCCTGACAAACGCTACATGATGAGTGTTGTAATACTAATGTTGATTGCTAGACATAATGCAATATGATAGCTCTCATACCATGGGTATTCTATGTTGGGTGTCATAATACTATGTGATTGCTGGATAGTCCTGAGTAAGACTCAAACTGTGCTTGATGAAAATTTGAATTATCTGTCATGAGGTACTAATTTAGCATGAATGAATTTAAGTCTTGAGCATGTTATGATGTCGTGATAATGATCACTATGAAATGGGACACTCATTGATAGTGGGTACTGTTCTGTTAAGGTATTGTGATACTGGCCACTACGCAAGAGGACACCCATCAGTAGTGGACTTTGTTACTCTGAGAAAAGTGAAGCTGGCAATGTTCCCTAACTCGTTGAATGATAGAATGGGGTTAAGTGAAAATAGAATGGGAGGTTCGCAACCCCCAAAATTTATATGATGTGATTAGTGAGTAATGCCTTGCATTGTAAGTGCCTATTGAAAACCCCAATGCACGCTGGGGACCATGTGCGTGAGTATGAGGGCATTACGAAGTGGATTTACCCACTTGTCATTACCCTCCCTCCTAAGATATGGTAGAGATTCTAAGCAATGGGATTGGCTTAGCCTGATGGATTGGGCCTCTACTTGGGGAGTAGGTGAATTAAGGAGTTAGTGGGTAATGATTGAATAGTGAATGGGAATGCCAATGATTTAAGTGATTGGATGATAACAGACATCTGAATAGGATGCCTATAATTGATGCATTGATCTGATTTTTTATTTACATGACTACTGCATTATGACTTCTTATAATTGGAAGAATTGTTTATGATGTATGAATAGACTCGATAATGATGCATAATACCTATATCTACTTATTGGGCTTTATAGCTCATCCCACTATATCTCCCATCTTGTAGATTGATAGCGTTAGGTATGGGGCAAGTTGCAATTGGGTGTTGAAGTCCTTGAGGAGAGACCCAGATCTTGTATGTAATTGGGCGGTGTAGCCTTGAATTTTGTTTATTTTGGAAAATGTATCATTGGGCGCTGATGCCTTAGACTCTAATGTAATATTTTTGGAAAAAACTTTATGTAGTGCAGTTCTAATGATGTATGGATTTCCCCAATTTTAAATGTTTAACTACACTTAGAATTTTTTATTTTAATTGTTCTTCAGTGGTTGCTTTGATTACTGCGCTAAAGGCATTGAACCCACTCCGACCATAGTGACATACGTCCCTTGGGATCATGAACCTGCACTCGGTCACCCTCCGTCACGTACGGTAAAGGGATCAAGCGCGGGGTCATGACACTCCTCCCCCAAAGTCTCCACGAATGGATCTACGACAAATGCATCCAAACGTCTTAGCATCCTAGTTACATCATTGCATGGATATCTCCTTGGCGGTCTTGCGGCTAGGAAGAAAAAAGAACTAAAACTGAAGGAAATTTTTTGAATGTTGTCCTTCTTGCTTCTCTCGAAGCACAACATCCGGCGGGGCAAGCTGTTTGAATACATTTTTCAGCACCTTGGGTCCCCGATGTGGAAAAAGGAGAAGCCGGTCAATACAACCCTGACTTACAATGAAATTCCTGATAGTCTCATAATTGCCCTAGAATGGGTGAAAATTCTCCTACGCAATTCAAAAGGTAACCTGCCAAGTTTCATAGCAATCCGGCATGTCTAAGGCAGTGCAAACAAAGAAACAGTTTTGAAAAGATCGATCTCTAGCACCCTAGAACGGACCCTATAACTGAAGCCTTATTTTTGGCACATTCAAATGGTTGTTGGACCACCCCCGTTGGTTTCGACAAGTTTGAAAACTCCTACGGGTCAAGTTTCGGCTTAATCAGACCCTCTAGGACAAAGTTATGGGCAAAAGACTGAAAAAGGAGAGGCCGCACGCTATTCCCGTACACCCTACCTGCACCAATCTCCATAAAAAGAGATTGGCTTTCACAGTCACGAACAAAAACTTTTGGGACTCATATGTCTGTCGTTGTGAGTCGGATCGCGCTCAAATTTTGCGAGCATGTTCGTCCCGTCAAGACCAGCATTTTGATATGTGGCACGGCCCGTGACGATGCTCGAGCAGGGAGAAGAGTTAGAGAGAAGATGACGATTTGTGATCAAGGTTGCAGGAAAATTAGTAGTAGTACGACCCACTCGAGTGGCTATATCACGGTGTTCGCATACCCGGTCGACACAAAACCAATTGTATTGCGTGCATAAGTTCCAAGGCTATGTCTGATCCGAACTCCGCATGTGACGAATAATTGGATTTGGCGTACAAAGGTGTTAAATTGCTGCAAAATTTTGGCCGTCGGAATCCAAGTTTTGGCAAAAAACCCAAGATGGCAAAATATTCGTTCGGACACGAAATCAAGCTATATTTGTTGCAATGCGATCGTGACGACAAGCACAATGCAATTCAGCAAACAAATCAAAGAAATATATCAACAAAATGAGCGCAATATTGATTAGAAGTTTTAAAGATTGGTACAAATTTTAAGTCGCATGATCGTGGCCTAAAAACACGATCCGTGGCTCAAAATTGGTACCAAGTTGATCGTCATGGCAAGCCCAACAAGAAAGTTATCATATTTCGGTCAAAAGAGCGCTAGCGCAACCCCGAATCGGCTTAGGACAATCACACACGTTCCATGGTGCAGCGGGGACTGTTTTGAAATTTTGTGTATTGTTGGGTAGGGACAAAATCATAATTTTGTACCCATTTTTATAGTTTATTTTAATTCAAAAAAATTGTAATTATCATCAATTATGTTAGATTTTGGGCATCCACCCATGTTTTGGGCCCAAGTTTATAAATACCACGCTATACCCCATTGTAATGGACCTTCATTTTGATCAATAAAATTGGGAGTTAGGCTTTGAAATTGAGGTTCACGTCCAAGAGAGAAAGAGAGAAAGGAGAGAGAGGAAAAGTTTGGTACCCCTCGGTGAATGTAACTTTCTCTCTCCTCCTCTCTTCTCTCTCCTCTTCTTTCTTTCTCTCTCCTCTTCTTTCTTTCTCTTTTCTTCTTTCTTTCTCTCCTCTTCTCTCTATTTCTCTCTCTCGCATCTTCTTCTTCTCTCGGTCTCTTTCTTCTCTATCGCACACATGCACGGCAGTAAGCATCACCTTGTATGCCTTTCCTTCTCTCATTCTCTCTCTTCTTTTATCTTTCTCTCTCTTACTCTTTTACCTCTCTCCTCTCTCAACATGCATGACAGTAGGCTACCACCGTGCGTGCCTTTCTTTCCCTTCTTTCCTCTTTCTCTCTGCTCTCTTTCCTCTCTCATCCCCTCCTCTTTCCTAATCCTTTCTCTCTTTCTTAATCTTCTTTCTCCCATCTCCTTCTCTCTTTACTATCCTTCGTTTCTCTCCCCTCTCTTTCCTAATCTCTCTTCTCTTTCTTGCTCTCTCTGTTCTTTCCTTTCTCTCTCCTCTACAATCATGCACGATGGTGCCCATCACAGAGCATGACGCCCTCCTTCTCCTGGAACATGCACAGTGAGCCGAGCCTTAACCCGAGTGGCAAGCCAGGCCTCTGTCTAAGTTCCTCTTTCCCCATGTTGTGCACGACGGTGCTCATCATTGTGCACGATATTTCTTCCTCCATTTTCTAACAAGGACATTGAATCGGGCCCTTCCCTAGTGGTGATGCTTATTGTCGTGCGTCTTTCATTTTCCCTCTTTTCTTTCTTCCTCTCTTGTCATGGACGACAGAGCCTATCACCGTCCATGTCCTTTCTTACTCCCTCCTTCTTGTCATGGACAGCAGAACCCTATCATCATTCATATTCTCTCCTACTCTCTCTCTCTCCTATCATGAACGGTGGAACCCCATTGTCGTCCATGCTTTCTTCTCTCTTCTCACTCCTCTGTCATGGATGATGGAACTCCATCGCCGTATATGCTTTCTTTTCTCTTATCTCTCCTCTGTTATGGATAGCGAAACCCCATCGCCTACCATGCTTTCTTCTCTCTTTTATCTCCTCTGTCATGAACGGTGGAACCCCATCACTATCCATACTTTCTTCTCGCTTCTCTCTTCTCTCTCCTCTGTCATGGACGGTAGAACTCCATCATCGTTCATGCTTTCTTCTCTTCTCTCTCCTCTATCATAGATGGCAAAAACCCATCACCATTCATACTTTTTCTCTCTTCTCTCTCCTCTTTCATGGACAATGGAACCCCATCGACGTCCATGCTTTCTTCTCTCTTCTCTCTCCTCTATCATAGACGGCAGAACCCCATCACTGTCCATGCATCTTTCTCCTTTCTCTCTCCTCTGTCATGTCGTCGTCCATGTTTCTCTTCTTTCTTCTCTTTTCTCTCTCTTCTCTGCTCTCTTTTCTCTCTTCTCTCCTTTCTTTCTTCTCTTTTCTCTCTTCTCTTTTTCTCTCTTCTCTCCTTTCTTTCTTTTTCTCTTCTATCTTTTCTCTTCTCTCTTCTCCTCTCCCTTCTTCTCTCTTCTTCTTCTTCTTTCTCTTTCTTCTCTCTTCTTCTCTCTCTCTCTTATTATTCTTTCTCTTTCTTCACTCTCTCTTCTCCTTCTCTTTCTTCCATCTTTCTTCTTCTTCTCTCTCTTCTTTTTCTCTCTTTTCTATCTTTTTTCTTCTCTATCTTCTTTTTTCTTCCTTCTCTATCATTGTTGGAAGATATTTTTCATCAACATGGGGCCCCCACTCAATAAAGCTTAGCAAACAGTGGAAATTCTGGCAGTCTCAGAATAGCCCTAGAATCGGTCAAGATTTTCATGAGGTCTTTCAAAAATATCGTACCAAGTTTCATCACATTACGACATGTCTAAGGCAGTGTAGACTGAGAAACAGTTCCAGCAAAATAGGCCTCTTACACCCTGAAACGGCCCCTATAACTAGAGAAACATTTTCGGTGTCTCAAATTGTTGTGGGACAACTACCATTGGATCCGACATAGTTGAAAACCCCCAGGGGTCAAGATTCAGCCCGTACAGACATCCAAGAAGAAGTTATAGGCAAAAGAGAGATATAGGAAGGGTCGCACGCTATTCCTGTGCTACCACCCTGCAACTCCACACCATGGAAGGGGCAGTCACGAACAATGACTTTCGATGCTCATATCTCGCCTGTCCCAAGTCGGATCGTACTCAAATTTGGTGAGCATGTTCGTCTGGTCAAGACGAGCGATTCGATATGTGGCACGCCCCGTGACGATACCCCAGCATGAAGGAAAGCTATAGAGAAGTTGCTGATCTTGGAAGAAAGTGCAGAAAATTCAGCTGCGTCATGCCTTGCTCAAGCGGTCATATCATGTCGTTCGCGAGACTAATTCCACCGTGTGTGTGAGGTCTCAAGCTGTCACTGACCCGTACCCCGTACCTGATGAACAATCGTATTCTGCACACGAAGCCGACAAAGCGCCTGCAAATTCCATCAGCCAGAATTCCAGATTTTGGCCAAAATTTCAAAGTTGCAAAATCTTCATTCGGGAACATAATTGAGCTACGTTTGTTGCCCCACGATCGTAACGGCATGCTCAGTGTAATTTAGCAAAGAAATCACCAAAAAACATCAAAGAAAGAGTACACTATTGATCCGAAGTTTCAAGATCCATTCAAATTTCAAGTCACACGATTGTGCACTAAAAACACGATCCATATCTCGAAGTTGGTATCAAATCGATTTCCATGCCCGGCCCTATAAGAAAACAATCATCTTACGATCAACCGGGCATCATAATGACCCAGGATCATCCATGCAAGATCACGCAAGTTCTAGGGCAACACATGGATTGTTCTGGAATTCCACGAATTGTTAGGAAGGGGCAAATCTGTCATTTTGCATCATTTTTTCTAATTTCTTTTAATTCAATTTAATCTTAATTTCCAGCAATTAGGATTACTTTTTATCATCCACCCATGTTTGGGGCAAGTTCTATATATACGTACCATCATTGTACGCACTAGAGGACTCAACCTTTCACAAAAGAAAGAGTTTTTACTCAATAAAGTTTCTCTTTCAACTCATTATTGGGTCACGTTTGAGAGAGAGGGTAAGGTGAGAGAAAATTTTGATCGGTACCCCTAGGTTCGAGGTAAACTATATCTCTCTTCTTTTTCTTTTCTTCTTCGCTCTATCTTCTTTCCTCTCTTCTCCCTCTTCTCCATCTGAGTTCCTTGCAGAGGTCATGCACGACAATGGCAGTGTCGTGCATGTCTCCCCCGAATTCTCACATGTCATGCATGGCGATGGCAGCGTCATGCGGGGGTCTCCTTCTCCTTCTGTTCTTCTATCTCTTTCTTCCAGTGAGGCCTGTAGACGGCGTTGTCCATCGCCGTCCACATATGTAGCTTTAACGTCTCAGTGAAGAACCCAGACGGTGAAACTCGTTGCCGCCCAATGGGATTCTACCCTTTTGCGCGTCTATCGTAGGCGGCGATACTCATCGTCGCCCACTAGAGGCTTCGGCAATGTCCATCGTCGTCCGCGAGCTTCCTTCGCATGTTCGGTGCTTATTGTCGTCCTTCCTGCGCTCCACACTTATAGTTGTGCGCCTCGTGAGAATTACTGTCACGCGCTTCACAAATGACTATCGTTGTGTGCCTTGTGAGAATGATCGTCGTGTGCTTCACAAATGACTATCGATGCGAGCTTCATCAGAGAGTATCGCCCCCTTCACGGGGGCGTGTTGTCTCCTTATTTTTCCAACGGTGATGCCTAGCGTTGTTCGTAGTTCATTTCTCACACTCTAACCGTGAGCAGTAGTGTCGAGCGTCGCTCAAGGGCCATGACACTGCTACTCCATGGTTGTGAGTGGCAACACCTAGCACCATCAGGACCCCATCTCTCTCTGTCGTCTCGAGTCTTCTTTTCATTCTCTTTTCTCTTCTCACTTGACTGAGGGTAGACTTAGCCTAGCACCACCATATCGGTCTCGGTTTCAAGTATTATTGTTGTTGTGTTGGTCCTTAGAACCATGCCCGTCTTGCTACCACTCCAAATCAATAACTTACAAGCTATCATGCTTGTCTCGCCTCTTCGTCAAGTTTTCTTCCCTTTTCTATCTTTATTTGAACCTTACGTTTCACCGCCCTCTCGTATGAACATACGTTGCCCTAAGACAAGGGTGGGTCTCTTTGACCCACTTGTCTTGCAAATTAACCATAGAAGTGTTGCGCAGAAAACAAGAGGATTGCAGATTAAAGGAGACGATTCTGAACAAGCTAAATCAGCTAAGGGGCTTTCTTCGTGATCTTAGAGGGTGCCCAGGTGAGCGAGCCCGAGTAAGTCCCGAACCCACCTTAAATTCCTCTCTTATTTTTTGGTATACCTGCCCTTGCTCTCTAACAAGGTTCTGAGAAAGCAATCTCCAATCCCAGGTTCGGTAGAAACCCGAGATACGAGCTGCCAGATCATCTAGATCTGGAAGGCAAGATCGAGGTACCTAACCAGCTTGGTGACTCCACTGAGGACTTAGCACCCCTTAGTCGGTTCGCTCTTGTTCGATCAGTATCCTCTTTTACTTTCTGCTTTAATTTCTATGGCATCTGGGATGTTCAACCCATTCATCAGAGTTGGGGATTTGCTTATCCCCGCACTTGTGGCTGTTCGGAGGAAGCGAGCGCTCAAGCCTCCTTCCTCACTCTCCTTCTGAGTCAGGACTTACGGTTTGGCTCCCATGTTCTCACTTGGATCGATGCGAGAGGGGACTTAGTAGTCCCTGCCTCCCCGCTTTCTCACCCTGGTGGACTCTCTACTAAGGCCCCTTGCATGGGTAGTACATCTGCTGCCGCGCACCTTACTACTGGCAAATCTGCTGCCAGTCATATCACTAAGGTATGCCGAAAGGCTACCCTGTCCATTCCAATGAAAGGTAAGCGAGTTGTCATTGCTCTTGAGATTCACTGTAAGGCAATTCCTTGTGCTCCTTCACCACCCCAAACCTTCACACCTGTAGGGTCGGCACATAAAGGCAAAGGTCCTGAGGTCTTCACCCTTGCACACACCGAAGGGCTCCTGGTCCATCCACTCGAGCCACACCTCGAAGAAACCCTCACATTGCATTGAACTCGCATCCAAGGCTAGGTCTTCTTGAGCTAAACCCTACATGCACCATGCATTTTCTTCCCGCAGCTCAGGGAGCGCTAGCTCTACGCCACCTTGAGCACATGAGGGTCGACCAATCTGTCTTCCCTCCCAGCACAGACAGCTTCACCCTGTGAGAGATGGGCTTCTGCCTCACCCCTCACAAACACAAGCACATGGGTCTTGACCTCCTCAAGTCTAACCCATTGAGAGGGCCCAGGTCGACCCCCAAGTCACCCAGACGGCTAACTCTAAAGGTGCACACGCACCATCTTTGCAAGTCCCTCTCAAACCTAGACTCAAGCGGAGTCATGAACCAGCTCCTTCCCCTGCCGCTCTTCCGACATTAGGCAAGCTCCTCGAGCCTCGATACTCAAAGGTCCTCCCTAATAGTACCATCTTGAGCCAGCCTCAGGTCAGCCGTATACCCGGGCCCCACAAGCGAATTCAGGGCAATGACTTGATGTTAAATAGAGGCCTCCAGCCTCCAAAGCAGAAACCCAGCTCGCTTGCTATCCTTGGACCCCACTCCTTGCTCCAACTCATAAACACGACCCTTGGGTGTTCAAAGAAGGCGGGCCTGTCCAGGTTGAGGCTCGGTTCTGGAATGAGGTCCACAGTCACCTCAAGATGCAGAAAAGAGGCCTACATATCCTGACCATGGAAGCCTCTAAGGTAGTTGAGGTCGCCACTCTTGGTGATCTCTTGCCTCGTAATCCCTTTTTCCCTCTCAAACTTAGAATCTAAGCAAGCCCAAGAATATTTCTCGGTCATCACTGCCAGGAAGCCACGGTCCCAGGACTGTCGAGAACCAGTCCTCACTAGATCGGCATACAAGGCTCGAGTCCAGTCGCGGCAGGCTGAACCCCTCCAGACTGACTTGCCATGTACGACTCTCCAACCTCGGCAGTCCACTGTGCCACTAGGCTCTGACCCTCCAGAAGAGACGGTCAGTGTCATGGTGATCAATGACCTGTACGATGCTCAGGAGGAGCAGATGAACAAGTTCGAGGAAATGATGCAAGCCATCCTTGGAAAGATGGAATGCCTAGAGGCCTTCAGGTCCCCTTCTTCGGCCCATTCCCTGACTTGTGAGGACACAGTTCCCAAGAAAACTCCTCCACTGACCTCCCAAGGCAGTTCTACCTCCCGCGGGGTCTCTCAAACCAACATAAATGCTATGGTGGCCCATAGCCTCAAGAACAAAGTTCCAGACATGCAGGAGACGTCGCTCTATCAAAAGTCGTATCCTTTGTAAATTGATCAGGTGTCGTTTCCCCCAAACTACTAAAAAGGGAAACTCCCCCTGTTCAACGGTACTACAACTCCTAATCATCATACTGCCCACTGGTTAGGTGTCTCGATCTCGCCTTTCAGATTTGGATGATCTGGCGACACGTATCTCAGGTCTCTGGCGAACCCCGTGATTTGAGATCGCTCTCTCAGAACCTTGCTTGAGAGCAAGGGAAGGTATACCAACCGATGAGAGAGGAATTGAAGGTGGGCTCGGGAGTTACTCAGCCTGGCTCACGTGGGCTCCCTCTTAGATCACAAAGAAAGACCCTAGTTGATTTAGCTGGTTCGGAATCGCCTCCTTTGACCTGCAATTTTTTGCACAACACTTCTATGGTTAATTTGTAAGAGAAGTGGGTCAAAGAGACCCACCGTTGTCTTAGGGCAACGTACGTTCATGTGAGAGGGCGATGAAACGTAAGGTTTAAATAAAGATAGAAAAGAGAAGAAGACGAAGAGGCGAGACAAGCATGATAGCCGGGGAGTTATCGACTCAGAGTGGTGGCAAGATGAGCTTGGTTCTTAAGACCAGCACGGCGGCAATACTACTCGAAACCGAGATTGATATGGCAGCGCTAGGCTAAGTCTAGCCTCAGTCAAGTGAGAAGAGAAAAGAGAATGAAAATAAGACACGATACGGTAGAGAGATGGGGTCCCGACGCCACTAGGCGTTGTCACTCACGATCGTAGAATAGCAATATCATGGCCCTTAGGCAGCGCTCGACACTACTGCTCATGGCTAGAGAGTCAAAAAATGAACTACAGACGGTGCTAGGCATCGTCGTTCGCAACAAAAGGAGACAACACGCCCCCATGCATGCGGTAATAGTCTCTGATGAAGCGCGTAATGACAGTTATTTGTAAAGTGCCGATGTTAATCCTCACGAGGTGCACGGCGATAGGCGTAGGACGCAGGAAGGACGGCGATAAGCACCAAATACATGAAGGAAGCTCATGGACGACGATAGGCATTGCCGAGGCCTCTAGGGGGCGACGATAAGTATCATAGTCAGCTATAGACGTGCAACAAGGAGGTACCCCTGCAAGCGACAAACAGTTTCACCGTCTAGGTTCTTCACTAAGACGTCGAAGCTACATATGTAGACGGTGATAGGCAGCGCCATCTACAGGCCTCATTGGAAGAGGGAGATAGAAAAACAGAAGGAGAAGGAGACTTGTGCATGTCGCTGCCATTGCCATGCGTGCCCTGTGTGACCTCAGGGGAAGCATGCACGGCACTGCCACTGCCGTGCATGAGCCCTGCAAGGAACTCAGACGGAGAAGAGGAAGAAGAGAGGAAAGAAGAGAGAGAGAAGAAGAAAAAGAAAAGAGGAGATAAAAGATTTACCTCGAACCTAAGGGTACCGGTCAAAATTTTCTCACCTCACTCTCTCTAAAACGTTACCCAACAATAAAAAGAAAGAGAAACTTGTATTAAGTTAAAACTCTCTCTTTGGTGAAAGGTTGAGTCCTCTAGTACGTACAATGATGGTACATATTTATAGAATTTGCCCCAAACATGGGTGGATGATCAACAGTAACCCTAATTGCTGAAAATTAAAATTAAATTGAATCAAAAGAAAGAAAATAGGGTGTAAAATGATAGATTTGTCCCTTCCAAATAATTAGTGGAATACCATAATAGTCCCTGTGTTGCCTTAGAACTTGGGTGATCTTGCATGGATGATCCGGGGTCATTCTCACGCCCGGTTGATCATAAGATGATTGTTTTCTTGTAAGACTCGGCATGTCGAATGATTTGATACCAACTTCGAGCCATGGATTGTGTTTTTAGTGCATGATCATGTAACTTGAAATTTCAATGGATCTTAGAACTTCAGATCGATATTGTACTCATTCCTTGACGTTTTTCGGTGGTTTCTTTGTTGAATTACACTGAGCATACCATTACGATCGCGAGGGAACAAACGCAGCTCGATTCCGTGCCCGAACAAAGATTTTGGAACTTTGGAATTTTGGTCGGAATCTGGAATTCTGGCAATGGGATTTGCAGTCACTTCTTTGCTTCATGTGTGAAATCCGACTGTTCATCATGTACAGTGGTCCGTGATAACCCAAGTCCTTACGCGCATGATGGAATTGGTTTCACATCGATCGAGCTCACGAGTGGTGTGATCTAGGTGCTCGAGCGAGGCACGATGCTGTTGAATTTCCTGCACTTTCTTCACAGATCAGCAACTCTCTCAAGATTTTCTTCGCACTCGGGTATCGTCGCAGGGCATGCCACATATCGAATCGCTCATCTTAACTAGACGAACATGCTCACCAAATTTGAGGGTAATCCGACTTGGGACGGGAGAGGTATGAGCATCGAAATTCATTATTCGTGATGCCCCTTCCATGGTGTAGAGTTGCAGGGTGGCCACACGGGAATAGCGTGTAGCCCCTCCTGTTTCACTCTTTTACCTATAACTTCTTCCTGAAGTGTTCGTTCAGGGTGAAATTTGACCTCTAGAGGTTTTCAACCATGTCATATCTAATGGTGGTGGTCGCACAACAATTTGAGACACCAAATATGTAGCTCTAGTTATAGGGGTCGTTTTAGGGTGCTAAAGGTCAATTATGCCGAAACTGTTTCTCAATCTACACTACCTTAGACATGTCAGAATGCGACAAAACTTGGCAGGAGACTTTTGAGAGAACTTATGAAGATCTTGGCCGATTCCAAGGCTATTCTGAGACTATCAAAATTTCCACTGTTTACTAGGCTTTATTGAGAGAGGGGCCCATGTTGATGAAAAATACCTTCCAACACCCACTTCCAAGCAGCCTGTCGAGAGATGGCGACTGATAGGCAGCTCCTTCTCTATCAGTTCGTCGAGACTCTCGAAGGGTCAGCCTTTCAGTGGTATGCTCGGTTGCCTCCAAACTTGGTACACACGTGACAAGAAATGGAGCAGTTGTTCCACTAACATTTCTACGAAGTCCAAAGGAACATGGAGACCATCGAGCTCGTCACCCTGATGCAAGACCTCGGTGAGCTGGTTGACAAGTTCATCACATGATGGAGAGAGTTAGCAACCTTCCACGCCACTCTCATGACTGAGAAAGAGGCGGTCCAGACCTGCTACGGAACATGCTTCTTGGGATTGATCTGCATGTCGAGGCATCCAATTTCAGAGCTCATCTTTAGGGCAGTTCGCATCGAGGGATTATTCAAGCACCATGGCAGCCTCGTCAGCAACCCTCCACCTCAAATTCTCGCTTCAACAGTCGGGGCACCCAGAAGGCAGTAATCAGCGTGGCCGTCAACGTGACGGACACAAAGGGCGCATCTCCTCAAACCCTAGACCTTTCCAAGGCACAGACGCCTCAGGCCGGGGGCAAACAGCAGTCCTACAATCAGGTCCCGCCTCCTAAAAATAGTACATGAAATGACTTCTAGATCCAGAACCAGAATAAGGTTTACCCCTTCGACAAGGAGTGGACTCCTGCACTACTTCGACTGCTGTTAGAACAGAACATGATCTAGCTGCTGGAGGTCGATACTGCATAGTCAGTTGGGCAGGAGACATATGAGAGGTATTGCACTTATCATAGGAGGGTATGCCACACCACTTACGACTGCTAGAAGCTCAACGACACTATCAAAGCCCTTATTAACATGGCTCAAATAAAGCTCGAAGACTTGAAGAAAGCATTTGGAGCAACTGAGGCTTCTCACATAGTGACAATCCAATAGGGTGACAATGCCTCCGCTATTCTCCGTGCATTTTTCTTCATAATGCTTGAAGAAGGACTCGTCACTCCCAAGCCGACAAGGAAGCCTAAGTTCCTTCCACTAGGGATCGAGAACCTCTGGTACGCGTATCACCAGATACGAGGCCATGACGTTAAGGAATGCACTGGCTTCTATAAGCTCTTGGCAGAGAAAATGCAGAAGTGTTAGGAAGTTCAAGGTAACCCAGAAGGACACTCTCAAGTCCCTCTTCCGCATGAGCAAGAAGACTTCCCGATGCAAGCCCAAGGAAGTGTCGAGCAAGACCCTCTGCAGAACCTCTTTGAGGCAATGCACCAACAGGGCCTCGTCACTCCCAAACCCGCCAAGCAGCCGAGGCGTCTTGCCCAAGGCATAGAAAAGCTCTGGTGCCCATATCACGAAGTATGGGGCCACGAGCTCAACAAGTGCTCTGGGTTCGAAGCTATAATTGCTAAGAAAGTCCAACAAGGCCACATCGTTTGTGTCGTCCTCCCTGAATATTTTCAAGCCATTACTCCCATTCAAGAGGAAGCCACATTACAAACCCCTCATGAGCATACACTGAACCCTTCAAAGACGTCAACCTCTTAGTCTGGGTAAGTCTACCATGGGCGGAGTAAGCTCAAACCCTTGAAATGTGAGGCAGCCTACAAAGCTAAGACTACTCACCAGCCAGAAAGGGCGGTCCAAACACCCCCTCAGGGATCTAGAAGGAGACGGCGGGCACCTAGGTTAGCTTGCTGAAGAAATCGTCCTCCTTAGCCACCAGTCGAGGAAGAATTTCTCAGGCCGCCTCCCCCACTGCCAACCTTGTAGGACTTCATTCCAGGCGCAACTCGCCTTATCCTATCATCCAATTAAGCAGACATCCCCGAGTCACTAGCAGCTCAGGATTCCTCCAATATGAGTGACGACGCTAAAAGCACCCCACGACGTTTAAAGCCAGGGCAAGACCTAAAATATCCCCTGCAAACGTCAAATTCTGGTGACGACATAAAAAGCTGCCCGGAACGTTCTAATCCTTCTTCTCCTCCCTCCTCTTCTATTTTCTCTATAGGTAGAGCTTGACGGTGCCCAGACTTCGACACTCTCAACAAAGAGTTCGGAGACACCACCCTCACCACGCCATAGCAAGAGCACCTCAAAGAGATGCTGGCCCAGGAGGGAGGGTTCTCGACAATCGCCAACGCCCTGTCTGCTCTAGAAAAGACAGAGTCATTTTCGGTCTCCTAATCCAAAGAGGCTTGCCATGCGATCCAGTTACATGAAGCGTCACCCAGTTCGGGACAGGCACCGAGTGATCCTAGTCACGAAGTCATGGACTCCCTGTTCGAAGCCGACCCTTCCATCGCCTGGACTACCCAGAGATTGATCCTCTCTCACACTGTGCCCCTCTTAGAAGCTGAGATGTCGGGATCATGGGTTTCTACATTCGAGGTCACTGAGAATCCTAGTGAGTCCCCTGACGAGGAACTCCAAGAAGCACCAGAAGTGTGGGAAGAAGGCGGTCAGGCCACGACTGATGAGCTTGAAGAGATCAACCTAGGGGATGGGGCCGACCTAAGGCCGACTTTCATCTCAGCAAAATGTCCCCAGAGGAGAAAGAAAGTTATATCTCCCTCCTCTAAGCAAATCGAGACGTCTTCGCCTGGCACTATCATGAGATGCTTGTTCTAGACCCTATGATTGTTGTCCATCACCTTGGTATTGATCCAACCATCAAACCCATGAAGCAGAAATCAAGAAGGTTTGGACCTGACCTCGAGATGTAGATTGATGCTGAGGTGAACAAGCTCAGGTAGGCAGGATTCATATGTGAAGTCAAATACCCAAAATAGCAGGCAAATGTTGTTCCAATCAAGAAGAAGAATGGCCAAATCAGGGTCTGTATTGATTCCATGACTTGAACACAGCCTGCCCCAAGGACGATTTCCCCCTCCTGTTCACCGAAATGCTGGTCGACTCCACTGCTCATTGCCAAATCTTCTCCTTTATGGATGGGTATTTCGATTATAATCAAATCAAGATGGCGCCAGAAGATGGGGAGGCCATTGCATTCTTGACCCCAAGAGGTGTCTTTTGCTACACTATGATGCCTTTCAGGTTAGAGAACGCTGGTGCCACATACCAGCGAGTCATGACAACCATCTTCAAGGACTTGATGCACAGGGAGGTCGAGTGTTATGTGGATGACTTGGTGGTGGAATCTGAAACACGCTCACATGCAAGACCTCAAAAAGGTATTCGAACGACTTTGGTGTCACCAACTCAAGATGAACCCCCTGGAATATGCCTTCAGCGTATGCTCGAGAAAATTCTTAGGGTTCATCATGAGGTACCGAGGAGTGGAGATTGAGCCAGTCAAAATCAAGGCAATTCAAGACATGCCAACGCCTACAACCCACCGTCTACAACCCTTCATGAACTGCTATCTCTTCAAGGATAGCTCGCCTACATTCGAAGGTTCAACTCGAACATTTCAGGGCGATGTAGGCCCTTTTCACATCTCCTAAAGAAGGACACTACCTTCATATGGGACGAGGTATGTCAAGCTGCACTAGATGACATCAAGCAATACTTATTGAATCTTCAGTCCTCTCTACGTCAGTGTTGGGAAGGCCTCTCATCTTGTATGTGACCGCTCTTGATGAGTCACTCGGGGCACTCCTAGCGCAGAACAATGATGGAGGGAAAGAGACAGCGCTCTATTATCTCAGCCGCAGAATGTAAGGGGGCGAGAAGAATTACCCTCCCATCGAAAAGATGTGCCTAGCCTTGATCTTTGTTGTACAGAATATCTGCAATTACGTGCTTAGCCACGAGGTCAAGTTAATATCCAAGGCGGCCCCTGTCAAGTTCCTTATGACCCGGCCATGCCTTTGAGGATGTTTGGTCAAGTGGGCATTATTGCTGATGGAGTTCGACATCACGTATGCACCGCAGAAGGCCGTCAAAGGTCAAGCCCTATCAGACTTCCTCGCAGCTCACCCAGATCCTTCAGAATCTCCCTTGTCAAGCGACTAGATGAAGAAGTTTTCTGTACGACTCTAACTCAACCGTGAGAAATGTACTTTGACAGAGCATTTCAGTCTGACAGAGGGGGCGTCGGAGTTGTGTTCTTAACTCCCGATGGGGGGATGATCCCTTTATCCTTCTCACTTGTAGAGGCAATTTCTCATAACGAAGCCGAGTATCAAGCCCTCATAATCAGACGAGAAATCACCCAAGAGCTAGAACTGAAACACCTTCAGCAACTCTGAGCTGGTCATCTAGCAGCTCAAGGGGATTTATGACATAAGGAAAGATACCCTCAAGCCTTATCATGACAAGGCCAAATCATACATGGCCCAGTTTGATGATTTCTCCCGGAGTCATATCCTTAGAAGGCTAAACTCGCAAGCTGATGCACTCTCAAAGATCAGCGCCACCATTCAATTGTCTTCGTCAGGGCCCACTCCAGTCTAGGTAACCGAATGGAGACACATCGACTTAAGAGGTGAAGTTGACGCAGATGATGAGAGTGATGTCTTCCTTGAATGCCTGCCTTACCCATTCGGGCACTCCTCGCAGTTAAGGATGTCGTTGAGGAAGAGTAAGAAATGTCCCAAGGAAAAGAATCCAAGGTCAAGGAGCAGCAGCCTGAATTCTTCGACCCGATGTGTGCGAAGGTTGAACAAATACAGGACTAGAGAGAGCCTATCATGGATTTCATAAAGCATGAGAGGCTACCTTAGGATTGGGTGGAACACAATAGCATACGACGGATGTCCACCAAGTATTCCCTTCTCAATGGAGATGTTCTCTTTCGTCGATCTTTTGACGGAAATCTCCTCAGATGCGTCGATACACAAGAGGCAAGCAAAATACTCGAAGAAGTGCACTGGGGTATCTGCGGGCTGCATCAGCCTGGCCCTAAGCTCTACAAGCGCATACACATACTCGGCTATTACTTGCCTTCCATGGTTCCTGATGCCCAAAACTATGCCAAAAGATTTCAGGTGTGCCAGATTCACTCAAGCCTCATTCATCAACCCCCAGAGCCTCTCCACCCTATAGTGACATCGTGGCCCTTTTCCCAATGCGATATGTACATTGTAAGATCGATCCCCCTTCTTCCTTGAGCCATGCCTTCATTCTGGCAGTGACAGGCCACTTTTCTAAGTGGGCTGAAGAGATCCCTCTCAAGCAGGCTCTAGGGACCGCGGTAGCCAACTTCGTGGATCATCACATCATCTACCGATTCAGAGTTCCGGACCGGATAATCTTTGATAATGGCCCCCAGTTCAGAAGCCATCATGTTGATTGCCTGGTCAACTAGTTTGGCTTAGAGTGGAAGTACTCGACTATGTACTACCCTCGAGCCAACGAATTCGCTGAGGCATTCAACAAAACTCTGTGTGGGGTGCTCTGGAAGTCAGTTTCAAAATCAAAGAAGAATTGGCACGAGAAGCTGCCTGAAGCTCTGTGGGCTTATCGCACCACCACTCAAAATGCTACAAACTCCACTCCTTATTCCTTGGTCTATGAAGGTGAGGCGGTCTTACCCATCGAGGTTCAAATACCCTCACTCTGTGTCGCTATACATCATGGATTGACTGAAGATAAAAGGGTCAAGCTCCATTACTAAGAGTTGGATGCCCTTTACAAAAAGAGATTAGAGGCCCAGCAAAACCTCGAGCTCAATCAAGGAAGAATGAAGAGAGCCTTCGATAAGTCTGTCAAGGTTCGCTCATTCACTAGTGGGGAGCTAGTCTTAGCAGTCAAGAGACCGATTGTCATGCATGGGTGCCGCAAAGGAAAATTTGAACCCAAGTGGGAAGGCCCGTTCGTAGTAAAAAAAGTTACACCAAATGGGGCCTATGTACTGGCAAACTCGGATGGAGGAGAGGCAATGCCCCCTATCAATAAACAATATCTAAAGAAGTATTATCCTTGATGTATCCCTAAACTGTGGTGTGTACAGTAAGAAAATAAGGAAATGGAAAAGAAGAACATTAAGCCAGTCCAAAAGAAGTTCATTTCTTTCATTGCATTAAAAAGAGTTACAAGTTATAATCAAAAGCCCATTACTATGGAAGTAACAAAACTCTTACATTTGAGGATAAGAGGACATCTACAGGCCAAAAAGAAACACTCTCCTCATGAAGAAGAAGCAAACCCATGAAAGAAATGTCTTCCTCATGAAAAAGAAGCAAACCAACCAAACAGATGCTCTCCTCATGAAGAAGCAAAACCACTTGGAGAAGTTAGCTTCAATGCCACCAAAGAGGATAGTTATAGGCCAAAAGAAGGAGCCAACCATTTTCGAGTCAGCTTCAATTCATCTAACGAGCCATGGCTGGCTTCCAAGGGACCGGCCCAGGACGGAACAACATGGACTTCACGGCTGTGCTGGAGGACTTGGCTTACAACAGACCGCGGTGGCACAGCCTTCTCCATTTCCATCACTCTTGACCCCCGCAAGACATCGTCGTCCATGATCATCACCGCTTGTGACTCAACACCATGCGCAGCCACCGTCGTGCACAACACAATGCCATGTTCTACCATCACCACGGGAAAGCCAATGCCGCGCGAGACCATCGCCGCGACCAGCATGCTCCTGAACATGGCTATCGTCGTACGTGGCTTACGAACGCGCGAAGGTAGCGCCGCATACAACTTAATGTCGCGCATGCCCTTGTTGTACCTCGATTCCCAGCATCCCCAATTTCCAAAGGGCATTAACCCTTGTGCTTCCTTAGTTTCCCCAACTACCTGCCCGTGGTGACCGTCCACCTTCTCATGTCCTTTCATCTCCTCCACAACCCTTTGAGTTTAGCAGGGAACACTCCTCCAACAGCCAGAAAGTCTGACCCTATTCTTTACCCTACCGGCATTGCCTTTCCCCGACAAAAGTACTTAGCCGCCACCGGGAAACCCCTGCTCCGCCTTCCACTCGTTACAAGAAGGGTTGAAAGACCATCCAACACCTAGTGCCACGCGCATGCCAAGGGACTCTCATCTAGGCCATCGCCTGGTACTCTTAGGAAGTTCATTCCCTGCACCACAGCTTCACTCCTCAGGATGTCCAGCCTCTGGTGATGGCTCTGTTCCCCATGGAGTCACATTCCCTCACCACACCATGGTCCAGATGCACGACCTTAAATTGCATGGTCCAAACTATATGCCCTTAAACTGTAGCAGTGGTCTAATTGCATGACCTTAAATTGCATAGTCCTTATCTCATGACTCAAAATTGTACGACCACGGTCTGTGCTGCATGACCTTAAACTGCATAGCCACGGTCTGACTATATGACCTTAAATCGTAGTGATGGTTTAGTTGCACGACCTTAAACTGCATAGTCCTCATCACACGACTCAAAACTGTATGACCATGGTCCAGCTATGTGACCTTAAACCATAGTGCACATCCTAACCGCATGACATTAAAAGGCTTAGCACTATGGTCCAAACTATACGACCTTAAACTATAGTGAAGGTCTAATTGCACGACCTTAAACTGCACGATCCTAGCCGCACGACTTTAAACTGCATAGCCATAGTCCGAGCTACAAGACCCTAAAACTGTGACGCACATCACAACAAACTGTCCATACGCATAACTCCAACCGAGAGATAGACCACCTCTTCACTAAAAAGGTATTTCATCAACATCCCCAATGGAGTTAGATGTATGCAAGAGTCATACCTACCCCTTTAACCCCTGATGCGTTTGTTTCACACGAACATCCCAGCAAGAGTCACATCTTACTATGATCCACTATCCCCAGGGAGTTTAGGTCTATTCTTATCCTCTAGACCCTCATGAGGTTCATATGTGCTCTGGCCTGTCATCCTCAGTAGAGTCACATACATGTCAATTGCTCATTATCCCCGAGAGGTCACACTTGCCCTCCAAATCCCCCGTGAAGTCACGTTCGTTTGCCACTCCCCGAATGCCGCCATCTTTATCTAACCTCTTTGCTTGTGTATAGCCTTAATTATCTTTATCCCCAGGGACTCATATTGCTATCCACAACCCATCCCTCATGTAGCTTTACCTACATGACGACCCACACACTGATCCATGATGTATGACCTTAAACTGCACAGCCCAGGTCCATGCTACATGACCTTAAACTGTACAGCCATGGCCCAAACTATATGACCTTAAACTGTAGCAGAGGTCTCATTGCACGACCTTAAACTGCATGGTCCTAGTTGCATGACTTTAAACTGCGTAACCACGGTCCAAGCTATATGACCTTAAATCATAGTGTACGTCCTGGCCCCATGACGTCAAACTGCTTTGGCCAGGTCCAGGAGGCATGACCTTAAAGACACCTCCACATACGTGCACACGCCCCTTAGGTGCGTCTTCATGCACGTCCTCCCTAATCGACCTGTTCGTTTATGTACACCACCTCCATTTCCTCCCCAGTGAGTCTACATACTCGCACACGCCCTTTACGTGCATCTTCACGCACGCCTTCCCTTGACGGCCCATTCGTATGCACGCATCACCTTCACCATCATTACCATCTTTTCCCCCAGTGAGTCTTACCCATGCTCACCAAATGGCGAACCCTTCCGCAAGCCATACTCACCGTCAGCTAGTGGGTCACCATTGTTCAACCACCATCCATTCATCATCAACTCTTCATAACGCAACTTTAAGCCATCTTCCCAAGTGGGTCAAAGTCATCACCAAGCTCACTCTATGGCCTCCACAAACTGCCATTCATCACCACTACGGTCCAGCTGTATGACCCTAAACTATAATGCACGTTCCTTTCGTATGACATTAAAAGGCTTCGCACAGGTCTTGAAGGCACGACTCTAAATACACCTTCACATAAAAAAATGGGCATGGTGTACACCTGGACAAGGGAACGCCATGAGTAAAATTGACGGACATGCGCCACTTCCCCGGTTCAACTGAAACCTTGCAAGAGGGCGCTTGGACCGAGATGACAGGCTGACGCTCGACCACTGCCTCAACTGACATTCAATTTCCAAATAGTCACAATCCTGGCTCATGAGGTCTGCCCAAAATCCTAAAAAGCTATCATCCATTTGCATCAACAACATGGCTTGTCAAGGAATGAGAGCTGCATAAGATCTCCCACACTTCCATATGGCTCGCCTGGGGGTGAGAGCCGCATAAGATCCCCCGCACTTCAACAACATGGCTCATCAAGGGGTGAGAGACACACAAGATCCCCCGCACTTCAACAACACGGCTCATCAAGAAGTGAGAGCTGCATAAGATCTCCCAACAATCACAAAAACATGGCTCATCTGAGAGTGAGCACCACATAAGATCTCCCCAGTTCAACAACAACAAGAGCCCTTGAGGGTGAGGACAATCACCAAAAGATCCCTCCGAAAATTCTAAGGACTGTCACGAAGGCAGGAAACTGACAAAGCTAGGGTCCAACCTGCCACAGGCTTCAGGGTATACCTTGCCAAAACCCCCTAGCCTACATGGGACCAGACTTTCGGGATGGGTCAAAAGGCCCCGATTGGACCTTACTAGATAGGACCTATAGAGATACCCTGAGCATAAAAATCAAACCTAGAGTAGCAACGAACAATGCCAATCAAAGGTTCATAGCATTTGGCCTTAAGAAAACCTGATTCTGCCCGAGGAGGTCACGGACTCAGGTGAGGTGTCTCCCACCTTACATTAAATTCATGTCTCACCGGTTGGTATACCTGCCCTTGTTTCTTAACAAGGTTCCCGTGAGAGCAGTCTCAAGTCCTGAGTTCTCCTTGAAACCCAAGACACATGCCACCAGGTTATCCCGACCTAAGGGACGAGATTGAGTCATCTAACAAGTTTTATATAAGGAAAAAGTTCGTATAAAGTTACTACTTTAAAATGTAGAATTAAAGATGCGCCTAAAAATATCCATTAGAAAATGTTGTTTTAATGTTAAAAACCCTCTAATTATTCATCTGGACATTGAGATGTATGAATATGAAAAAATAAATAAATAAATAAAAATTTGAGTCCCATAAATAGTGCATCTTGCAATACATTATCTTGACTGTCCATTTTCAAGATTTTCATATATTTATAGATTGACTTGATTTTAACCATTATTGGAATTTAAAATTTCTAAATTAGAGATAAAAATTGATTTTCAGATAATCCTAAAAAAAATTACATGTTATGATAAAATTTGGATGTGCGCCTTAATTGGATTGCTTCAAGTTACAACCTTATACAATCCACACCCTTTACGTAAAAACATTAAGAGGCATCGAAGACAAAGCCATCTAAGTTTTAAATGTTTTAAGTAGAATATTATAGCTTTTTTGTTTGTTTTAATAATTGAATTGTAGGTATTCTAATAGCTAAATACCAAATTAAGAGCGACTTAGGAAAACTGAGACCTCTATATATGTGGCGATTTTGTTCATCACCCAATATCATTTAAACGAATTAAAAAGCAAAAAAATTGAAAAAATATTCAAAAAATTAAAATAAAAGTGGGACTAGTTCTCTGAAGAATTGATCAGTTCTACCAGAGAACTGGCCACTTCCTAGCCGGTTCCCGATATTTTGGCGAAACTCGATCGGTCCCACCAGTTTCCAATTCGAAATAGTCGGTTCCAGTCGAGTTTGCCATGTTTTTTATATATTGGTTTGAAGAGTGCGAGATAAGGGACTAAATCACGATAAGCTAATTAATACGTCTTACGAAGTTGAACACTCCATGTATTTCTCCCCATTATTTTAAAAAAGGAAAAGCTTCATGTGTGACCCCACCCACGTATAAATTATATGTGATTCCACTTTCAACCGTTTGATTTAATGGATGGCTAGGATTTCTTATATCAAAATTTTATTGCCCTCACTCGAGTGGCAAGATCACGCCGCTTGTGAACCCGATCAACGTGAGATCAATTCCATCATGTGCGTCAGGTCTCGGGCTATCACTGACCTGAACCCCATACGTGATGAACGGTCGGATTCTGTACACGAAGCCGATGATGCAACTGCAAATTCCATCGCTGAAATTCCATATTTCAGCCAAAATTCCAATGATGCAAAATCTTCTTTCGGGTACAGAATCAAGCTGTGTTCGTTGCCCTAAGATCATAGCGGCATGCTCAGTGTAATTTAGTGAAGAAATCATCGAAAAACATTAAGAAATGAGTACACTATCAATCCAAAGTTTCAAGATCTATTCAAATTTCAAGTCACATGATCATGCACTAAAAACACAATCCATGGCTCGAAGTTGGTATCAAATCAATTGTCATGTCGAGCCCTACCAGAAAACAATCATCTTACGATCAACAGGGTATTAGAACGACCCCGGATCATCCATGCAAGATCACGCAAGTTCAAGGGCAACACATAGACTGTTCTGAAATTTCACGAATTGTTAAGAAGAAGCAAATCTATCATTTTGCACCCAGTTTCTTTTAATTCAATTTAATATTAATTTTCAGCAATTAGGCTTACTTTTCATCATCCACCCATGTTTGAGGCAAATTCTATATATACGTACCATCATTGTACGCACCAGAGGACTCAACCTTTCACAAAAGAAAGAGTTTTTACTCAATATAGTTTCTCTTTCTTCTCATTATTGGGTCACGTTTGAGAGAGAGGGTAAGGTGAGAGAAACGTTTGACCGGTACCCCTAGGTTCGAGGTAAACTTTCTCTCTCTTCTTTTTCTTTTCTTCTTCCTCTCTCTTATTTCCTCTATTCTCCCTCTTCTTCATCTGAGTTCCTCGCAGAGGTCATGCACGGCAATGGCAGTGTCGTGTATGCTTCCCCCGAAGTCTCACAGGTCACGCATGGTGATGGCAGCGCCATGCGCGAGTCTCCTTCTCCTTTGTTCTTTTATCTCTTTCTTCCAGTGAGGCATGTAGACGGCGCTGCCCGTCGCCGTCCACAGATGTAGCTTCGACGTCTCAGTGAAGAACCCAGACAGTGAAACTCATTGCCGCCCGCAGGGGTTCTGCCCTGTTGCGTGTCTATCGTAGATGGTGATACTCATTGCCGCCCACTAGAGGTCTAAGCAACGTCCATCACCATCCGAGAGCTTCCTTCGTGTGTTCGGTGCTTATCGCAGTCCTTCATGCCCCCCACGCCTATCGTCATGCCCTTCATAAATGACAATCACCGTGCACCTCGTGAGAATTATCGTCACGTGCTTCACAAATGACTATCACTGCGCTCTTCATCAGAGACTATCGTTGCAAGCACAGAGGCATGTTGTCTCCTTATGTTGCCAACGGCGATGCCTAGCGTCATCCGTAGTTCATTTCTCACACTATAGCTGTGAGCAGTAGTGTCGAGCGCCGCTCAAGGGCCACGACACTGCTACTCCACAATTGTGAGCGGCAACGCCTTACACCGTCGGGACCCCATTTCTCTGGCGTATCATGTCTTATTTTCATTCTCTTTTCTCTTCTCACTTGACTGAGGATAGACTTAGCCTAGCACCGTCATATCGGTCTCGGTTTCGAGTGGTATTGTCGTCGTGCTGGTCGTGAGAACCATGCCCATCTTGCTTCCACTCCGAGTCGATAACTTCCCAGCTGTCATGCTAGTCTCACCTCTTCATCAAGTTTTCTTCCCTTTTCTATCTTTATTTGAAACATACGCTTCATCGCCCTCTCGTATGAACATACATTGCCCTAAGACAAGGGTGGTCTCTTTGACCCACTTGTCTTGCAAATTAACCATAGAATTGTTGTGCAGAAAACAAGAGGATTGCAGTCAAGGGAGGTAATTTCGAACCAGCTAAAGCAGCTGAGGTGCTTTCTTCATGATCTAAGAGGGTGCCTACACGAGCCAGCCCGAGTAAATTTCGAACCCACCTTAAATTCCTCTCTCATAGGTTGGTTTACCTGCCCTTGCTCTCGAACAAGGTTCTAAGAGAGGAATCTCAAATCCAAGGTTCGCTAGAAACCCGAGATATGTGCCCCTAGATCATCTAGATCCGGAAGGCAAGATCGAGACACTTAACCAATTGTCTTCTTTCTTCTCTCTCCTCTTTCCTCTTTCTTTCTTCTTTCTCTCTCTTCTCTTTTCTCCCTTTTCTCTCTTCTTTCTTCTCTCACTTCTTTCTTTCTTCTCTCGCTCTCTGCCCTCTTCTCTTTTCTCTCTCTTCTTTCTTTTTTCTTCCTTCTTCTCTCTTCTCTCTCTTCTTTCTTTTTTCTTCCTTCTTCTCTCTTCTCTCTCTTCTTTCTTTTTTCTTCCTTCTTCTCTCTTCTCTCTCTTCTTCCTCTCTCGTTTGACCAAGGGATAGGCTAAGTCAAGCACTGTCATGGTAGTCTCGTTATCGAGCAGTATTGTCACCGTGCCCGTCTTGTTGCCACGTCAGACTCACCAACGTGCCAGACTGGTTAGTGTTGGTCCTGTCGGCGAGTAGTATTGCTGCCATGCCGGTCTGAGTAACGTGTCCGTCTTGTACCATGCCAAGTCAATCATCATACCGATCTAGCCACTGTATCAGGCTAGCCACCTGGTCAAATGTCTCTTTCTTCTCTTCTCTTTTCTCTATGCTATTTCTTCTCCTTTCGTCATCCCAATCTTCATCCCATCATGTATTTCCCTTCTTCCTTGAATGTGCACACTTGTGTGCATTCGCCTAAAGATAGGGTGGGGTCCCTTGGCCCACTTGTCTTGTAAAATTAACCATGTGTGCGTGATCGTAGAAACAGGAGATTACAGGTCAAGGGAGGCGATTTCGAACGAGTTGAAGGACTGGGGGGCTTTCCGTCATGATCTAAGAGGGAGCCCATGCAGGTCAGCCCAAGTGAGTCACGGACTCAGGTGAGGTGTGTCCCACCTTACATTAAATTCATCTCTCACTGGTTGGTGTACCTGCACTTGTTTCTTAACAAGGTTCCCGTGAGAGCAGTCTCAAGTCTTGGGTTCTCCTTGAAACCCAAGACACATGCCACCAGGTCATCCCAACCCAAGGGACGAGATTGAGTCATCTAACCAGTTTTATATAAGGAAAAAGTTCGTATAAAGTTACTACTTTAAAATATAGAATTAAAGATGCGCCTAAAAATATCCATTAGAAAATGTTGTTTTAATGTTAAAAACCCTCTAATTATTCATCTGGACATTGAGATGTATGAATATAAATAAATAAATAAATAAATAAAATTTTGAATCCTATAAATAGTGCATCTTGCAATACATTATCTTGACTGTCAATTTTCAAGATTTTCATATATTTATAGATTGACTTGATTTTAACCATTATTGGAATTTAAAATTTCTAAATTAGAGATAAAAATTGATTTTCAGATAATCCAAAAAAAAATTACATGTTATGATAAAATTTGGAAGTGCGCCTTAATTGGATTGCTTCAAGTTACAACCTTATACAATCCATACCCTTTACGTAAAAACATTAAGAGGCATCGAAGACAAAGCCATCTAAGTTTTAAATGTTTTATGTAGAAGATTATAGCTTTTTTGTTTGTTTTAATAATTGAATTGTAGGTATTCTAATCGCCAAATACAAAATTAAGAGCGACTTAGGAAACTGAGACATCTATGTATGTGGCGATTTTGTTCATCACCCAATATCATTTAAACGAATTAAAAAGCAAAAAAAATTGAAAAAATTTTCAAAAAATTAAAAATAAAAGTGGGACTAGTTCTCTGACATAATTCATCAATTCTACCAAAGAACTGGCCACTTCCTAGCCGGTTCCCGATATTTTGGCGAAACTGGACCGGTCCCACCAGTTTCCAATCCGAAATAGTCGGTTCCAGTCGAGTTTGCCATGTTTTTTATATATTGGTTTGAAGAGTTCGAGATAAGGGACTAAATCACGATAGGCTAATTAATACGTCTTACGAAGTTGAACACTCCATGTATTTCTCCCCATTATTTTAAAAAAGGGAAAGCTTCATGTGTGACCCCACCCATGTATAAATTATATGTGATTCCACTTTCAACCATTTCATCTAATGGATGGCTAGGATTTCTTATATCACAATGTTATGATAAAATATTGTTTGAATATTAATTTTTTCTACAAAATATTTTTTAGTGAAATTTGGGTCGTCTTTCTTATTAGGGCACAAGTAGCATAAATACAAAGTGTTTCTCGTGAAAATAAATGACCCAAGTGCCCCCAAAAGTTTTTAGGATATTTTTGTAGTTTTTATAAAAAATATTTTTTATTATTTTTATCATGGGCGCCTCCATATTTTTTTTATTTTTTTGAATGTTAACCATGAGCTGTCATTAAAAATAAATAGTACAAATATATTACATAAACAAAAAAGAAAGGAGGCACCTGAGAGATATTAGTGATCACCAACGATTGCTGATGAACTCCTCCTTTCGCTAGAGAATCTATCTCCATATTTTTCTCCCTAAAACAATAGCAAAACTCAACCGAAAGAGAAGACAAAAGATCTTTGATCTCATTCAGAGTGGATACTAGTCTCCAAGGTGGCCTAGCTTCTCCTTCACTCTATGTTGTAATATTAGTTAGTCGAATCACACTCAATAATCTTGTGGGCTGCCAATCTAGATATCTACTTTAAGCCTTGTAAAATTACCCTTGCCTCAGTCTCATTTATTGTAGTTACACCACGGGGACCTAAGTAAGATATAAGTATCCTACTTGTGTGATCTCTAATCAGTCCATCGAAACTAGCCCAGCTTAGTTTTCTAAGAGAACTACCATCAAAGTTTAATTTGAGGCACTCTACTGGTGAAGGAATCCATATTGCCTACCTCTTAAAAGGATCAAAAGTCATTTTGGACACCTCTAATGGGTTTAAGATAAGTTGATTAAAAGATACAAATCTTCCTTATTTGTGATTCCCAATCCATGCAATTGCCAATGCAAAAATATTGGATTTTAGTATCGAGACCTCCGAGCACTCTCCTTGAAAGCTCTATTGCTTTGTAGACAGACCCCCAGAAATTCTGGCAAAGGAAATTCTTAGAAACACTAGTTCTAAGTCCAGCACAACACTGACCTATCCCAAGCCGTAATATACCCCAAGAGCTTTCCAACGATCTAAGAATCAGTCAAATCCAATGTCCAGTAAGCCTCGACAGGTTAACTCACAAACACTTGCCCGGCCTGCGTTGTGTAGCTTGTTGGGCCCGAACTCGTTGGAGGTGTGGAATTTGAAGCTTTTTAGTGTCTACAAAACAGATTCTAAATCTGCCGCTACCAATTAGAGGAGAACTAGATCTACGATGCTTCTAAATCTATAATTTGAGTGACTCGCACTCTCTTTATCGATTTAAAAAATTTAACTTGTTTCGCAAGAAATTTGAGTTGATCTCGTTTAGAGATCGATCCAAATTCACATGTAACCATCATTTTTTTCCACACATTCAATACGATTCTCACCCATAAGGACCTCCACAAAATAGTACCCAACTTAGATATCCCCAATGAGCTCCCTTCCCCAATTCCACAGCCCCATAGTAAAAAAGACAGTGAGGGAATAAATGATCCACTGATTCATTATGCACTTTACATAGTATACAAACATTAATTAAGATAAAACGCCATTTTAACAGATTGTCAACTGTGGCCAACTTCCTTTGACAAGCTATTCAAAAGAAAACTTTCACTTTAAGAGGAACATTTAAACTTCATATTTTTGCTAAATTTGCTTATGAAGTTCTATTGTGTTCCCCATCAAGGAGCTCATACACCAATTGAACTGTGAATTCTCCCGAGTTGTGATATCCTAGATTAGGCTGTCATATTTGGTAGGGGAATAATAAAAAGTTTGGAGCAATTCCATAAGTCTCTGAAATTCAGCAATAAATCTATCAGACATTCTCATATACTTGCAATTAATAGACCAACCATTGTTAGTGTTCTCCATGAGGCAAGGGGATTAGAAACCTTGGAGAAGACATATGGGAAAATGAATCTGAGAGCCTCTTCACCAACCCACTTATCCCACCGAAAAGAAGTATAATCGTCTTTTCCAACTATATTGCGGCACTGTTGTAAATATAGAGATCTACAAAAATCAATCCCTCTCAAAATGCAAGATAAGGAACTTTTGGTTCGGGCTTTTGATCACTCCAATAACAACTGTTCGAAGGTATTTTTCATCAACATGGGGCCTACGCTCAATAAAGCCTAGCAAACCGCGGAAATTTCAGCAATCTCATAATAGCCCTGGAATCAGCCAAAATCTTCATGAGGTCTCTCGGAAGTCTCCTGCCATGTTTCGTCTCATTCCGACATGTCTAAGTCAGTGCAGATTGAGAAAGAGTTCCGACAGAATCGGCCTCAAGCACCCTGAAACGGAACCTATAACTAGAGCTATATTTTTGGTGTCTCAAATTGTTGTGAGACCACTACCATTGGATCCATCATGGTTGAAACCTTCAGAGGTCAAATTTTAGCTCAACGGACACTCCAAGAAGAAGTTATAGACAAAAGAGTGAAACAGGAGGGTTCACACGCTATTCCCGTGCGGCAACTCTACAACTCCTCGCCATGGAAGGGACAGTCACGACCAGTGACTTTTGAAGCTCATATCTCACCCGTCCCAAGTCTGATCGCGCTCAAATTTGGTGAGCATGTTCGTTTAATCAAGACAAGCGATTCAATATATGGCACGCCCTATAGCGATGCTCGGGCCCAAAGAAAAGCTAGAGAGAAAATGTTGATCCATGAAGAAGTTGCAGGAAATTCAACAGCATCGTGCCTCGCTCGAGCTGCCAAATCCCTGATCGACGCGAGATCAATTCCATCGTGTGAGTAAGGTCTCAGGCTACCTCTAACCTGAACCCGGTATGTGATGAACGGGTCAGATTCTACACACAAAGCCGACGAAGCACCTGTAAATTTTGTCTCCGGAATTCCAGATTTCAGCCAAATTTCCAAGATTGCAAAATCTTTGTTCGGGCACGGAATCAAGCTGTGTTTGTTGCCCCGCGATCGTAGCGGCATGCTAAGTGATAAAGAAATCACCAAAAAACATCAAGGAACGAGTACACTATCGATCTGAAGTTTTAAGATCCGATCTGAAGTTTTAAGATCCATTCAAACTTCAAGTCACATGATCATGCATTAAAAATATAATCCATGGCTCGAAGTTGGTATCAAATCGATCGCCATGCCTAGCCCTATAAGAAAACAATCATCTTATGATCAACCAGGCATCAGGACGACCCCGGATCAGCCATGCAAGATCACGCAAGTTCTAGGGCAACACATGGACTGTTCTAGAATTCCACGACTTGTTAGGAAAGGGCAAATTTGTCACTTTGCATCATATTTTTTAATTTATTTTAATTCAATTTAATCTTAATTTTCAATAATTAGGGTTACTTTTTATCATCCACCCATGTTTGGAGTAAATTCTATATAGACGTACCAGCATTGTACGCACAAAGGACTTAACCTTTTACAAAAGAGAGAGAGTTTTTACTTAATACAAGTTTCTCTTTCTTCTCATTGTTGGGTCACATTTGAGAGAGAGAGTGAGGTGAGAGAAACTTTTGGTTGGTACCCCTAGGGTTGATGTAAACTTTCTCCCTCTTTTTTTTCTTTTCTTCTTCCCTCTCTCTTCTTTCCTTTCTTCTCCTTCTTCTCCGTCTGAGTTCCTCGCTAGAATCATGCACGACAGTGACAGTTCCGTGCACGTCTCCCCTGAGGTCAAACATGTCGCACATGGAGATGTGCGATCCTTCTCCTTCTTTTCTTCTATCTCTTTCGTCCAGTGAGGCCTATAGACAGTGCTGCTCATCACCGTCCACAGACGTAGCTTGGGCGTATTGGTGAAGAACCCAGACGGCGAAACCCGTTGCCGCCCTTAGGGGTCCTTCCCTTTGGCGCGTAAATAGTAGATGGCAATACTCTTTGTTGTCTGCTAAAGGCCTCGGTAACGCCTATCATTGTCCAGGAAGTTTCCTTTGCATATTTGGAGTTCATCGTCGCTCTTTCTGCGCCCCACTCCTATTGTCGTGCGCCTCGTAAGGATTACCATCGTGCGCTGCGTGAATAACCATCACCGTGCGCTTCATCAAAGACTCTCGCAGCCCACGCGGGGCCGTGTTGTCTTCTTATGTTGCCACGGTGATACCTAGCGTCATTTGTAGTTCATTTCTTGTTCTCTGACCATGAGCATTAGTGTCGAGCATCGCCCAAGGGCCACGACACTGCTACTCCACGGTCGTGAGCAGCAATGCTTAGTGTCATCGGACCTCATAACTCTGTCGTCTCGTCTCTTCTTTTCCATTCTCTTTTCTCTTCTCGCTTGATTGAGGGTAGACTTAGCCTAGCACCGCCATATTAGTCTCGGTTTCGAGTTGTATTGCCGCCATGCTGCTCTTGAGAACCATGCTTGTCTTGCTACCCTCTGAGTCGATAACTCCTGTGCTGTCATGCTAGTCTTGCCTCTTCATCAAGTTTTCTTCTCTTTTCTATCTTTATTTAAACCTTACGCTTCATAGCCCCCTCGCATGAGCATACGTTGCCCCAAGATAAGGGTGGGTCTCTTTGACCCACTTGTCTTACAAATTAACCATAGAAGTGTTGTGTAGAAAACATGAGGATTGCAGGTCAAGGGAGGCGATTCTAAACTAGCTCAAGCAGCTAAGGGGATTTCTTCGTGATCTAAGAGGGTGCCCACGAGAGCCAGCCCGAGTAAGTCCCAAACCCACCTTTAATTTCTCTCTCATCGGTTGGTATACCTACCCTTGCTATCGAGCAAGGTTCTGAGAGAGCGATCTCAAGTCCCGGGTTTGTCAGAAACTCGAGATACGTGTCGCCAGATCATCCAGATCTGGAATATGAGATCAAGGTACCTAACCAGCTTGGTGACTCCACTGGGGGCTTACTACCCCTTAGTCAACTCTCTCTTGTTTGACCAGCACCCTCTTTTACTTTCTGCATTTATTTTTATGGCACCTGGGTTGTTCAACCCATTCAATCGAGTCGAGGACTTCCTTATCCCCGCACTCGTGGCTATTCCAGGGAAGCGAGCTGCTCAAGCCTCCTTCCCCACCCTCGTCCTGAGTCGGGGATTCACGGACCGGCTCCCAAGTTCTCACCTAAGAGAGGGGACTTAAAGGTCCCTGCCTCCCCGCCTTCTCACCTTGGTGGACTATTCACTAAGACCCCAGCCTTCTCACCTTGGTGGACTCTCCACTAAGGCCCCACGCTGAGTAGCACACCTACTGTGGCGCACCCTACTACTGGCAAGTCTACTGCCAGTCATATTGCTGAGGCACGCCGAAAGGCTGGCCCCATCACTCTCGCGAAAGGCAAGCAAGTTGTCGTCGCTCTTGAGGTTTGCCGCGAGGCCACCCCCCATATCCTTTCATCTCTCTAAACCCCTAGACCTAGAGGCTCGGCACACCGAGGCAAAAACCCTGTGATCGCCACCCCTCGCACACACCCAAGGGCTCGTGGTCCATCCACTCGAGTCGCACCTCGGGGCAACCCTCATGTTGCCTTGAGCTCGCATCCAGGGCTAGGCCTTCTCGGGCCAAACCCTACATGCGCCATGCATTTTCTTTCCATAGCCCGGGGCAGCGCCAGTTCTACTCCACCTTGAGCACATGAGGGTTGACCACTCCGTCCTCCCTCCCAACACACACAACTTCACCTTGTGAGAGATGGGCTTCTGCCTCACCCGTCACATACACAAGATCGTGGGTCTCGACCTCCTCAGGTCAGACTCATTGATCGAGCCCGGGTCGACCCCCAACTCACCCGGACGGCTAACTTTAAAGGTGCACACGCATCATCTTGGCAGGTTCCTTCCCAACCTCAACTCAGACGGAGTCATGAACCAACTCCTTCCTCTGTCGCTCTCCCAACACTAGGCAAACACCTCTAGCCCTGGTACTCAAAGGTCTTCCCTAAGAGTACCATCTTCAGCTGATTCGTTAGTACTGCTTGAGAGGGACGTTTCTTTGAAAGAAATAAAAAAATTAGTTTTTGGGCTTCCTGGGGATAAGGCTCCTGGACCTGACAGTTTTCCACTTCTCTTTTTCCACAAATTCTGGAATTTGGTCTCGTCGGAATTGCTGGAAATGGTGCGTGGTTTTTTGCATAGTGGTGAACTTTTCAAAGGTGTTAACTCCACTTTTATCACCCTTATCTCCAAAAAGTCCGTTATTGGGAGCCTTAGTGATATGAGACCCATTCGCCTTCTCTCAAGCCTTACAAAATTATCGCTAAGGCCCCAATCTGCTTTCATCAATGATAGGATGATTACCAAAAGTATTTTGGTTGCACAAGAGTGCATTCATTTGAGATCTCTACGTGGTAGTACAGGAGTTGTAATCAAATTGGATATAGAAAAAGCTTATGATAGGGTTGAGTGGAATATCCTTCTTGAAATTTATGAAGAATATGGGAATTGGTGACAAATGGAGAAGTTGAATATATGGGTGCTTATCCTTTGCAAATTTTTATATTCTTTTCAAATGATGCCCTTTTGGTTTCTTTGGAGCCTCGTGTGGTCTTCGCCAAGGTGATCCGTTGTCCCCCTTCCTATACACTATTTATGCGAAGTGTTTTAGTCGTTTTGTTAAAAATGTTGAAGTAAAAGGGAACTTTAGAGGATTTCTTATTCCTAATAATGGTCCGTGTATAACACACTTACAATACACTGTTGATACACTGCTTTTTTATGAGGCTAATTGTGACCAACTTGAAAATATTGCTACTTTCTTGCAATGTTGTGAAGTGGCCTTTGGGCTTAAGGTTATTTTGAAAAATATGCAGCAATTGGAATTAATTGTGATGACTTTTTGATCCGTGATATTGCAGGGGTGTTGGGATGTAAGGTGGAAGTTTTCGCAGTTTTGTATTTGGGAATGCTAATTTCAGATGGACGCCTACCTATGGTCGTCTGGGATAAAGTGATTCGAAGGATACAAGTTAAGCTTGATTTGTGGAAGTATAGATATCTCTCTTTGGGTGGGAGGAATACCTTAGTTAAAGCTTGCTTGTCAAATTTGCTAATCTATCAAATGTCTTTACTATAGATTCTTCCTCGGGTTGCTAAGAAAATTGAAGTGTTCATGCGAAACTTCATTTGAGTGTCTTTTGAAAATTCCAAAAAATACCACTTTCTCCGTTGGGACAGGGTGTGTACTCCTAAAAAGGAAGGTGGAATGGGTATAGGGAAAATTAGATTGTTTAATCAGGCTTTGCTGTGTAAATGGTGGTGGAGAAGCTACTTCAAAGACTAGATGTGGTATCAAGTTATTCTGCTAAATATGGAGAAGATAGATCTTATATGTGGGCTGGATTAAGAAATGGTACAAGGGGGATGTCTTATTGCTAGAGATCTATCAACTCATGTAAACCTTTGATCCATAAGGATATTAGGTGGAATCTCGGGGATGGTTGTAATATTTCCTTTTGGCATCATAAATGGTTAAGTGATTCCCCTCTGAAATATGTTTTCCCTTTGGGTTTTCAACATATGGATAATCTTGATGCTGTTCTTTCTGATATTTTTGAAATCAGAGGTAACCAGGTTGTCTGGAATATTGTTCTCCCCTATAATAGAATTTCAGACCAGGTTTTTTAGGAATTTGTTCGTTTTGTTAGCTCTAATGCAAGAGGTATATATTCCGCAGAATGTAGCTGATGAGGTTGTTTGGGAGTTTGCTTCAGATGGCCTACTTTCGGTGAAGTCTATATATAATTTGCTTTTCCATGATCGCTGGAGGTGGTCTATGTTGGAAATTGCTGTTGTTTGGAAATGACATGTATCGCTTAAGATTCAAGCGTTCTTGTGGCTGGCAGTGCAAGATAAGGTTGTCATTGTTCATAACCTTATCAAAAGAGGAAAGATCTTAACAAATATTTCCTTATTATGCAAAAATGATGTTGAAACAGGAGCTCATCTTTTCTTGCATTGCTCTTTTATGCTTAAAATTTGGCATTGGTTCTTTGACTAGCTTGGGTGTGCCCTGGTTATGCCTGCCGCAGTTAAAGGGATTATTTCGAATTTAGCATTCTCTTGGCTTCCACAAACTAGTGTGTTTATTTGGGAAGTTTGGAAGGAAAGAAATAAAAAAGTGTTTGATGGGAATTGTTTGCTTGTGGATAGTGTTCTGGAGAAAATTTTACATTCTATTTGGCTTTCATGCTCTATCACAAAAGAGGGGAAATATATTCTTGAAGTGGATATTAGGAGAAATTTAACAAATCTTTTCCATTTGAGGCCATTTAAATGCAGGGCTCAGGGGAGATGGATACCCCTTCAATTGGGGTTTTTAAACTTAATTTTAATGGAAGTTGTTTAAGAAATCCAGGTCCTGATGGCTTTGGAGGAGTGGTGAGGGGTTGGAATGGAGCTGTTATCTTTTCCTATGCAGACCCACTGGGAGACAAAACTGCAAATGGAGCGGAATTAATGACTCTTTGCTATAGATTAAAACTTTTTGTGGTAAGGAATTTAAGATCCTTTTGTGTGAAACAAAACTGCAAATGGTGCGGAATTAATGGCTCTCTTCTATAGATTAAAACTTTTTGTGGCACGGAATTTGAGATCCTTTTGTGGTGGAAGGTGATTCTTTGAATGTCATTAAGTGGTGAAATATGGAGCAAAAACCACATTAGGAACTTTGATCCATTTTGCTGCAAATTTGGGATATGTCTAGACCTTTCATCTTCTCCTTAGTGCATGTCTTCCGTGAGGCCAATGGTTTAGCAAACCTCCTTGCCAAAGGAGGTACTTCTTTAATTGAGACTATTGTCTTAGACTTTGTAATTTCTTTTAGTTCTTGATTAATAAAGCTTTGAATTTCTATATATAAAAGAAAGAATCCGTAATTATCCTTACGAATTTTAGCGGGTTTCAAATTGCAAAAGTTGAGGACCATACTGGACGTACAGAATGCTGCCGCAGGCGTATGGAAGACAAATTCTAAAAAAGAGAAGAAAGACTAAGCAAGCTTCATGTCACACAGTTATCATATCGCACCCGCAGACATTTGGACATGTTGCCTATATAGTAGAGGGAAGGCTTTCTATGTTCCCCTACAATATAGAAGTTCTATCCTCCCCCTTATCTAACCGTCCATGTTTTAATGGAGGGTTAATATTACCCCAATCACAATGTCACGTCTCTACACTATTTTATTTTTAATTTTTTTCTATAAACAATTTTTTCACCATATTTTGGACGTCCATTCCTCTATTAAACTCTCACTAATGAAAAATATTAAAAAAATATTTTCAATAAAATAAAATAACTAAACTACCTTTGAAAGTTTCAAGAGGTATTTTGGTCATTATATTTTATAGAAAAATTTTTATTAATATTTATTATAAGTGCGCCCAAATGAGAAGATGGCATGTACCAAATTTAATATTAAAAAAAATTGTATTAAAAAACTAAAAATAAAATACTTTAAGATGTTGGATTTAAGAACAAAAGGTGGATGGCTCTCTTGATAATGAACAGTGGATGATAGGGGAAGAAAGAACTTTAAGGGAACATAAAAAGCTTTCCCCATAGTAAAACCCGAATAGGATCGCACGGTAATTAAGTGAAAGACAGAGGGCAGGGAATTTTTGGTGCAATTAATTGCCGGAAGGCCTTGAACTAGATAATCCAAGGCTGCCCGTGGTTTTCTGCGGCTATCTTCTGAAATCCTCGAAGCTCTCTCTCTCTAAAAACAAGTTTCTCTCTCTAAAACAAGTCTCTTTCCTCTCTCATCGTTTTTTTGGTTCATCCGTTTTCTTTGTTTTGGTGGCCAAGGGAGTTGTCGTGAAGCTAGGGCACGCACATATCTCTCTGCAACTCATCGTGTGATTCATGCTTAGTAACAAAGAAGAATGATTTTCCTCAAAATCAGTCGCTTCATTTCTCGAACGAGAGCTGTAAACGTGAGTCTACCTTAAAAATTCGATCTTTTCCCTTATTTTTCCATTGCTCTCATAAACGCATGCTCGATTCCATTCTGGATCAGGAGCTTGCATGGTTTGGCCATTGGCTGAAATGTTTGAGTTTCTAGGGCGTCATGGTGGTCTTGTGTTTGAATCTCAGCTTAAAAAGGCTTTTCTTATGTTTTGATCAGTTTTAGTTTTGTGTTTTAGTTTCATTTTAATTCTGACTTTTTCTTCAATGATTTTTGGTGATTAGGGCTCTCAGTTAATTGGATATGGGGCTAGATTGGGTGCAAAAACTGAGTCGATAATAGGGTCGTCGAAGCCAAATGATGGCTTAGGGTTGGGGTATATGAGCCGTTATTTGAGTTATCTTGCTGCTAGTGGAGATTTTCCGACCCATGGCAAAGCTGCTATAGATTTTATGCATGGTAGATGCTTATCACAACTCCTCCTCTTGAATCCTGGAAGCCGGAGACTTTTTTGCAGTGAAGCCCCAAAAAAGAAAAGTGGGTCCTTTCTCTTTTAATACGTTTGTTTTTGATGTATTTCTTACAGGCATTACTGGCTTCGTGCTACCATTCTTTTGTGCTTTGAAAAATAGTGAGGACGATGGCTTTTTTATTGTCTTGTAATAATTGTGGAGATTGAGTTTGATCATAATATTGCCTTTTGCTATGCTTTCACAGATTATGAAAATTTCTATCCGAAAGAGAAGAAGGAAATACCGAAGGGCAGCAACGACCAGCGCAAGTCAGATTCAAAAGGTATGGAATGAGTTTATAATATACTTGGTTTATGTGCGTATTTGATCCAGAAGTCGTGATTTTATGCAATACTTTTGTTTGAGGCTAAATGTAGGTGCGCAGTTTAATTAGATTTTTTGTTTGCCCTCTGAAGTACCAGTTTTTCATTCCTCTTGTTAATGTTGCTGTTGTTGTTGTAGCTATTTGAGTGAAGGTTTTCTTCACTGGAGGATTATGTCTAAATTTTTAATTTTGATAACCTGACTTTCCTCAACTAAGACTGATTATTTTTTTGCCCATAATTACCTAAGGTGGAAATGGTTACATAATTTTATTCAAGAAGCGGGTTCTATAATTTGGGGATTGGAATGTAAGGCATGGTTCTGGAAACAGAACATACTAAGCTTGCATTTGGAAAACAGTGATAGTTTTTTGGTCAATGCATGAGGAACTTCTTGGCTCCTTGCTTGATCAAGGAAAGCATATAAGAATGCATGTGAAGTTGGTGAGATGCACATTGAATGCATGTTGTATCTGTGATATTTGGACAGTGGAGGATAGGCTAAGGCTGAATGCACATTGGGGAACATATGAAATTGCTAGAAGTGCAAGTTATTTCATGAAATGTTGGAAAATTCTTCCCATGAACCCCTGAAATAGGATTGTGTTGGATTTCAGACCTTTTTTTTTCCTCTCATGAAACAAGTTTCCGTCCTATATTGAATTGTTTTTTTTCACGACTTCAACTATTCTTAATTCATAATTATGCCTGCTTATGACATTACAACTGACCTTCACCATTTGTATATTAGTTATTGTAAAATTTGTTGTGCTTAAGATTAAACCTATGTGATAAAATAAAATTTGCATCATGGAATTGTTAAGATCAACAAAGAAACCCTGGTTTCTATTTTCAGCTCAAAAAAACATATTGAAGTCTTTTGTTCTCAACTAGCATATGTGTAGTTATTTTGTGAAATAAAATAAGTCTTTTTGTTGAGAGTTAGTGTATACCTAGTTTTAATTTTTGTGGAAATTTTTGTTATTGTAATTTATTTATGCTTTATGAATGAAGTGTTGATATATGTGGAGGTTGGTGAATTATAGTGTGTCGACTAGTATCACACATGGTTGTTGGAACAGTGTAAGCAAGGTCATGGACCCACTTTGGAACTTCGATCCCACAATTCCAGATAGGGATCTTGGATGGAACGCAGATCCCTATATTGTGATCCTCGTTTCCAGCAGGTTTGAACCACGGTTCTCATGTGTATGATGCAGTGCTTATGATGTTTTCTCTATTCGGCACTAATTTACATGCACTTATTCAAGTTTGTGCCCAATGGTACTGTAAATCCGCTCATCATTCGCAATCCCTTATGGAATTGCGCTTCCCAGTGACAAGAATCATGCTCCCTTGATATAAGATCGTTCGGACGATGCTCCTAACCACAAGGAGCTTCCAGCAATCCATGGTTCTGCAGACCCGAGCCAGCTTCCGCTATCAGGAATGCACCTGCACCCAACAACTATGGTATCACATTTATAAGTATTAAATTAGATGCTTGGTAAAATTCATCATTTTGAATTGTTCAATTCCTGCTGACAATATAAATTATGTCAATTAAAATCCAATTAAGGAGACATGTCAAGAATTAGGTCTCTCAGAGCAAGGTATTGTCGTAGGGGCTCTCAAACCTGCTCTAGCAAGGAACCATGTGCCTCTTTAGCTTCCCAAATTCCTAACTGAGAAGGAATTGATAGCACCTCTTCTAATAATAGGATTTCTTCCAAAATATTGCTTGCTCTCCCATTGCGTAGCTTACCCTGTCACACACTCATATTAGTGACCCTTTGTCAATGGAGACTTGGGAAAAGTTGATAGTATTAGGGTCTCTAGTCTTCTCTTAGGCATTGTGCATTTGGCATGCTGCCTTGATCTCTTCGATCAAGAACATTGCATGAATTGATTTGTGGAAAGGAAGGCTCCATGAAGTTGATTGCCCATGAGTGCTAGTTGGACCTCCGTTTTTTTTTTGAGAAATTGGTAGCTATTGTTGGACCTCCTTGGTAGTTGAATATGCTGCATCTCACATTTTGTCAAACATAAATTTAGGGGGTCTGTTTGGGAAACAATTGGAAATCAAACTCGCACACCCCTCGTGGGCTTTAGTTTCCCCATTTCCCATAGGTTTTTCTTAAGTATGAAACCCATTGTACAACGTTGAATTTAAGTCCTTTGCCCTCAAGTCACGTCCATTAACGAGTAAGAGGCTGACATAGACTCACTTCAGCTCTTATTGGCTTTCACATTGCCATCACTTGCAGTTTCCACTTCCTTGGAAGAAATTTGGAACATAATGGGGATAGATAAGGGATGTCTTATGCTCTTATGATGGTTAGTACTTCCACAATATTAGCAACTTCTTTATTCTTTGAGTTACTTTTCTTGTATTCATATGATCAATAGTAGCCATTTCAAATATAGAAAGCCATCATAAACAATTCCCCTTCTAACAACTATAGCTTTCTAGGTAGTCCCCTACCAATGGCATTTGGAGCAGCTTCCTCCATTGTGTTGTTTCCATGAATCCTTAGGTTATTTGGTGTTTATGCCGAACAAGACCTATGACCCCTTAATTGTGCCGGTGTTGAATGCATGCATGTTTACGTATGGCTTCTTCCTTCTTCATCTCTTCTTTCTTCCAACAATGTATGCCTTCGAACTCCATCTCCTCTTTTCCCACACCATCCTTATCCACCCTATTTTTGTCTTCCTATCACATCCCACAAAAGACGAATTCCATTCCCATCCAACCTCAACCTTAGCCTTAATCTCTAGTTTTTTCACTCAAACTGTTGGAGCCTTGGTAAATTATCTCAATATCCATCTTACCCATATACCTTGCTTTTATAGCCTTAAAACCCTAGCTTGAACCCTAGATATATCTTATGTCATCATCATAGCTTGTTGGACAGATAAAATATAGCATGCTTAAGCTTTACCTCGTTTAGAAACCCTTCTATCTACTCGTGACATTGGCCTACCCCAACGAAGCCCTTCTTCATAGCCCAAACCTTAGTTCTACCTTATATGGATGGACCTGTATTATCCAATCCTGTCCCAGTGAGGGAACCTTTGTAAGGTCCAAAACCTTCTATCCCATTCTTTGTGAGAATCCTAATCTCTTTAGAACTTTTATATTCAGTAGGAACCCTAATCCAACTTGCTTAGGATTTTTGACCTTGCTAGAAATTCTAACCCAACATGAACTTCTAACGAAATCCAAAGTCGCCTATTTCTTCACCTTATAGATCCCACTAGGAGATGATTTAGTTGTCGAAGCATAATTTCTTATTGGTCCTACATCACAAAACATACCCTAAGCTATGATCTTGAACTTGGGTCTGCTTGCTTATGAGTCACATAGCGTCCAACCTAACCTTAGAGTTATCTTCTTTGAAAGCATAATTTTTGTCATTATTATTGGAGTTACAAAATATTTTTAATACGTCTATTGCAAGCATAATATGGCCTTTTTTAAAAAATTATTATGAAAAAGCATGGTTTTAGATCTTCAAATCTTGGTCCAAATCTTGCTAATAAAATTAATGATGAATTTAGGTTTAGTTGACTTTTAATTTATTGGAAGTCAGAATCCTATTGACAATGTGGGTAACATCTAGTTTATGATTGGATTGCTTTCCTAATTGTGTTGGATTTTTTTTTATGAGTTGGTTTCTTTATCTAAAAAATAGATAGTTCCTAGACAAAATAGGATGCTTCATGATTTGATGAGTTTTCCTTTTTCGGTTTATACAATATATTTAGGCAAGACTTGTAGCCCATCCTAAGGAGTTTCAGAACTCTATAAATGTGTGAAATGGCCTTATGGCCAAAACCATGAAAAGTTGCTTATTTCTAGAAGATCGAGAAAGAAGGACATATGCTCCCCTACATTAAATGCCGCAACTAGCTTTCAGAGGAAATATGTTTTGAGCTAGATATCTCTTAAGAGTGACCTGCAGCGCACATTGCAACACTCTTTGTGATCTATAATCGCTATGTTTGTGATTTTTCTTTATTTTAGACTTGTGGAGCTTCAGATCTTGGTCTAGCCTGCTGAGTTAATTAGTGATGAATCGGGCTTGGGCTTGAGTGGTTAGCAACTGACGTTTAGTAGTGCTACACATGGTTATTGGGAGCATCCATGTAGGGGTCCGTTTCCGCTCCAAAATCTCGATCCCGTTCTTTGAGTGACTGGATCTCGATTCCAGACGCTTCCTTTTGATTTTGGATCTCATACTTGGAGTTATGTGAACTCGATTCCTATTATATGGGAATGAGTTCCTTAGCAAGTGGATCTAGATGCACATGCCCAAGATCATGGCTCCAATATCATTTGAAACCACGATTCCATCATACCAAGAATCGAGTGTCCTATACAGTGTTTTAAAAAGCAAACCTCCTAGCATTTGGGCGGCCGCCTAAGGCCTGTGCCCCGCCCAGGGGCCGAAATGCAGCTCCTTGAGGGTATTTTTGGGTCTTGTTTAATACTAAAGGGGCAAAATTGTGGGTTTTACCTAAAACCCATTAGAGACTATTTTAGAGAGAGAAAAAAATTTCTATTGCGCCTCCTATTTCTGTGGGCTCGCAACCCCCCCCGATCACCTAGGTGCTGCCTAGCGCTTTTTGAAACATTGATCCTATGCCATGGGAGCAAGCTACACCTACAAAGTTTATTTTATTTGTATATAGTATTCGGTTTTCCTCAAATAATCTAGCAATTGCTATATGGTTGTAGTCTAAAACAATCAACCTAGTGTGGTGTTTTGATTCTTTTAACTGAGGAAGTAAGGCACAATATTCTTGTGCATGAGCACAATACATGTGCTTAATCATCGACTACAAACTTAGATGAAATGGGAAATCTAGGCCATCCTTGAGTGTCGACTTGAGAAGGGTAAATCTTGCCCAGCATCGAGTGCCAATTTAGAAAAGGGTATTATATAATTAAGGTGTAGTGGTGCACTGTATACCACAATAATGTTGTTTACTGAATTTGGTGTGAAATCATGCTTCAATGCATCACAATAAGGTTTCTAACTGAATTTGGTATGAAATCATGCTCCAATGCACCCAAATATTGTTGTTTGCTGAATTCGATATGAAATCATGCTCCAATGACATCAAAGTTTCAAAGGCAATCTCAATGCCATGATTTTTTATTACATTGATACCTTGGAACGGTGTATTTGGAAAGGGTTAAACATGCTATCTAATGGAATTTCCTCCCAGATTATAATATACGAAAATAGTGAACTCCAGAAACCCCGATCCTAAGAATAGCACAACGCGATCCCTTTTGGTAGGGAACTCGCTGCAGTCAAGATAGCAATGCGCCCCTAGAAGTTATGGAACTCACTCCCATCCCCAAGCCATGTACGGAGCTCGTACCGCCGCGTAGGGAACTTCGAGCTAGACTCGTTCCGCTCTCTTGTTCCCGTACCCGAAACTTTTCACATTCTCGTTCTTGGTAACTATGGTGCTACATCTCAAGTTCTGAACTACTCCCCTCCCTTCAGCACCAAAAAAAAAAAAAAAAAAAGAAAAGAAAAAAGGCTTTAATTTATTGGAAGTCTAAATTCAATCGTGGCTCTTATCTAGTTTTGGATTACCCCGACCCTACCCAGAATCCGACCTGCACTAGAAACCTTAACCCTACTTGAACTTCACGCCTGACCCAAACAGTCCTATTCCTTCCCCTTCTAAACCCCACCAACATTTGATATAGTCATCTGGGCATCAGTTTTCAAATGGTCCTACATCACTTAACCTGTACTGGTTACTATCCTTCCCATAGTTGCTGGAACCTTGTAGGCAAGGTCATGGACCCGAGCCGGAACCTCAATCCCACGATTCCAGCTAGGGATCTTGGATGGAACGAGGATCCTTATATTGTGATCCTCGTTCCCAGCAGGTTTGAACCGCAGTTCTCAAGTGTATGATGCTGTGCATGTGATGTTTTCTCTATTCGGCATTGATTCATATGCACTTATTTAGGTTTGCGCCCAATGGTACTGTGAACCCACCCATCATCCGTGATCCCTTAAAACTTACTATGGCGATTTCTACGTCATGGAATCGCGCTTCCCTGTAACAAGGATTGTGCTCCCTTGAAATAGGATCATACAGATGACGATCCTAACCACAAGGAGCTTCTAACAATCCACGGTTCTGCGGACCCGAGCCAGTTCCTGCTCCGGGGAACACACCTGCACTCGACAACTATGATCCTACCAAATTAGTTGTCTTAAACCAAGGTCCTGCTTTGCTTTCCTTAGTCACTTGCGGTCAGCTTGAGCCTATTTTCAGCTAAATATCAACCCAGAGTTTTTCATATTTGAAGGCAATGTTTCTATACTTTTATCATTTCTATTATTATAGTTACAAAATATGCTTTATACTTCACTAAATTAGAAATTAATATATAAATACTAGAGGTTTTATAGATGTATATGCTGGTATGTTTGTATGTATTATGCGTGCATACGTGAATGTATGCATGTATGTGTACACAAACACACGCAGCAGGCTTGGCTTGTCTGTTGCAATTATAATAAGGGCCCATGTACCCTTGTTATATAAAAAACAAGGTGGGTATTCGAGCTTCAAATCTTGGTCCAAAGCTTGCCATGAAATTAATAACAAAATTTTGGTTTTAAATAATTGCAGACTTTAGATTGTTGAAGGTTTCTTATAGTGTTTGCCTGAATAGTGATCTGATTGACTTATTACTTTCTTAAGTAGTTCTTGGTAGTGTTTTCTGCTTATATCATCAAGATTTGTTCTATTGTTTTTTGGTTGTTTCTCGTGGGTGAGGTCAGTTTTAGTAATGACAAATATATGCATATTATGTATATATTTACTATGAGACACCGTCTCATTTTCTCCCTTGTTCAACAGACGATTCAAATGCTGATGACCAGGGGAGTTTTCAAGAGAGTTTCATGAAGCAGTTACAAAGTTATTTGACACCTTTATTGCTTATCGCATTCGTGCTTTCATCTTTTTCCTTTGGCCCCCGTGATCAGAAACAGGTCAGCATCAAATTCTTCTTCTTTTCTTTTTCTGTTTTAGTAGAATGTGGTGTATCTGCAACCTTGACAAGAAGTGGGTGATTCACCTCAGTGAGAAGTCAGGTAAAAATAGCCCTTAAGGTGTTAAATCTGTTTGGTTGCTGTTCGTTTTTCTAAAATAGCATTATTTTTTCTTGCACACATGTTACTGGTTATCTTGAGTGAAATATTTAATTTTTTTTTTGATAATGTTAAAAGTGTGGTGAAAAGTTTAATTCATGAGCTTGACTGCTGTGTATAAGTTGTTTTGTGTAAACTGATCTGCTTACTTAATCATATTTTTTTAAAAAAAAGATAAAGCAATTATATCTCAATTTAATGTGCTGGTCCAGCTAGTTAAGCAAATAAGCAAAGTCAAGCTGGTTCTTTTAGGCTATTTGGGGTCTATATAGATGGCTTCCACACAGAACAGCAAAAAGTTAAATATAGAAAAGGAAAAACATTGGAGAAATATGGAGTTGCAGATTAAATGGTGGAGGCAAGTCCTTGATCATTCCAGTCCCGCCAGTTCTGTTTGCATGATTGCTTTATGTAAGCTAGTCACTAGTTGTTCTAAACTTCCAATCCTGTCTGTTTACACTGGACTGGATCAGCACCTAGAATCACCTAGTGGTTTTATGTCCATCAATCATCCATGGATGTGCTGAAATTGTTTATTTCAAAATCAGGAAACTGTAGTATGGTTTCTCTTTTAGTATCTTTGGCAAGTATTTATTGGTTTTTGTCAATGAATTCTGTGAGTTCATTAAATCATATGGATATAGGTTACTTTATATTGTAAAACTAAAGTGGTGGTTTTCGTTACTGGTTCCTATGGAAATTGACATTGGTGGCCAACTTTTGATTTGGTCTGCAGTGTGTTGACCTTGTGGATGAACTGTGTTAGTTTTTGTTTGGTTCCATGTGTTCTGCTGTTCACTTTACATTTCTTGATTGATAACCACATTTCACTTAGTAAAATGCCAAGTACAATGGCCTGGCATGAAAACAACATGGACAGATAAGCAAGATGTTGAGAGGCCATTATCACAAAAGTTGATCGGAATACATCTTCTGACACTGACAACAATGATTCCATAGGTCATCTGGAAAGATAGGAATAAAGAGATGCTTTGATTTTTGCCTCCTGCAACAAACAGTCTATTTGCTAGACAACCATGTGCTCCTGATCTCCTGGGCCCTTCCCTTCCCCTAGTCCATAGCCGAATTAACAAGTCTCTATTTAAACCACGGTTTTTTCAAAAAATCTCTGATTTTTTAAAATCTGTTAATAACTTCGAGTTTTTCAAAAGATCTTAAAAATATCGCGTTTTTTTAATGGAACCAATATGAATCCGTATTTTATCTTTTTCAAAAAGTACTTTTTTTTTTAAAAAAAAATTCGTCTCTATAACTTTATTTCTTCATTAATTAATTATTATTGAATTTTGGTTTAAAGATGAAGCCCATTAACAGTGGGAGTAAATTAAGAATCTTGACTTTAAAAAAAGATTCCATCAAAAATTTCACCAATAAGTTCCCTTAAAAAAAGTGTATCAAAAAATACAAGCAATATATGCTTCAAAAAATAGTATATCAAGACTATTGTATATATCAAAATATAAGTAGAGTTAGAAGAAGAGTAGCCCAATGAAAATCTGTTTTTTTAAAACCTAGAGCATCCTTATAAGGAGCAAGAGAGAGATTCAATGCTACTAAAGATTTAGGCAGATAGGAATTCATTATGAGGTTGAAATTTACGAAAGCATTTTGTTGCTTTCTTTATGCATAGGGAAGTTTGATTTTGTATTTTTATTTTTATTTTTTATTTCATTGGTCTATACAACATAGCATTTTGGATGGACTATTATTTTATATATTTGGTTCGTCGTTTTCAGTTTTACTTAACTACAATCCTATACTGAAGGTCTTTTTGTTTTTTCCTTTGAACAATAATCCTATACTTTGGTTTGTAGTTCTGTGATTTACTAATGTAGTTCTTGTGTTTAATATTATTGTTGTTGTTTCATTTTATACTTCCAATAAATATATGATATGTCCTGTGTTATGACAACAAAATAAGCATTGTTGTTAGATTTATTGAAAGTTTAAACAATAATTTGTCCAGTATTACTCTAATGACGCTAGGTAAGGCCATAAAATTATTGTTCAATGGCCACAATAACTGCAAATTATTATCATTCACTCCATTTTTTGAGCCAAATCCGAAATATTCACTATTCTATAACTTACCTTATTTTTTGGCGATTTTTATTTTTACACGATTTTTTCCTCTGATTTTTTGAATTAAAACCGATTCATTACCGATGTTTTGGTCAATGTTTTAAAAAATGGTTCGCCTCGTGCCTAGGCGTCCGCCTAGGCGGCCTCGACAAAAAATCCGCCCACCTAGACCCAGGCGGATGTACCTGGGTGGGCGCCCAGGCAGGCTAAGCGGGTGCCCAGGCATGCTAGGTGGGCGCCCAGGGCGGTAAGGCCTTTTTTCGTTTTTTTGAATCGCCCAAAAGGGCAAAAGGGCTCATTTTGACCCCAAGGTTGTATGAAAACGTTATGGGGTTTATTTTTAACCCCCAAAGTAAAAAAAAAAAAACCCCCTCAATATATGAAAAGCCCCAAAGTGAAATAAACTACAGGGCCCTCGAGGTTCTGGGCGCCCGCCTAGGCTTTGGGAGCTGGGCAGGCCGCCTTGGGGCCACCTAGCGTTTTTTGAAACCTTGGTTTTGGTTCACCGATATATTTCCCAACTTGCTAACTATGGTCCAGAGAGATTAAAGCTTTGGACCTTACCCCATTGAAGATTAGCTAATGATAGTTTGAAATCATTTTCGATGGCAGCACTTTACAAAGTGTTGGACCTTGTAGGGCAAGAGATATATGAGAGAGTAAAGGATCCATTTGCCAAACCTTATCTAGATCCGTGTTGTTGTCTTCTCAACAGTGGTGGAGGTCTCTACCTCTTCTTACTGGCTTTAGGATCATTTCAGAGTTCCACTTTGACTCTATGTAAACTGACTTCCATGACATTATCAGATGTGCTAATTTAAAGGCTTTTTAAGTCAAATATTTCCTCAATTAACACATGTCCATAGTCCACTAAATTAAAAGATTTGATAATTTTCTAGCCGTCTCTCATATAGATTTTACCGGTGCAAGCATTCTAGGCATTATTTATCAAAATAAGGACCTCCCATGTTCAAATCCTACTGAAAAATATTGCTCTGGACGTTGAAGTATTTGTGCACCTTGGCGGAAACATTAGCCAGGGTGACCTGCAATTTCTCATATGTTAAAATTTGAAGCATTCCTGTTGGTTGATTTGATAATCTCTTCAGTTAAATCTTCTTCCGTCAATTCCTTATTTATCATCGTGTTTTAACCTGCTTCTGGAACTTTCTAAAACTTAAGGAATGAAAATTGAGATTTACTGCTATGGAGCCCAAAAATAAAGAAAGAAAATGCTAAAAAATCAGCTAATTGAGTATTTAAAATAGAGGTGCATAATTTAGGGTGTTGTTACCAGCTGTCAGATCTAAGAAATTGTTGCTGGTTAATTTCATGAAGGTAGTGTTGAAATGGGAGTCCCATCCTTGAGAAGAACCTAGCTTGTAATACTGCTTCTGTCTTGTACTTGATTTAGGGAGCTAAGGATTTATAACTGAACTTGATGATTGAAATGGAAACTGGCGCCCCTTATGACCTTAAAACTTTAGTCCTCTAATTACTTTTGAAACAATTGGTTGATAGAAAGAAAGTGCGAAGTGGAAATGTTTCATTGCAAAAGGCTTAATGTACAGCTGTTTTCATCTTTATTCTCTCTCTCTCTCTCTCTCTCTCTGTGAGTTTGTGTTTGTGCACGCACGCGTGTGTATGTGCATGTGTGGCTAGAGATGATCTCCCTGATACCCATTTGGGAACCTTGCTAATAATGGTTGAAATTTATGGGCATCCCAGGAAGTTATCCATCCTGGTATGAATGTGCTCACTATTGGCCATACTTCATTTCTGATGAAATGACGTAAACGTTGTGCTATGCTTCCTCCATCCTTTATAGTCTGTTTCCTTTTTATGCTACTAATGTCATCTGCTTGAATGCGTAGAGTATTATTGGAAGCTTAAGGACATTGTTGGGAACAGTGAGGTCTCTTCATAGTCGAATGTGCATGTTTATCTTAGTAGATGTTGCTCTTATGGCTATATAGGATTTTTATTCGGCTCTATTTATGTTCTTCGTCGAACCATAAAGGAGTCCTAAATTCATAGGTTAGTAAGTCATCTTTATAATTTCTAATATGACTTGGTCTATCACTTGACAGATTAGTTTCCAGGAATTCAAAAACAAGCTTCTGGAGCCCGGATTAGTGGATCATATTGTCGTATCCAATAAAGCAGTGGCTAAAGTATATGTTCGGAATACCCCAAGTATTAACAACCAAACCAAGGACGATGATATCCAAGGACCTGGAACTAATTCCCCTCCCAAAGGAAATACAGGCCAATATAAGTACTATTTCAACATTGGAAGTGTTGAATCATTTGAGGAAAAGCTGGAGGAAGCCCAGGAAACACTGGGAGTAGATCCTCATGACTATGTTCCTGTAACATATGTGAATGAAATGGTTTGGTACCAAGAATTGATGAGATTTCTTCCTACAGCTTTGGTTCTGGGATGTCTCTTGTACTTTGGTCGAAGGATGCAAGGTGGATTCGGCATTGGCGGTAGTGGAGGAAGGGGTGGTCGTGGAATATTCAATATTGGAAAAGCTCATGTTACAAAACTGGAAAAGAATTCTAAGAACAAGGTGGGATTTTTATTATCTTTGTTTCTCTTTTATGCTTTTAATCAAATCTTTTACTTTCAGGCATGTCTCAAATAAATTGGATTTTTTCTCCATAATGAATGTTCAGAGACTCTTCTAATTTGATGGTGGTTGAAAGGACTTTCAAGTCTGATTTTTTTGTCCGGGTTTTTGCTTAGTTTCTTTATATGGTCACCTGCTGTATTGTTCTTTATTTTCGTCTTTTACAGTGTTCTGTTATTCAATGTGCGAGGCATTTTGATGGTTTGTATTTCATTTTCTGTTGTAATAGGTATTCTTTAAGGATGTTGCTGGCTGTGATGAAGCAAAGCAGGAGATTATGGAGTTTGTCCATTTTCTGAAGAATCCAAAGAAATATGAGGAATTAGGTGCTAAAATTCCAAAAGGAGCCCTTCTTGTGGGACCTCCTGGCACTGGAAAGACTCTTCTTGCAAAAGCTACTGCTGGTGAATCGGGTGTGCCATTTCTATCAATTTCTGGTTCAGATTTTATGGAAATGTTTGTTGGTGTTGGACCTTCAAGAGTGAGGAGTTTATTTCAAGAAGCTAGGCAATGTGCACCTAGCATTATATTTATTGATGAGATTGATGCTATTGGTCGAGCAAGGGGACGTGGGGGATTTTCTGGTGCAAATGATGAACGTGAAAGCACTCTCAATCAGTTACTTGTGGAAATGGATGGGTTTGGTACAACTGCAGGAGTAGTTGTACTTGCAGGCACTAACAGGCCAGATATTTTAGACAAGGCTCTTTTGAGGCCAGGTCGATTTGATCGACAAATTGAAATTGACAAACCTGATATCAAAGGTCGTGATCAGATCTTTCAGATCTATCTGAAGAAAATAAAGCTTGATAACAATCCAACATTTTACTCTCAGAGATTGGCAGCTCTTACTCCAGGATTTGCTGGAGCTGACATAGCAAATGTTTGTAATGAAGCTGCACTGATAGCTGCCAGAAATGAAGGGACACAGGTCACCATGGAACATTTTGAGGCTGCTATAGATAGAATCATTGGTGGTCTGGAAAAGAAAAATAAGGTTGTCATGTTTCATCTTTTTTGTTCTTTCATACTATATTTATGTGTTTTTGTGGCTGAGTAGATATGTGTTTCTATCTGATTTAATATTATGCTATGCCCCAATTCATTTGACATTCTATTGTTTAAAATAGTTTGTATTGCTGCCTAATATCATTTCATTGTTTTTCTGGCTCTTCCGAACGAAGTTACCTATGTTAAAAGACTCTGTTATTTCCCTTCACATTTGAGGTGTTGGTTTTTTGAAGAAGATGCATTCTTTAGTTTGATCTTTTAAGATTTCTTAAGAGTTATTTGAAGCAAGAATTCCACTACTTCACTTATTTTCCTTGTGAAACTATGAAGAGTGGCCCTGCAGTAGTTGATGTCATGCTAGATGTTTTATGAAGTTATGGTGAGTAGCCCTGCAATAGTTGATGTTATGATACTTGTTTTCCAAGCTACTGCAAATTGGTGTTCGTTATTAATTTGAGTCAGAGAGGACAACTATAATCTTCTTTCGCTTTCATTTTGCCCTTCTGCAAAAGCAATCTTTTCAGTAGATGAGGGTTTTTCATCAAAATTTTTATTTGCTTCCAAAATAATCAAGAATTTTTTTTTGAAATTGTTAACTGCAAAATAATCAAGAATTAGGATGGCAATTTTCTCTACTTTCATGTGTCAAGTTGAGCTTTGAAGTTCTTTCCCTTTGGCATGCCGTTCTGATGATGTATCTATGCATTGTATCCATTGATTCATGCAGGTAATCAGCAAGTTGGAACGCCGGACTGTTGCATATCATGAAGCTGGCCATGCAGTTGCAGGATGGTTCTTGGAGCATGCAGAGCCTTTGCTTAAAGTCACAATTGTACCGCGTGGCTCTGCAGCCCTGGGCTTTGCACAGTATGTACCCAATGAAAACCTACTTATGACCAAGGAGCAGCTCTTTGACATGACATGCATGACCCTTGGTGGCCGTGCTTCTGAGCAGGTCTCTGTCTCTCTCTCTCGCTCCCCTGACTTAGCTCTCTGCTTTATGACAAAGAAAAGGCAAACATCATTGGTTACCTGTTTTTTGCATTTACAGATTCTGTTGGGGAAGATCTCGACTGGGGCTCAGAATGACTTGGAGAAGGTGACAAAGATGACTTATGCCCAAGTCGCAGTTTATGGTTTCAGCGACAAGGTAGGGCTCCTCTCCTTCCCCCAAAGGGAGGAGGCATTTGAGATGACCAAGCCTTATAGCAATGGAACTGGGGAGATCATAGACAAGGAAGTGAGAGATTGGGTGAGCAACGCATACAAGCGAACATTGGAACTCATTGAGGAAAAACGAGAGCAAGTGGCGAAGGTTGCAGAGCTATTACTCGAAAAGGAGGTTTTGCACCAAGATGACTTGCTGAAAGTGCTTGGCGAACGCCCCTACAAGTCAAGCGAACCAACCAACTATGACCGCTTTACAAAGGGATTTCAGGAGGAGCAGGAAGAGAAGAGCGACGCCCCTTCAGAGGGTGTGGTTATGGAGGATGATACGCCATCTCTGGATGGTGCCGTGGTCCCGACATAAAAGCGAGATATACATTATACTACTGTAAATGTTGATATACATGTGTTAGTTTCTCGCTCCAGATATAGCTGAAATTGTACAAATTTTATTCATTTCATAGAATTGTGGTTCCAATTTCATATTGTAGTGACAGGTAACTGTATCTCTTTGCATGGATCCTGGAGTCTCGAGAAGCTTGAATGGATCATTTTTTGTTTCTTTTTCATTTAATTTTAAGATAGTTTGCCTTCTTCCCATGTTTTCTTCGATGTAAGTTGGATGTTTCCAATGAATGTAGGGTAAGTTGGATGTTTCCAATGAATGTAGGGTGCTTCTGTAGATGGAGTCTGTAGGGGGGAGAGAGAGATTTCGTGTGTACCAAGACTGGATGAAATTGTCGAAGTGATCGCACAGAATAGTGACATCCTTTGGAAAGCAGCTTCCCATGTTCTTGTACCATCTTCCATCTCCTTGTATGAATGGAATTATATGATAATCATAACAAATTGCTGTGGTTTTTATTGGAGTCCTTTGTTAGCCCTCCTGGTTTTTCATTTGTAAATGGCTGTTTGGTTTCTCGTAAATCCCCATGCTAGTCTTGGGTTGAATCCTGGATTTGAATCTTTTGAGAGAATATTATGGATGAATATTGTTTTGAATCTTTCAGTAGATGCGAGTCCTTGATTATAGATGGACTCCATACTGAGAGCATCCTGATTTTTAGACTGTCAGGATGTGGTTTATCCGTTTGTATTTAGGAATTCTTGCGGATATGATCAATTCCTAATGCTGATGTCTGAACTACCCCAACCCCCCTTCAAAAAAAAGAAAGAGGCATTAAATTATTGGAAGTCTAAATCCAATCGTGTCAACCTAGTTTTGGATTAGAATAGATGTTATCTTGTGCATTTAGTTTCCTTGGAGTTGGTTTACAGAAGATTGGTAGTTCTTAGATAAAGTAGGATACCTTATTATTTAGTTTTCCTTCTTGCTTTAGAAGTCGTATTTGGGAAGGACTAGTAGCCGTACTTTAGGAGTCAAGAAACTCTGTAAATGTACGTAATGGACTTATGGTGAAAACCACAAAAATTTGTGAACTTTGTGAACGATGTTGGCTTTGTTTCCATTTTAATGTGCTAAAGCCTTGATGAAGGTGAATTTTTCTTGAATCCTTAAAATCTTTTTTTGGTGTAGATGCCGGGCAAGACCTAGGATGCTATAGATTTTATATATGTTTAGGCCTGTACTCTTCTTTTTTTTTGGGTGAGTTTTGTGTGAGAAAGTGGGGAATGGGCCCCAACCCATAATAGAAATTAAGCCTAGGACGTAGTGATCCAAATTGTCAAGCACGAACCAATTAAGCTCGGGATCTTTTCCTTTTTCGTATTTTCTTTCTTCCGTAAAGGTATCCCTTCCAACTCTTCGTCTCTTCCTTCCACACTCTTATCACTCTTCCAATCACAACCCACAAAACCCTAAAGCCATTCACGTCCAACTTCAACCTTTAGCCTTAAATCCTAGTTTTTTCACTCCAAACCCCACGTAGCTTAATATCAACCTCGCCCATATACTTAACTTCTGTAGCCATCAAACCCTAGTTTAAATCGGGGGTGAGCCTTGCATCATCATCATAAGACCTTGCTGGGCTGATAAAATGCAGCCACAATACCCTCTTCTTAGATACTCTACAATGTACTTTAACATTGGTTTAACCCAACTAACACCTTCACCATGACCCTTTCTACCTCATCTTGTCCTTGTATTCATTCCTACTCCAATAGGGAAACCTTCAAAAGGCCCGAAACCTAGCAATCCTAATTTTTGTTGAGCCCTTGTCTCTTTAAAATACCTATATCCAGTGGTTACCCTAACTTGACCGGAAATCCCACCTACACTAGAAACATAGTATATGCATGCATGGGCCAATTCCATTTTTGATAAATATTGTCCATTTTTGCCAAAAAAGGTCTTTAGGCAAGCTTTAAGCTAAGGGATTGTGCACCATACATAGCTTGAAAGAAGGTTTCTCTAAGTACGTGGACATGTTTCATCGCAATACGTGTTCTTTCTCTCAAAAAAATAAAATAAAAAATAAAAACAGAAAACAATGCGATGAATGGAGTATAGGTTATGGAGTACGAAAGTTTCCCCAAGTACTCTTTCAATGGGTTATAGAATATGAAACTTTCCCTTATACTTTTCTCCCAATGCGATGAATGGAATATGGGTTTTGGAATATGAAAGTTTCTCTAAGTACTCTCTCTCTCTATAACCCATAAAGAGTCTCTAAAAAAGAAAAACAATATTAGTTCTGCCATTAAACATATTAAAAGGGTATTTCTGAAAATCTCATAACTATAAATAGCATATGTAGGACCAAGGATCCAGCCCCACATGTAGGACACGAGCACCCTAGGGACCACACCCTCCTTTTTGTATAGCATAATTGACCACGCCACCTTTTAAGCAAAAAAAAAAAAAGGGGCCACGCCATTATACATGGAACAACAAGGGGTGCACACCCTCTTTAATATTTTACTAGTAGATTTATGTGTTGCATGTAGAACGTAAGCATTTAAAAATATGGCAATTAAATAAGGGAAAAATTTATATAAGGTTTCAACCTTAAAATGTGGAACTACAGATGTACCTCAAAAATCCATTCGAAAATGTTGTTTTAATATTTAAAAACCCTCTAATTGATCATCCCGACATCGAGATGAATGACTATGAAAAAAAGAAGGATTTTGAGTCCCATAAATGGTGTATCTTACAACACATTATCTAGACCATCCATTTTCAAGATTTTCATATATTTATAGATCTACTTGATTTTAATCATTTTTTGAGTTTAAAATTTTATAATTAGATATGAAAATAGATTTTAAGATAATGTTAAGAATAATTTACATCAAAATTATATATTACGGTGAAATTTGAAAGTGAACTTTAAATGGATTGTTTAAGGTTGCAACCTTATGGAAACCACACCCATGCAATCGTGAATAAATATATGGCATATATAGATAATATGCAATATCTTTTTCTATATTTTTTTGAAAATATTTAAGAAATGATTAATACTCCTAAATACAATTAAACAATATTAAAATTCTAGAGCTAAAATCTCGACTTGGGTATGATGGAATTGAAGGCATTTAATACTTAAAATGATATCAATGATTCAAAAAATGGACCGCCCAACGCCTAGGCAGTCTGAAAGGCCTGTGCGCATCGCCTAGGCCTAGGCGGCCAATCTGGGAAGTCGATCCCTGAGCGGCAGCTAGGTTGTACGGAACCCGCCTAGGCTGGCGCCCAGCCCTGGGAGGAAATTGCTTTCGGTAGGGGCAATTTTTGTCATTTTTTTTTTGTTTTTAAGGGCCAAAATTTAGGATTTTAGATTCATTTGAACCCTAAAGCTTGTTGAAGCCAATTTTAGAGAGAGAAAACCCCAAAAAATCTAGTTTTTGATGAATTTTTTAGGATCAAAGGGTATCTCAAAGCTAATAAAAATTGATTAAAACATCACCCATTGATATTAGATTTACTTTTTGATGTTTTGCAAAGTTATGAGGGGGTTTTTTAGAAGATTTTGAGTATTTAGAAGCATCTTTGAGGTGGAAGTTTGAAGATTGAGCAATCAAACTCAAAATAAGTGATCTTTTTTATTGCTTTAGTAATTTGCATTATTTTGAGATGTCTTCTTCGGGATTTAATAGGAGTGGTGATCGCGGTTGGAAATATAGCTATAACCCAGATTCAAATGATAAAAATTGCATAAGATGCAAGTTTTGTAAAAATAATACAAAATGGGGCATAAACCGGTTCAAGAAACATCTTACCGATACCAGAGGGGATGTTGCCCCATGTAAAAGACTCTTGATGCTGTAAACAATTTTTTGAATATGGTGAAAATGAAGAAAGGTGAGAGATTTGCCTCTATAGCAGAAATTAGGTTTGGGGTTCAGGTCAATTTTGATGATGATGATAGCGATGAGGAAAGGGAGGGATGTCAAGAGGTTGAGCAATCCATTATTAAGGGAAAGGGGAAGAGAGTTGTAATTTCTTCTGGTTTGGGACTAAGAACCCTCGGGTTAGAGGTCCTATGGATAGATTTTTACCTCCGTCTGATTCTGAGGTTGCAGGAGTGAAAACAAAAAAGCAAACCACTATTGAAAATAGAATCAAGAAGGAAGAGAGAGATAGAGCTGCGTATTATCTTGCTACATGGTTTTATGAGGCGGGCATTCCTTTCAATATCATTTAAACAGCTTCTATGTTGCTATAGAGGCAGTTGGCCAATTTGGCCCTGGAATGAAACCTTCAACCCCATATAAGCTTTCAGATGTTTTTTTTAAAAAGGCAGTGAGTGCCACGAAGAAAGCTGTAGAACTCAAGAACGATGCATGGGCTCAGTATGGGGTTTCTATGACTGATGCTGGGAGTGATATGAAGAGAAAGAAGTCAAATAAATTTACTTGTGAATTGTCCTGTAGGGACTGTCTTTTTGAGTTTTATTGATACCTTTGATCATATCCATAATGCCTATTACATATTTCAAGTGATAGACAAGGTAATGAAGGAAGTTGGGGAGCATCAACCCCATATAAGCTTTCAGATGTTTTTTTAAAAAGGCAGTGAGTGCCACGAAGGAAGCTATAGAACTCAAGAAGGATGCATGGGCTCAGTATGGGGTTTCTATGACTGATGCTGGGAGTGATAAGAAGAGAAAGAAGTCAAATAAATTTGCTTGTGAATTGTCCTGCAGGGACTGTCTTTTTTAGTTCTATTGATACCTTTGATCATATCCATAATGCCTATTACATATTTCAAGTGATAGAGAAGGGAATCAAGGAGGTTGGGGAGCATTTTGATGTACAGGTTGTCACAGACAATGTTGCTCCTAGTGTTGCTGCATCTAATTTATTGCGCATAGCTTATCCTAGAATCTTTTGGACACCATGTACAACACATTGCATAGACCTCATGCTTGAGGCTCTTGACAGTTTAGCCGAGATATCCGGTGCAGTGAAGAAGGCCAAGTTAGTTATAATTTTCATTTATAGCCATCATCTTACCCTCAGCATGATGCGTACTTTTACAAAGAAGAAAGAGATTATGAGGCTTGGGGTCATGAGATTTGCGACCTGATACTTATACCTATATATCATACATTCAAGGAGAGTGTAGTTGAGGCCAATGTTTATCTCAGATGAGTGAGAGCATGCAAGTGGTCTGAGGATCAGATTGGAAAGAAGGTAAGAGATATTATATTTTCTAAGGCTTTTTGGAGATGGGTGAAGGGCACTCTTAAGATATTTTTTCCTCTTGTCAAAGTCCTTCGCATGGTTGATAGTGACAAGCCTTCTATGGGCTGCATATATGATGCTATGGAGAAATGCGAGAGAGAGCGCAAAATTTCAATAATGAAGAAACCTGCTACAAGCCTGTTTTTAGATTATTGATGAGAAGTGGGATAAGCAGCTATATCGGCCATTGCATGCAACTCGGTATTATTTGTACCCAGCTTTTTTTTTATATTGACAAGGATATACAAACAAATGACACAATTATGAATGTATTTAATGAGTGTATAGAGGTGCTAGTCCTTGATCCTGATATGCAGGATATTATATGTGTTGATGAGCTGATAAATTACAAGTACTCATTAAAGTCTTTTGGAAGTCGAATAACGATCGGTAGTGGTTTAAAAAATGGATCGGTGACCCGGATCGGGTACCTCAAAGACCCATTCGGATCGGTGAATCGGCGATCCGAATCGGGAATCGCCAAATCAGTCAGATTAAACCTAAAAAAAAATCTGAAAAAATTATTAAAATTCATTACAAATGTTGTTTTTTAGAAATCCAATAACAAATAGGGGTACTACGTTATTATTTCATTTTTTTCATCAATTTACAAATATTGAGATGTTCTTTCCCTGTTTAAACTTACGTTAACCATTAAATTTGCATTTCATAAAAGAAAAATCATAGAATCATCATGGATAAAATATGCAATCATATATGAACTACAATAAAGAATGCATTAAATGGATGAAAAATGGCCACTAAAATATCGAATTATTGTATCACTGTATTATCTTTTATTTTATTTTTTCTTTTTATTTTTTGATGACATTATTTTCTTCATTTTATTTTATTTTTAGAGGATAAATTATTTTTTGATAAGATATGCTTGTTGCATTATCTTTTATTTTACTTTTTTCTTTTATTTTTTTGATAATATTATTTTTTTCTTTTATTTTTTTTGACAGAAAAAAAATAAAACCCTTTTTTTTCCCTTTTTTATGACATTATTTTCTTCCTCTTTATTTTTTTTTATGACATTATTTTTCCCTTTATATTATTATTTCTCTTTTTATTTTTTGATGATATAATTTTTTATTTTTATTTTTTTCGCTTTTTTCTTTTTTATATATGACATTAGTTGACAAAAGATTATCTTTAGTTGACAAAAGATTATCTTTAGATGATATTATTTTTTATTTTAATTTTTTTTGCTTTTTTTCTTTTTTTTTATGACATTCAAAAGGGAAAATGCTGACGTAGAGGTTCGAATTCAAACCTGGGACATTTTGCTTAAATAACAACATGATATCCAAACGCCACAATGTGTTAGTTTCCCTATAATAAAACAATATATTGATTTGAGGTCCAACGTTGGGCATTGAATTGTATTTGTCCCACATCAAAGAGAGGTGGGACAAAAAACAGTTATATAAGCACGTCCAACAACATCTCTCATGAAGCATTGGTTGAGGTGAGAACCACGTGCGCGCATGCGAGGCATTCGAGATTTCTCTGCACAAATGGAGTTTTGTGACGTTAGCCATAACCTATCGAGCCGATCTGTGATGTCATGTGGGCGGTTCTACTCTAAAACCGGGAAGCCGATCTGTGATGTCATGTGGGCGGTTCTACTCTAAAATCGGGAACTCTATGATGTCATGTGGGCGGTTCTACTCTAAAATCGGGAACCCCTATCGAGCCAATCTGTGACGTCAGCCAGAACCTATCGAAGTCATGTGATGACCTATTCCCGTACCTATCGAGCCAAACTGGGCGGTTCCTGTGTTTTACACATAAATCAGCATGGGATGACCTATTCCCGTACCTATTCGAGCGAGTCCATTGCAACTCGTTGATTTTTAAACACTGGAGATGAGGCAAAGGGCCAAAATTGAAATTGATCCACGTATTAATAATATTTTTAAGTTCAAGTAATCATGTAATTCTATTATTTATTTATAATTTTATTATATATCTTTGCAGTCCATTGGTGAAGCCAACATGGGTTTAGTTTTCCAAATTTACAAACGTTGACAATTCGGATCTTAAACCTAACCACTTCTTCATCCAGTTGTGAGTGCAATTGGAGTACTTTTAAATAGGTAAGGCCGTAAGGGTAATTTGTATAATTTTATAAATAATATATGAACCATAGATATTAGATTTTAATTAGTTTCATACTTTCATTTGATTTTGTTAGATTCATAACAAGAAAAGGAACATGCTTGAATCAAAGAGGCTCAATGACCTAGTCTATGTCAAGTACAATCGATTATTGAATGACAGGTTTGCTAAGAGAGATCCCATCAGATCAAAAAATATGGATTATACTATGAAGTGGTTAGTTAATGAAGATGAGGTTGAGGGGCATGAATGATTGATATGGGACATGGTCATGGATGCTTCAGGGACATCAGCTGACCCTCCTAGGGCCACTAGATCTTCTGCACAGAGAACAAAGATGGATGAAGAGGAGGAAGAAGATGTCGACTCCGATGAATATGATGCCAATGCAACTGACCTAAGATTTTCTGATGATGAATGAATGATGAATGTTGATTTTGAATCATTATTAAACTTTGATGCATGAACTTTGATTGAAGTATTGTGTATTGAACTATTGAAGATTCTTTTGAGTCTTCAAGTATTACTTTCATAGTTTCATAATTCACTTTTGTTTTCTTCCTCATGGTGGTGCACTACAGTACTGATGTGATACTATTTGATAACTTGGTTTGATAATTTGGTTGGTTGTAAATTTTAAGTTTTAATTCGATATGGAGTATGAACCGACTTATGGATTATGGTTATGTTTATGGAGTGTGTGCTAAATGCTAATATGTAGTATAATTTGAATTGTGTATTGCAATACATATAAATGATACTGACACAACTGCACTGCAAAATCCTTATTTGGATTCAATTGGGCCACCCAGGTTTTGGGCGTCCGCCTAGGCACTGGGCGGCCTGGACCCGACTAACGCTTTTTGAAATACTAGATGATATAGCTAGGCACATCTATATAACTATTATTTATAAAATAATTTTTGTTTTTATTTTTTTTGTAATAACTTCCCTTTCTATACTACATAAGAATTGGAAAAGGAGAGAGAACAGTAGGCCAAAATAGTTTGTCGTCTGACTTAGAGCATTTTCAGAAAGGAAGGCTCTGACACTACTCCAACGGCCACCAAAGCTCTGCCAAGACCCGAAGACAATGCGATTTAGGCATTCCCGAGGGACGAGTTCGCGAATGCGGGGACCATGAAGTCCCTGACTCGGAAGTAGGAGTTAGCAAACTCCAAAGCTATTTTATGATGTGGTTTATGTGTTGTGCAAGTTTGTGAACAAACTGGACCAGCAATGGGGTGTCCCGAATGGAGTCGCCAACTGGTTGGCCCTGGACTTTCATGTTGCCGGGAAAGTAGCAATAAATGTAACTTGAGACCATAAAAAATAAGAATCTAAAACATGAAAAGTTATTAAATTGGTATTCTCTTTCTATAGTACAGAAAATAATATATTTTAAAATTCTGAAAACTATAACAATTTTTTGTTAAATAATACCAAGAATTAGTTGTAACTAAATTTGAAAATCATAATAGATTTTTCAAAAACACAAATAGAAGAATTTAAAAGTTCATTATAATAAATTTATAAATTGGTACTCAACTATTTCCCAAACGTAAAAGCTTTTTAAAAAGGGAATTTCATTTGTATTTTTAAGTCCTCAATAAAATAGCTTAATGGTCAACAATGAATTTTGAATCTAAAATTGAACAGATTGAAAACTAAATTTCTATTAGAAAACTGTAGTTAGAAGGAAAATCTTAAAAAATATTTAAAGGGAAAACAAAATGGATAGTGATTTTGAAAATATTAAAACTTGTATTAAAATTGATAAAAAAAAATAGTCATACTTTATTTCTGAAGCACGCAACTTTCTTCATAAGTTTATAAATTTTTAAATTTAAAAAAAGAAACAAATATGGTTTCCTATTTTTTGATTTAAGAGACAATGGTGTTGCTTTGAGGGGTTTGTAAGTTGTATTGCTGGGAAAAAGAAGATTGAAAGGAAGAAGAGTTGCTTGTTGTTTTCCTCACTGGATTGTTTGAAGCCTGAAGAAATTAAATGATAGACATCCATAATTGACGAAAGCATGGCGATCTTGACATGGTCTGCAGGAGTCCGTCAAAATATCACATCTGGGCCCAAATAATTGAGGTGAGAGCCCAAGCCTGGCCCAACCCAACTCGACTTGATTGGTTCTCTATATGTATAGGGCCAGGGGCCGGGGTAAGCTCAGCCCAGCAACAAACCACTTAAGTCAGCGGCAGGTCCATGGATGTCATTGGGCTGACTAAGCCTGGTCTGTAGATCCAAGGGTCGGGCCGGACCGAATGGCAGTTCGAACCCTAGGATCTTAGTTGTGGTTTTCATTTGGCTCTTTCATGATAGTTAAAATATGGGAAAAGTTTATATAGAGCCGAGGCTCTAAACAATCAAATTAGAACCCAGCTAAAAAATTTCACTAAAAGGGGTTGTTTTGATGTTCAAATATTATTAATTTGATCATCTTGACATCAAGATGCACGGATATGAGAAAAAAAAAAAAAAGATTTCAAGTTTTGGAAATAATGCATTTTATAACATATTTTTGGACCTTCAATTTTCAAGATTTTTAAGTTAGGCATTTCTTTACCCTCAATTTTCAAGATTTTTAAGTTTTCATAGAACTACTCAATCTACACTATTTCTGAAGCTTTAAATTTTATATTAAAGATAAAAACATATTTTAAATCTATCACAAGAATTTCCAATATAGAAACCTTATTTCTCGACATTGTTTGAAGGTGGTCTCTAATTTGATTGTTTAGAGCCTCGGCTCTATACAAACCACACCCTAAAATTATATATAGTATATGCCTAAATAATTGTAGGGAAAATATATAATGAAAGCATTCACTTTTGGTATAAAGTGGTCACAATTAATCTTGACAATTGGATGTGAAATGTGTGGTTGTATTATTTCATTAACCAAGCTCAAAGTACAAAAAAAAAAAAAAAAAAATCGAACTTTATGACACACTTAATTTATCCGATTTCATATCGGATGATTATAAGTAATTGTGACCTCCTTGTACTAAAAATAAATAATATCATTATATATAACCCCATAATTGTATTGAAGCATAGGAGAGAGGACGAGAGGACCGCCAATTTACTTGTTGCTTGGGTCATTTAAGGGATTGTAGTAGAGTACTCCGCGCGTGGCACGTGGATATGTTTTCGTAAAGGACTAGTGGGCGACAGCAGTGAGTAAAACCATTTGGGCATTGCAATTGTTTTGTATATCTCGGGTTTTTATGTTTTAGGTGTGGTTTGAATAAGGCGGAGGTTTTATACAATCAAAGTAAGGCGCGTCTTCAAATAGTACCGGAAGATGTTGTTTTGATACTGGAAATCTTTGTGATGGGTTGAAAATTTATTTTTATATTTAATTAAAAAATTTAAAACTTCAAAAGTAGTGTAGATCGAGCAGATCTATGAATATTTGAAAATTTTGAAAAAATTAATGGTCCGAAAATGCTTTATAAGATACATTATTTTTAGTAATTAAAATCTATTTTTTTTCTCATTTCTAAACATCTTGATGTTGAGATGATCAATTTGAGGATTTTTGAGCTTTAATGCAACTTCTTTTAGTGAATTTTTAGGTGCACCCTAAATTGATTTTTTAGAGCCTCGCCCTTATGTAAACTTTTTCCTTATGTTTTTATGGCTTTATGATGTTTTTCAAGGTTTAAAACAAGGTTCGGTATGACCAAGATCTCCAATCCCAAGAACCAGTTGAGATCGGCGGATCAACTTTGTATGAGTGGCGATCCGGTTGAGAGAACCTAGCTCCAAGGAACCGACTAGGCTAGATAGTACCACTCACCCTTAGCAACGACCTAAAATTCTATCTATGCCCCGCCATTAGGAAAACATAATTAAACAACCTTAAAACTATTTAGTTAAACCAAAATGCTTCATTTTTAAAATTTGAAATCCCTTTGTTCAAATTGATGCATCTTGATGTTGAGATGATCAAATTTAAAGGTTTTCAGCATCAAAACAGCTTTTTTTTAGTGGATTGTTTATGTGCACCTTACTTTTATAGTATATGTTAGTACATTAGATAAACGTTGTCCTTTCAAGTGAAGGATGGATTGAGATAAGTGAAAAATATTGAGAAAGGAAAGAAAAGTTATATTTTAAAACAGATGTAAAAAGAGAATAGGAAAAGATTCCATTGTTTGTGGTGATTGAATGAGTAAAAGATAACAAAATGTATACAATGAGACTATTTACTATTTATACAAAAAGTCAGAATTATTGTTGAGTTTTGCAGAAGCACTGATACCAATTGTAAAATCTGACATAACAACTAAGCAAGAGAAACATTGACTTTTATCATTAAAAGAAATATTACAACATATTTCTAACACTCAACCACCCAAAATACACTCTCAAAAAACATGCACCCTCACCCGCACTATCCAAACGCTTAACACTTACATGCTTAACTCAACAGCCTAAAATACCTTCGTTCCTATACCCCCTTTATATTATTTTGTACCGCCATGCCATATTTCTAAAAATAGCAATATACCCACCGCGCTTTTCCTATGGCGGTTTATGCACTGCCTCTTAAGAAGGAACTAGAGAGATAGATGATTAATGAGCAACTACATGTTGCTTTTTACAATTCTCCCCTTCAGTACTGAGTTGCTCTGATCTTCATTTTAGCCTTTTTCATTTTTATTTATTTATCTTGTTCTTCCTTGGAGCATCAATCTCTTCTCGCCTTGTAGCCTACCATTCAGCAACTCCCTTTGTCTCATCAAATGAGTCTGGTTCTTTTACTTTAAAAATACTGGATATATCACACTGAACAAATGAAATTTTTTGTTCATAGCTACTCTAGATTTGGTTTCTGAGCTTGTGAAAATCTTTGCAGTCGCACTTTGTTGTCCTCGCCTTCTTTCCCGTACGAGGCTTGACTTCATCTACCTCAGACGTGGTAAGAGCAAAGGATTTCTCTTCCTCATGGTGAACTTCGATTGAGGTTGTGTGCATGACCTGTGCAAACTCGTCTTGTGCAACCCAGTCACTGTCATCATCCTGAAACTTTAGTTGTGCATCGTCATCCAATTGATAATAAGCCAATTCTGAATTCTTTAATTTGGTCTCTTCAACTACTGCAAAAGGTGCCTCAACATCCCATTCTTCCTTGATCTCGAACTGCTGACTTGTCGCAGCCATCGCATTTCCTTCAGCTAGCCTCCTTTTCTTGGATCAACAGTCGCAGGCAATGTGGCCCTTTTTGCCATAGTTGTAGCACTCGACATCTCCTTGGGATCTCCATGATCGTCGGTTTGCGTCGGTGTTGCCTTGTCTAGCTCCCCCTGATTGGAAGCCCTCTCTTCTTTGGTTGGTCAGGGCAGTCTCTCATGTCTTCTTTCGTGCAAAGAGGGCCTCCTCTTCGCCTTTCACATATATGCTGGCCATCTGTTTGGCCAATGTTTCTTGGTTCGCCATCAGACTTTCCAATTCCAGAAGAACTGATTGTATCTGCCATCCTCTAATGGCCGTCACCCATTGTATTCGGGCCTCAAACCTCTGACGATGATACGTCTCATTCTGATTTCACTAATCCGGGGTTCCAAATCGAGCTTTGAAATCTCATGGCAGAGAGATTTCACCTTTGTGAAGTACTGAATGATCATCATAGTTCCTTGTGACACCGATCCAATTGCAATCAAGCATCATTTGCCTTGGCAAATAGTGTTTCCAATGCATCCCAGGCTTCCTTTGGTGTGGTTGCTTCTCGAATGTGGCCCAACGATTCTTTTTGAATTGTTATCTTTAGCTCAAACATGGACTTCCTTGCCTTGATGCGCCATCATCGCAGTGCCTCGGTATTCGCTCTCGCGGATGGTATGGTTTGGATCCTGCGGACGACCTCCCAGAGGTCCTGTCCTTGTATGTGTGATTCCACGTATGATCGCCAGTTATCATAATTGTAGTGATTCAACTTCTCGACCCCTCCATATGCATTCGATAGGTCCGCCATCCTTATTGTTGTGATTGCACATCGATCCCAACACCTAGAAGCTCAGCCCTGACTGATCAGCTTCACAGTATCTCGCTGCTCACGTACACCGTGATTGGTGTGATCGCACTTTGATCTGAATACCTAGAACCTCAGTACCTGACTGATCGTCGTCACAACATCTAATTGCTCACTTACAATGGCCCCTAACCGAATCCGCTTTGATACCAATTTTTGAGTTTTAAAGAAGCTCTAATACCAATTGTAAAATCCGGCACAACAACTAAGAGAGAGAAACACTAACTTTTATCATTAGAAAAATATTACAACATATTCTAACACTCAACCACCCGAAAATACACTCTCTCTAAACACTTATACCCTCACCCTCACTACCCAAACCCTTAACTCTTACGTGCTCAACCCAACAGCCTAAAATACCTTCGTTCTTCTACCCCTTGTATATTATTTTGTACTGCCATACCATATTGCTAACAATAGCAATATGCCCGCCGCTTATTTCCTATGGTGGTTTATGTACCACCTCTTAAGAAGGAACTAGAGAGAAATGATTAATGAGCAACTACGTGCTGCTTTTTATATTACTATTATCGATTGTTAGATGCAAAATTTGATCGTTGGGAATATTTTTTTTCCTATTGTAAATAAGTAGGTATTGGGTCCCCTAACTGTTTTCATAGGGAACAGTTGCTACATCATATAAAAGAAATGAAAATCTAGGCATTGAGGCCTCCATACAGTAGCATATGGAGTGCAACATCCTTCTTAGATAAGCAATCTGCCACTGTTGAGAGAATTTAGGAGTCAACTTGACTAGCAAGAAAATAAGGCTGCTTTACCATCTGCATCACCATGAATGAAGACAGCCCACTTGCTATATTAGCAGCTGGTGAATAAAGGATTACAATTTACCTTCTATCTTTATCAAATGTAAAAGTCTACATATTTGAGGGAAACCCTCTTGTAATCCTAAGAAGAATAGATAGTGGTTTGCTTACCGTGGACGCAGGCTTCCTAACTGACCCACGTAAATTCTTCTTTATTGTGGTGAGTTTTTCTCTTCTAATACTTTTTATGGTTTCAGAGCCGGAGAATCTCCTGATGCTAGCATCTTTTCCGAGCATGGTTTCTAGCGCACGCGAACAAAGACTTATGTTGTCAACTCGAGCCTCTGTCTGTGAGTCTTTCTCTGTTCTCTACTTGTTGCATCCTTTCTGTCAGATGTTTTTTTGGTGGGCTGATCTCAGATCTCAGATCTCAGATCTGTATTGTTCAGATCTGCTTTCTCTCTCTAGGCGTCTTGTTGCCATTAGAGGGAGCCCACGATCTGTTGGTTGATCATTGTTGCCGCCCATTTTTAGAAAGAGAAAGGCACATCCGTTAAGTAAAGGAAAGTGGGGACTTGGTCTTGCTTTTATTTTGCTTGTTAATTGACTGTTTAAAACAAAAAAAGAGACACTGTTTGTTTTTAAGAGGAAAGTGGGTGCTACCCCTTTGCAAGTAAAAACTAGAAAAAGGTTTGCCAAATTTTTTTTTCAAGGAAAAAAGCACACCCTTCTCTTTTTCTAGACTCCTTTGGTTTATATATTGCCTTCCATTCTTTTTTTATCATGGTTGATGAAAGTAAAAACTCTTAATTTTCTCAAACTATTGTGCATAAATCTGAAGGAAACACTAGTATAAAACTTACCATTATTCTTTTGAATGGCCTGAATTGTTGTATGTGGTCAAGGATCGCTTCAATGGCTTTAAATGAAAGATCAAAACTAGGATATATTACTGGAAAAAAAGAGCCTAAAAAAGAAGATAATCCTGGTTTTGAGGAGTGGGAATCCAATGATCAGCTTGTTATGTCATGGCTTTTAAATTTTATAGAGCCTAATATAACAGAAATTTTGAAAATTCTGATAATGCCAAGCATTTGTGGGATTCTGTAAAAGAAATATATGGGCAGCAAAATAATATATCTCATATTTTCCAAATAAAACATGAAATCTATCACTGCTTTGCTTGGAAAAATGAAACCTATGTGGAATGAGTTATCCATATATTGTCCCACTACCACTGACCTTGCTATCTTTCAAAAGAAGGTTGAACAAGACAAAGTGTTTCAGTTTTTAGCTGCTCTTAAACCAGAATATGAACAAGTAAGAAGCCATGTTTTATTATCCTATGAATGACCGAGTTTTTATGATGTTGTGGCCATTCTTTTGAGAGAAGAAACAAGGAAAAAGGTCATGAACCCAGAAGCTAAGAATAAGACTGACAATTCTGAAAAATCCACCATTGTTGTCTATAAAGTTAAGCCCGAAAGTAGTTACAAGGCGTCAAATAACTTTGAAGGGCGAGGAACTGGAGAATATCGTCGTGGTCGTGGTAGGGGACACGGCAGTAGATCACCACCTAGATGTGACCACTGTAAGGCCCTTGGACATATAAAAAACAGGTGTTGGCTTCTTTACTCTCATTTGAGACCTCTTAGAGAAAAGCCAATTGATAGGCCTACTGCTCAAGCCGCTAATGCTGATTCACATATTTCCATTGCGCGGTTAACCCAAGTTTTACAACAATTGGGAAAGAATAGCTCATCTTCTACACATGATTTTTCTCATGATCCAGGTAATTCCTTTGCCCATTTAAGTTATGCAAATTTAGATACTTTTACATAAATTATTGATTATGGAGCCACTGACCACATGACTGGAAACTTAAAATACCTATCTAATTTTCAAGAAGTGGCCAATAAAATCCTTTTTTCTTTAATACCTTCAAAGCATTTTATAACCTCATAACTAATCAGTATAATGCCAAAATTAGGATATTTCGGTCAGATAATGGCACGGAATATACTAATAAGAGTTTTAATAAGTTTTTTACTCCCATTGGCATTATACATCAAACATCCTGTATAGGAACACCTCAACAAAATGGGGTAGCTGAGAGAAAAAACAAGCATCTTCTTGAAGTCACAAGATTTATAATGTTTGAAACTCATGTACCTAAGGCTTATTGGTCCGACACCATGCTAACTGTATGTTATCTCATTAATAGACTTCCCAGTAGTGTCCTCCAAAATAAGTATCCTCTTGAAGTCTTAACAGGAAAAAAAATTGATATTTCACATTTGCGAAAATATGGATGTATCAGTTATGTTCATGTATCTGGACAAACTCGTGATAAGCTTGATGCAAGGGCTATAAAATGTGTTTTTCTTGGGTACTCGTCAACCAAAAAAGGTTACGAGCGTTACGATCCCAAAAAAAAGAAATTATACTTTTCTAGAGATGTGACATTCAATGAAAATGAATCCTTTTTTCAAGATAGTCCACCTGGAGTTTTTGAAAAAAAGATTCAGGGGGAGGCTAGAGACACTACTAATATGATAATGCATATTCCTGATAATGTGACAATGCTTATTTTTGATGGAAATGTAAAGAAAATCATGAAATTAGATGTGAAGGAAAATACAAATGAGGGGGAGAACCAAAATAATTTTTTTGATAGTGCTCAAAGGGAAAATGACGCTGTTGAAAATGAAGCCCTTGAAGGTCAACGCCCCATTGTTGAAAGTCATGAAGACCCCGTGACCCGGTCTCTTGACCGTCCTTCTCTTGATCCTCCTTTGCACAGGTCAACTCGTTCAACTCGTGCTCCTTCTAAATTGAATGATTTCTTTACTTATCATGCACTCACCCATCCTATTCAAAAACAAATTTGTTATAACAAGATTTCCTCCAAATATTCAGGTTTTTTGAGTTCCATTTCTGAAAACATTGAGCCTATTTCATTTCATGATGAAATCTGGATCCTATATGGAGAAGACCCATGAAAGAGGAATTACTTGCATTAGATAAAAATTAAACTTGGAATCTTGTACATCTTCCTCTTGGAAAAAAAACCTGTTGGGTGCAAATGAGTTTTTAAGAGTATAACAATGACGGGTCTGTTGAAAGGCATAAAGCAAGACTGATTGCAAAAGGTTTTACTCAACCTTATGGAATTGACTACAAAGAGACCTTTGCACCAGTTGCTAAGATGAATACTATTTGTGATCTTCTTTCTGTTGCTGTAAACTGTGTATGGATGTTATACCAAAGGGATGTTAAATATGCTTTTTTGCATGGTGATCTTGAGGAGGAAGTCTACATGGAAATTCTTCTTGGTCATCCACAAAGGGAATCTCATCTAGTATGCAAGTTAAAAGAGGCTTTACATGGGTTAAAATAATCTCCAAGAGCTTGGTATGCTAAGCTCAGTTCAACCTTGCTTAATGTCAGCTTTCATATAAGTATTCATTTATATTTTTAAAAAAGGGAAAAAGCGGAACAGTGATTGTTCTCATCTATATTGATGATATTGTCATCACTGGTAATGACAAGGAGGGAATTTCAAAGCCCAAAAATTATCTTCATAAAAAATTTGACATTAAGGATTTGGGACAACTCAAATATTTTCTCGGAATAGAAGTGGCCTACTCAAATAAATAGATTTTTTTGTCTCAATGAAAATATGTTCTAGACTTGCTGAAAGACTCCGCGAAAATGGGAGTTAAACCTTTAGAACTTCCCATCGATTATAACTATAAGATATCTTCTACTGATGGTGAATTATTGCAGGACATTGGATGATATCAGAAACTGGTTGGAAGATTAATTTATTTCACCATAACCAAACATGATATTGCTCATGCAGTTGGATTGGTTAGCCAATTCATGCATGCCACTAAGAAAGAGCACTTGGAAGCCGTTGATAAGAACTTAAGATACTTAAAATCTTACCCTGGAAGAGGAATATGGATGAAAAACAATAATAGTGTTGATATTTGTGATTACTCTGATGCTGATTGGGCTGATAATCCAAATGATTGAAGATCTACTAGAGGGTATTGTGTTATAGTGGGTAGAAATTTGGTTTCTTGGAAAAGCAAAATTTTTTTGTAGTTGGTCGTTCTAGTACTGAAGTCAAATATAGAGCTATGGCCTCAACTGCCAATGAGCTTGTATGGTTAATATTTCTTCTTCAAGATATGGGATTTAACATTTCTTTACATATGAATATGTTTTGTGACAATAGGGTAGCAATGCATATAGCATCTAATCATGTATTTCATGAAAGGACAAAACATATAGAAGTGGATTGCCACTTCATTCGTGCGAAGGTTCAAGAAAAAATTCTTCAAACCCCATTTGTTCATAGTGAAGACCAATTAGCTGATATTTTAACTAAAGGTGTAACAAAGTCAAGATTCTATCAGATTTTGAACAAGTTGGGCTCAAAAAACATTTTCGCACCAACTTGACGGAGAGTGTTGAGAGAATCCAGGAGTCAAGTTGACTAGCAAGAAAATATGGCTGGCTTACCATATCTGCAGCACCATGAATGAAGACAGCCCACTTGCTATATTAACAGCACAGTGAATAAGGGATTACAATTTACCTTTTATCTTTATCAAATGTAAAAGTCTATATATTTGTGAGGGAAACTCTCTTGTAATCCTAAGAAGAATAGAGAGTGGTTTCCTTACCGTGGAAGTAAGTTTCCTAACTGAACCATGTAAATTCTTTTTTATTGTGGTGAGTTTTTCTCTTCCAATACTTTTTAGCCAACATATTAGCTTTGTAGAATATGTGTGAGATTTTTCATTGCTAACAATCTGAAGAGGCAATTTGCAATGAGGATATGTAGTCTCCATGGGGACTCGTATTGACTTGGTAGTGTTTCTACCAAGATTTGAAAGTCACTTTCAATTTGTAAGGGAAACAATTGATCTCAATTGTAAGGCCGATGCCTATATCCATAGCCTTGAATCCAGCCACATTATTCAAAGTTGAGACAAGTGGTGAGGCAAATGCAATTATGAATCTCCATCATCATCTCTAAGTATGTCTCCATAACAGACTATACCAGCATTCTTAAGAGATGTTTGGAAATATGCTATTCATTGGGCATAAAGTCCAAAACAAAATTTCGCAAATAATGTGACCACTTTTTTATTCACCATACAAGTATAAAACTAAAGGACTTTGCGCCTAATGTAAATAGGAAAGGAGAGAGAGGGTGGTGAATGAAAGTTAGACAACGTTCTGAATACAATTAAATCAACTCAAAATAAACAAATAAGCTACCAAAAAGAGGATTTCACTTATTTCCACTAATTACAATATATTTTATTCAATAAAAAAAAAGGAGCATAATGCATATGGGAATAAGAAAGTATAAGAAATAATAAGATTTCAAAGCACAAAGCAAGATATCAGAAGGTTACCTCAACCAGAATTAATACACCCCATGCCGAGTCTCATCCTCCAATAGCTCACGGGATCAATAGTCTACGTCAAATCTTTGAAGCATGGAAAAGTCTAGGCTACAACCCTAAATAATATGAGAGCAATGGAATATGACTTAGCTAACTTAAGCCTCAATGCCTTAGAGAGTGTATGGGGCATGTCCCCCTCTTGCACATAGCTTGGGGCATGCCCCTTCTTACTAGCTCTGAATTCTAAGAGAGAAATGAGAGTTGTCTTAGGATGAGATAGGAGAACCCCTATTTATAATGTTTCCAATGGTTTAAGTTTCTTAAGGTTAGCTATCATTATGGAGAGTAGATTTAGACCTTGATCATAGGAGACCTGTAGAGTGAGAGATTTGAGCCATCTAATTCTTAGATCAGCCATCATGTTCAAAGGAATGTGCTAGAACTTTATCATTCAACTTTCTAATCTTAATCCCATCAAATAATAAAATATAAAAAATAATATCTTACTTATTCTTATTTTCTATAATATTCTTATACATAATATATGAATGAAATCAATCATCAATAATTTCAAGGCATTCTATATTAGTTCAACTTTGATTGATAGCCTTTGTAGGTTTAACATAAAATAGTAAATAAGAATCAATTTGAGTCGGGTGTGCCACCCTAGGTAGCCTCATGTGGGCCCCACAAAATTTTCTCAAGTGTTTATTTATGATGGGCTCCGATATATATAATGATTTATAAATTTATAAAATTAATTTTAGAATATTAAAAGTAAATATTATTTCTCTTTGAATATTTAAATACTGAAAATTCAAATATCTCTTAATTTATAAATCCATTTTATAAAAATAAAAGAGAAAGTTACATAAACCCCCCCAAAACTTACCCTCACCTAAACTTTCCTCACTACTTTTTTTAGAACCCATATTTCCTAGCAAATATTCGCTCACCTAAAAAAAAAGAAAATAAAGACAATACTACCCCTCCCTTACCCCACGAACCTATTTCTACTCTCACTCTCTGTCTTCACTCACGTTCTCTCTCTCTTCACAATTTACCCACTGTTACCTATCCTCTGTCTCTCTCCCCCAAACCAGGCTGAAGCTCCCTTTCAAGCCCGAGCTCTCACCTTCTCTCTCTCTCTCTCTCTCTCTCTCTCTCTCTCTCTCCTGAAGTAACCGTGCTCTCACCCTATCTGACGTTCTCTCTCTACGAACTATCCACTGGCTCATCTTTCTATGAACCAGATCGGGCTAGTGGTTTCAGCTGAAGCCCCCAAAGCCTGAGCTTGATTTTAGCCCTAAATCTGCCCATCATATGTATGAAAGAGAGTTTTATTTAGTTTTGTAAAAATAAAAAATAAATTATTGTTCTCTCTATAAAAAAAATAAATAAATCGGGTTAGTGGTTTCTAGATGGTTTTCTTTTTTATCCTACATGAAATTTTACTTTTTTGGTATTTAGGCAAATTATTGATGATATATATTATGTGACATTCCTTTCGTGGCTAGATAGATTCTTCGTACATGATTTAAATAAGAGAAAATAAATTGAATCCCTGTGTATCTGTTTCTCAATCTTGATTATCCACTATGTTAAAACTATCTAAAAGAATAAAGATTGTTTGAATGTGGCATCTTTAGGGCTTGAATGTTATTGGTAGTTGTAAATTTTTTTTTTGAAACTTTTTACTTTTGTATTAATATAAAAAGAGAATAGAAGATCAACCGAGAGAACTCTCGAGACGGGACTCACGGTAAGGTTAGCTGTAAAAAAAATTGACTAGAGGAGAGAGCCTGTTATAGAGAGAAGTAAGAAAGAAGGATCAAACTGGTAAGTGTGAAGGTTGGGCTTATCGAGTTGCCTTTTTTACAAAAAAGATAGAAAAAAATGAAAAGATCAAAACATGTGTCCCCTATGGTCCATTGCAAATAAGATATAATAAATTGTCCCCTATTGGTAGTTGTAAATTTATATTCCCTATTGTAAATTTATTATCTATTGGCTTGAATTGAGTTTGTTTTGTTGTCAATTTTGGATATGAATAGTCCATCATATTTTTCTTGTTAATTGTAGTTCATTAAAAAAAAAAATTATGCGTAGCTCTTGTTTTTGTAGGTTATATTCCCCCCAACTATATGCTTACCTCTTGTTAAAATTTAATTGTAGCTCTTTGAAAAAAAATCTAATAGCCTGCCAAACTTCCGCAAGTTCAAGGCTAGTATTAAGATGTTATAATGTAATGTATGAAGTATAAATTATTACAAATCTTGTGCAGGACGAAGGAGAATGGGTGTAACAGATTGGGTTATTGCATTTTTCGTGGAGAACCTCATCAAGTGTCGATGAGATTTTAGATTATATTGGTGGTGATGCATGTACATTTATGATTGATAGTAGTACTAGGTTAGATGATATGCGAAAATACGTAGCAGAGACATTCTCACTTGACATCTACTTAATATCTTTGAAGTATTTTATCTCGATAAATACAATATTTATTGTGAACCTATACACTGATGATGATATTATTAGGATGTTGAATGCCAATGAAGATGATAATGAAGTGCTTGTCTATGTATTTAATGGAAGTGAACGTAAGGGTGGAAGTACTTCACATAATACTATGGCAGTCGAAGATGTTAGACCCCCACAATTGTCTAGTGTTTTACTCTCTGTCTCCGAACAAAGTAATGCACCATGATTGCTTAGCACATGGGAGAATGCACTTTCTGGGATAAGGCAGTAGTTTGAATCTTTAGAAGATTTTCGAGAAGCCCTTGGCAAGTTTGCTATAGCAAACCATTTCACATATCGTTTTGTTAAAAATGAGGGGTATCGCGTAAGGAAAAAATGCAAAGGTGAAGGATGCAAATGTGAGATATATGGTGGGAAGCTTGGCAAGACGAATATTTTTATAATCAAAACATAGAAAAGAGATCACTCATGCTATTGGGACAATCAATGATGTACAGAGAAGAGCTTCAAAGAAATTTGTTGCATCCTTAATCAAGGATAAATTAAGTGACACTGCACATTACAAGGCTAGAGAAATCATGAGTGATTTATCTCGAGATTATAGGTCAAATTACCCTATCGGAGGGCTTGACGAAGAAAAGAAACGGCCATTAAAGATATTCATGGTTTGCAAGAGGAGGCAAACAACCAGTTACCAGCATATGTAAACCGTGTGATGGAGACGAATCCTAATAGTTATGCAACATGACAAGTATAGCCCAATGATAGATTTCGTCGATTGTTCTTAAGCTTTTACGGGTCAATAAATAGTTTCAAAAATGGATGCCATCCACTTCTATTTCTCAATGGGACATCATTGAAGGCACGATACCTTGGGACTCTACTTGCTGCCAACTCACTCGATGGAGAAGGACAAATGTTTCCTGTTGCATTCACAATTATGGATGCTGACAGTATCAATAACTGATTATGGTTTATGGAATCGTTAAAGGTTGCTATTGGGAAGGATTGTGAAATCACTTTTTTGTCAGATATATACCTTGGTCTAGTTGATACTATTTGTGCTGGCCTTGCATGAAGAATCAAGGCAGAATTTGCGATCACAAAGAGAGGGAGATGCCAAGGCGGAAAGGACTAGGGAGAGAACCTAATATAAAGGGAAAGGTTATTGTAAGCTGGCCAAAAAAATGGCTGAAACGAAGAAATTGATTGACATGTATTTTTTTGGATGATACTCGAATATGTAATTTGAAAAGTGACTAATACAAGTTGCAAAGGCTATGAACCTTATTTTGAGTTGTATTTTTCAATTGATATGTATTTTTGAGTTTCTAAGAGTGCAATGTCCATTTTTTTGTACAATTGAAGCTACTCTATTATAGCAGTCAGCTAATGAAATGTCCCATTCTAATAGATTTTTGAACTTTGAAGTGGTCTGTTTTCTTCTTACTATTAGAATTGTTGAATGCTAGTTGGGTAGCTGAGACACTTTCCCAAGGTTACTTTTGTTCTAGGAATTTTTTCTATTTCTCTTGAATGATACTATTCAAGGGGCACCTTGAGACTTTAGGAATGGATGTGGATTATATTAATGTGAACATGTGATTTTTCATTTTGCTTTTTATTTTGACATGATATAATATTCTTGAAGATGATGTTTTAGTTTTGACTGTGTATACTTAGATTGATGTCCGGCACAATGCTGATACCAGTTTGCAGACATCAAGTACATGATGTGCTTTATTAACTAAAACATGAAACATGAAACATGAAACATGAAACATGAAACATGAAACATGAAACATATTCCATTAACTAGGAAACATAGTTTTGGGGCAGTCCGGCGGTTATGAGGGGCAGTCCGGCGGTTATGAGGGCCAGTCCGACGATTTTGGGGGCTAGGGGCCAGTCCGACATTTGGATGGGCCTGTCAGATGATTTTGGGGGGTAGTCAGGCGTTTGGATGGGCCGATCCGGCGATTATGAGGGGCAGACCGGAGGTTGGAGAGGCCAGTCTAGCATTTATGAGGGGCAATCCGATGTTTAACGTCATTGGAACTGCCCCGATCCGATGTTCTGAGGGGCAGTCCAACAATTAGATACGGCAGTCTGACGTTTGAAAGGGGCAGTCCGGCATTCAATGTCATTGGAACTGCCCGGTCCGACGTTCTGAGGGCAGTTCGGTAGTTTGGAAGGGCAATCTGACGTTTCAAGGGGCAGTCCGGCGTTTAGTGTCATTGGAATTGCCCCTGGTCCAGTGTTTTCAAGGGGCAGTTCTGTGATTGATGTCACTGGAACTGCCCCGGTCCGGCGTTTTGAGGGGTAGTCCGACAATTATAAGGGGTATCCGGCGTTTGGGAGGGGCAATCTAGCGTTTAGTGTCACTGGAACTACCCCGATCCGGTATTATGAGGATAGTCCGACAATAAGGAAGAGCAGTCCGGCGTTTTCATGGGGCAGTCCGGCATTCAGTGTCACTAGAACTACCCCCGTCCGGCGTTCCTCGCTTTTTCAAGAAGCAACTTGTTTGCGTATTTTAAAGGGAAAATTTCAAATACCCCCCAACTTTCTAGACAACCTTCCCTCAACAAACCTTTTTCTGGACAACTTTTACCCTAAAACACACTTTTCTAGCAAATAACCCCAAGTCAAAAAGTCATTTTTTTTTGACAAAAATACCCTTGTCCGTACAAGCTCATGTCACACCCTGTGGGATGCCCAATAATCAATGGTTTGCCGAACTGGGTAAATAATTGTCAGACCGATTGTCACCATTTGCCGGACTGTGCTTACATTCTGCCGGACCCAATGACAGACTGTGCTCAAATTCTATCGGACCGATGTCACCTTTTGCCGGCCCGTGCTCACATTCTGTCTGAGCATGCTCGCATTCTGTCGAAGCATACTCGCATTCTGCCAGACTGTGCTCACATTCTACCAGACCGTGCTCACATTTTGTCGGACCCAATGCCAAATTCTGCTCACATGCTGCCGGAACGATTTCACCTTTTGCTAGACCGTTCTCACATTCCATCGGACTGATGTCACCTTTGTTGGACCATACTCACATTCTGCCGGACCGTGCTCACATTTTTCCAGACCTCGTGCACACTATGCCGGACCGATAGTTTTGGAAAAATTAAGTCATGGGTGCTAGAAGAGAGATAGGGTAATTACCCAAAAAAAGAAGAGAGATATGGCATTTTGGTTGAAATTACACTAACTTTTTGACTTGCGGGTATTTGCTAAAAAAGTGTATTTTGGGGGTAAAAGTTGGGAGAAAAAAGTTGCTTAGGGGGGAGTTTGTCTAGAAAGTCCAAAGTTGAGGGGTATCTCAATTTTCCCTATTTTAAAATCACACTTTTGTAATGAGCTATTTCCCTTTTGGATCGTATACAATGAGACTAAGGATGACAATGGGTCAGGTTCGATTAGACTCGGACTCAGATCCAAACCCGAATGTATTCGGGTCCAAGTTTTGGACCCGGATCCAAATCATCGGGTCCAAAAGTTGGACCCATGCCCATACTCGTCAGGTCTCGGGTCTATCCCTTTGGGTCCTGGGTCTGGTTGGGTCCATTGCCACCCTCACTATGGGCTTCTTTTTTTGTAGCTATATTGGTGAACAACAGAGAATTAATTTTTGAGGGTTGGGCGATTAAAGAGAGAGAGACAATGTTCGCAAAACTGGCCGATCTAACGGGTAACAACTCTGTTAGATTGGAACCGGCTAGTGACCACTTCCAGTTTTGGCATTCAACCGATATTTTTAAACTTCAGATACAATTCTAATTCAAATTTATAGCACATATATTAGTATGGTTAATTGGTTAGCTTTGACGGTTAAGTTGTATGTGAATCATGGTTTGAATCTTACTGCCAGTGCTTTTGTGTTTTTCCTTTTAAGTTTATCGTTGATTCAAAAAAATTTGCGTTTTTTCTTTTAAGTTTATCGTTGATTAAAAAACATTACTGCCCACCGCAATCAAACTTGAAACAAGTCCTCTATTATTAGACCCACTAACCAATACACCATTTACTACTTAGTTGACTAAAAAAATGGCCTATATTATATATAACTTGATTTTTTCTTCATTTTTTTTTTTAAAAAGAGTTGGTCAAATCGATTTTTTTAATACTATTTTAATATTCTTTACATTATGGTAAAGATTAAAAAAAATTTGGGTCAATGATACTTTTATATTTTCCCATCCTTTTTAGAAAATTTTAAAAATACCCCTAGGCGCATATCGATTCGTTACATTTTTTTCATTAATTTTCAACTTTATCTAAGTGTGTTTTAGTTTAATCACATTCTTTATATGTTTTTCATATTTTAATAGATATCTTTTGTATCTTTTATATATTTTTAACACTTTTTTTATCGTACCGGACTTGCCCAGTTAGAGCGGTTGAATCGGCCAGTTTACCGGTTAGGGTGGTTAAATCAATTTCGGACCCATATCCGGTTAATTGTTCGGTTCGATTTTGTGAACACGAGAGAGAGAGAGAGAGAGAGAGAGAGAGAGAGAGAGAGAGAGAGAGAGAGAGAGAGAGAGAGAGATTTGAGCTGTCTCCAAGAAACTAAGAGAGGGAGGATAGAGATGCGGTTTGGCTGTTTGGAGAACTAGGAAAAGATGAAAAGTATTGAAATGATTTTAGGGTTGGGGCTTTGGCCTTTGGATAAACAAAAAATTCGGTCTAGGTACCCGTTGGGTCGGGTAGAGCATGACCCGTACCCAAACCCGAGACTATTTGGGTATCTTTTATTGGACCCGGGCCCTACCCTCGAGTTTAAAACTTGGACCCATACCCGGACCTGTGTCGGGTATACCTTATCCATTGCCAGCCCTCAATGAGACCATTTACCTTTGATACAAAGTAGTCACAATTTCTTACAACCATTTGATGTGAAATTTAATAGCTTGGATTCGAAAAAATTTCTTTTGAAGTTTGAGCTTGGTCAATAGAATAATTGTAGCCATCCAATTTTACATCTAATGGTCAAGATTAATGTGACCACCTTATATAAAAAGTAAATGGTCTCATTCTATACTTTCGCTCTCCCTTTTCTTTCTTGCAACCAATTTCCATGAAGATTTTTCTATACGTTGGGGTTGGAATCTTAACATGGTCTCATCGTTATGATACATCACCAAAACCATGTGAAAGTCGGAAAGTACATGCACATCAATTTTTTTTTTTTTTTTTGGAGTAACAAAGCATATTGACATCATTTGGTTTTGGAATCTTAACCTGGTCCCATTGATGAATATTGTAAAAATGAGTAAGCACATGCACATCATTATATGCAAGCAAACACAAATTTGAACAGCGTTTAAAATAGCAGACTTTTTCGCCTTCTACTGATGTTCCTAGATTTTTCTAGAGAACATCTTGCTTGCGTAATGCTAGTTACGTTTGTTTGCGTAACTATGCGTGTCGCTCGCTTTTCTTACACCAACTTTGGTGGAATAACATGGTCTCATTGAGAAATATTGTTTTACATCATCAAAACTATGTGAAAATGAGAAAGCACATGCACACCATTATGTGCAAGAAAACACCCTTTACGCCCGTGTAACATCTATTAACGCTAGCGTAATATGCTGTTTCACACCTTCTAGTTCAAAACGGTCGGTTACAAGAGGCTCCCAACGGTGCTAAAAGACATTTTTGGAAGGTTGTTTATGGGATAATTTAAAAAAAAGAAAATCCCAATAAGCCCTTGGGCTCCCCACCCAAATATGGAAAGTCCCTAATGCACAATAGAAAGTGCACCACGGGAAATTCCACTTTATCAAGTTTAAAATAGGATTTTTATTTACGTTTTGAGACTTTTCTTTGAAATATTTTATTTTCTTACAAAAAAAAAAAAATGTACAACAAAAAAATCTCGCCTTTTATTTGTTGTTTCTTGTCGATATTCAAAAAGAATATTTTTATTTTTAAAATCGTAACCCGGCTCTAGGGTGTGTTTTCTTCTTTTTCAAAGTTCCTACCTTTCTATGAAAAATTTCAATAAAAAATGATTTTCTAAAATAAAGGAGTCGGATCTATGTCCGGTAGTGATGATTAAGGCGCACCAAAGACTGATCAATTCTAAAAGGAATGCCAAGGATAGTTAGGTATTGCAGATTCAAATCCCAAACCTTTAGATACTCCCCACAAAACCACTTTGAGCTTGAAATACCCTGACCCTTCAAAACTCTGACTTGAAAAATTGACAATCCCAATCGATCCAATTGACGGCTTGTAACCCTATGGAACATTGTAATGAAAGCCAACTTGCTATTCACTCAGCCAAGAATTCTCTGCCTCATCTACTAAAACACTTTCAATTTATGTTTCAAAACATTGAAGGCCCTTTTTTTTTTTTGAGACCTGAGACCACAACCTAAGCTTGTCGACAAATGGAGCTCTCAGTAGTCACCCCAACTGATGGGGTAAGCTCACCCCCAGGTCCTGGAGACCATCAACGCCACTGGCTGAGTGCTGTTAGAGATTCAAACATATCACTCTGCTTCGAAATCCTTTTGTTCAACTCTGAACTTATCCGACTCTGTGCCTCATGTATCTACTTATTTGCCACCCGTTTCACCCAAATTGTGTGACACTAGCGACAAAGAGGGCCACCACATTCTCAGCTGACGGAGTTCCAAGAAGCCAAGACCATGGGAAACTTATAGTATAGGCTTAAACCTTTCCTAGATCAACCCCTAACCAAAACCCTGAAATTTGCGCCACCGATAACCTATCTTTTGTCCTAAAACTATAGGGACCATACTAGTGTCATACACCCTAGGAGCGCCGTTCTTCATACACCATGGGATGAACATAAGTTTATGAGCTCTCACATTTAAAACCTAATTGAATTAGTTCAATTAGTTTAGTCTACTAAACCCTCTTAAACCTTTCTAAATAAGCAATTAACCATAATTAAACATTCTAATTTAATCATAAGCTCTATTAAAACCTTCTAAAACAAGTTTAAACCTACTTAAATGGCCTAAACCCACCTAAAACTGGCCTTAACTAGCCTAAACCTAGGCCTACACCTTTAATCCTAGGTCAAAATACACCATAACTCCCACTTAACCTTATTTTAACCCCATCTTTTGAATTTTAAAACTCCTGATTTAAACCCATTACTGCCACCCAACGCACCTAAAACGGCTCATTCACATGTTGAAATGTTCCAATGGACATAACAAGACAGGTGGCACGAAATTGCAAAAATGTGGGGTCCACCATGTCTGTGTAATACCTATTTACGTAAGCCTAATACCTACTTACGAAACATAATACCTACTTATGTAGGCGTAATACCTAGTTACGCAAGTGTAATACTTACTTATGTAAGTGTAACACCTACTTACAGAAGCGTATATACTGTGTTTCATAGATGATCTACTGCTCAAATTGAGCTGCTACTTGTAGGAGCAATTACCTAGGTCCTACCCTATAAATATAGACCCTCACCTATAGTTATGGAGGACCCGATTTTAGAGAATTAGGTGAAGCCGTGCCACTCTATGCATTGAATCCTAGATTCTTAGAAACCCTAAAGTTAAGAACTCTAATTTCCCTTCTCACAAACCTCTGAGTCTACTTTGAACCTTTGAAACATTTTTCTAAGCCAAGATATAGCCTCTAGCCACCAAATCCTAGATTCTTGGTTATGTCCACATGCAGTTCCTTTAGACTCTAGGCCTCATATCCAATTCAAACCTAGGTTAGCATTGGCTCAATCTTAACTATGTTCAATCCCAATTGGTAAACTCTAAGAGATGAAAGAGGTTGGCGTAACAATATCAGATCTTAGCCAAACCTCCGACTCCGGGTGCTGTGGGCTTGGTTTCCACTTAAGTTCTTTTTTTTTTCTTTTATTTGAGTTTTACTTGTATATTTACTATATTTTAATTCTAGTTCCCTATTTCAAAAATCATTTCTTAAATCTCTCCCCTTCTTTGCTCTAGAATTTTCAAAACTTTTTCTTGTTCGAAGATTTTCGGCATCATCATCCCATAAGCAGGCAACTGTCCGTGGTTTGTGAGAGAGAGCGGCCCTTAGGCCTATCTCCCTTTCGGATCATAATTTGACGGAGCTCCAATCTCTACCTCCAGTTAACTCCATTCCTGTTTGAAGGTACTTGACCTGCCTCCGCCCTCGGGCGTTGTTGTGAACATAGTCAAAAGCAAGGCTTAAAAAATGGATCAGTGACGGATTGTCCATCCAAAAAATCGGGTCGGATTGGTGAATGGGCAGTCCGGATCTGAGAATTGACCGGATTTGGCCTCAACAATATTTCAAAAACATTCCTAAAAATCCTTCAAGTTTTCTTGAGTTCTCAAAAAAAAAGAAAAAAAAGGTGGTATTGCATTATGATTTTTCAATATTTTTATCGAAAATACATAAATATCAAGAACATACCTCACATGTAAGTATTTGTTATCCATTATATTCATTTCACATTCAAAGTTCTCAACTTCAAACTTCAAAGAACAACAATTCTTAATTATTCGTAGATGTAATTTAGAGCAAATTGATGGGTATTTAGGTCATCCATCAAAATCCAAATTTTATTCCTTGATAATGATCATGGATTACTTAGATGGAACTATACACAGTAGAAAACATCATTTTTTCATCTTATTGTCTATTTTTCATTTCAAATAAGTGATTAAAAAAGATAGAACTATACACAGTAGAAAACATAATTTTTTTCATCTTATTGTGTATTTTTCATTTCAAATCAGTGATTAAAAAATCAACGAGTCGCAACGAATTCGGAATCGGTCAACCCGTGTCAATTCCTGTGTAAAGCGTTGAATCACGTGGTTCTAGAAAAGAACCAACATGATTTTGTTGTGTGTATGATGCCACACATCGCGAATGACATCACATATCGGCTACATGCCCGATCCATCTTATTGTCTATTTTTCATTTCAAATCATTGATTAAAAAATTGATGAGTCGCAACGGTCCCGCTCCATTTTTAATCTACAGACATCATGACTTGACGAGTTAGAAAGTAGGGAAAATTACAAAAAATCCTAAAATAGACTATTTATGCAACTTACTCCCACCCCAATCTTTTTTCTCACTTTTTTCCCAGACAACCTTTTCTTGCAAACAAACCCCGTTGTTATTTTTTAGACGGAAGTGCCCTTCCCGTACAAACCAAATCAATTCGGGGGTTCCAAGTAGCGTACTGCTGGAGCTCGTCTTTGCACTGCCGGAGTGCGTTCTCATAATGCCGGAGCGTTGTAGCTCAGACCTGCATTACCGGAGCGCACATTTAGAATGCCGGAGCGCTTGTTTTATACTGCCGGAGTGTTGTGGCTCTAGAGACTTCATTGCCAGAGTGGAATGCCGGAGCGCATCTTTGCACTACTAGAGCGAGTTCTCAGAATGCCGGAGTGTTGTGGCTCAGACTTGCATTGTCGAAGCGCACATTCAAAATGCCAGAGCACATGTTTGTACTGTCAGAGCACGTGTTTGTAATGTCAGAGCGCATGTGAAAACAAGAAAAAAAAGGCCATATGAAAACAAACAAAGGTAGTTTAGTCTTATTTCATGCTACTTTGAAGTTGGGGAGGTTATTTGTGAAGAACGGTTGTTTAAGTGAGAAAAGTGAAAGATAAGATTGGGGTGGGGCAAATTGCACAGATAGTCTATTTTAAAGGTTTTTTTTTTTTTTTCTCGTAATTTTCCCTGGATGGTATGGGGCTTATAAGTATACGTTCCACCACGCGTCAAGTTCACGCAAACACGGATAGTAACTTCCGTCCTTTATAATAACTTGACCCCGCGACCCAGAGACGTCCTCCTCGGCTCCATGCTTCTTACCATCTAACTTGACCCCACGACCCAAAGTCGTCCTCCTCGGCTCTATGCTTCTTCCCATCACTCTCAGAGACCTCCTCCTTTCTCTCTCTAATCCTACCCACTATCACTGGTTTCTGTCCCTCCTTTCTCTCTCTAATCCTACCCACTATCTCTCATTTCTGTCCTTTTCTCTTTCGAGCCACCACCTTCCTTTCCCTTTCGAGCCACCACCTTTACAGCAGCCATGCTTAACCCAACCTACCGCATTGACACTCCTTGCATTTACCCGTCTCTCACAGAGAGAGAAACAGAGGAAGTTGAAGAGAGTGAAGAAGATGGAGGTGAGTTTCAATTTCCAGATGATCATGTTGCCATTCGGCTCGCTATTGATGCTCTGCTGAAGGTTTTCACTGTTTCCAGAACAAGTTTCAGAGAGAACCTCGGGATCAGGGTCTTGAGGACTTCATTGGCCTCTTTGATAGGGGTGGCAAAAGGCCATAATCCTTTTGGGATCAGGCACTTTTTTTTTTCGTCAATAATTCTTTTGGGATCAGGCACTTGTGTTTTTTCTTTCGCATTATCACGAGAGAGATTTCATTGACCTATTTGATTGGGGTGGCAACAGGCAAGGATCATGTACTTCTTTTGGGATCAGACGCTTCTTGTTTTTTTTCTCAAGAGAGATTTCATTGGCCTCTTTGATAGGGTGCCCACAGGCCAGGCCGGGCCCGCCCTAGCCTATCCCCCGATCCCAAGATCCCCGGACCCCAAAGATTCCCGGCCTTGCGTGGACTGGGCCAAACAATCGACACCAAGGCTGCCGGGTCAAAGAATCTCCGATTCTGGCCGGGCCCAAACCTCATCAGGTCCGGCCAGACGAAGCAGGCTAGATATAATAAAAAAAAGAAGGGTGCAGTTTATACGGTGCGAGGGTCTAAACAATCAAAGTAAAGCGCACTTTTGAATAATATCGAGAAATGTTGTTTTGGAAATCTTTGTAGTAGCCTTAAAATATATTTTTATATTTAATTATAAAATTTAAAACTTAAAAAATTAGTGTTGATCGAGCGGATTGATGAAAACTGGAAAATCTTGAAAACTGATCGTCAAAAAATACGTCACAAGATTCACTATTTCCAAAACTTGAAATCTTTTTTTTTTCTTGATGTCCATGCATCTTGATGTCGAGATATTTGGGCATTAAAACAACCTCTTCTAATGAAATTATTGAGTTGGGCTCTAATTTGAATGTTTAAAACCTCGGCTCTATATAAATTTTTTTTAAGAAAAAGAAAAGACACAAATCAAAGAAAAAGATGGCTGAACTGGGGTGGCCTTGGCCCAGGTCCAGGCCCAATCCTACCCCGGTTGCCACCCTACTATTCGATTGTGAACTATTAATGAGATAGAGAAAGGTATGTTGTTCGATGTGTTTTTAGTTAATTTTTTCATGCATTTTAAAAAATTGAACATGTTGGGTTTCAAAAGTAACTGATTTTTTATCCTTCATTTGGTTATTTGAATGCTTGCTCTTTTTGTTTCTTTCTACTCCCATTGTTTTTTCACAATATAAATAATGGTGATTGCTATATTTATGTAATGTCTTCTTTTTTTCTTTGATTACTATAATTATGAAAATCCTCATTTTTCATTTGAAATCTTGCTCTTTCCCATGTAACATGGACCTTGTTGTCGTTTGCATGCGCCAACTTACAGAAAACATGATACCTATGTTTAGAAACCTGTACATTTCTTGTACTCAATATCACCTAACGTTCCACATACCTCCATGCATGGACACATTATATATGGAAGGCCAATTTTTAGCATTTTTGACATTTGTATCCATGTCAAACGCTAGTACATGTATCCATGTTTATGTAGCATAGCTATTTTCTTTTCTTTTTGAAATTTTGTATATATTGGTCATGCATAGTTATGAAAATTTTGTCCTTTTATCTTTGTTTGCTGTAGCCATGCAAAGCCTTATTTTTTCTTAAATTGGAAGTATCACTCCCTTTGCTTTTTTTAAATGTTGTACATGATCATTGAAATAGCTTTGTAGAGCTTCTTTTTTGTTTGATTACTATTGTTACAGGAAAGCCTTGTCTTTTCCATTTGAATTATCACTCTTTTTTTTTAATGTTGTACACAATGGTAATTGCTATAGTTATGCAAAGTCTTAATTTATTTTTTCTTTTGATTGCTATTATTAAGCAGAGCCCTAACTTTTTAATTGTTCCAGTTGTGCAAAGTCTAATTGCTTATTGGATTACTATATTTTTATCATATGCTATTCAATCTCTTTGTACATCAATATTATTAGGCCGTTCTTAATTTTGGTGGTTTGATATTTTGACTGAATCAGTCTTGGATCCTTGGTTCTATGAGTACTTGTCGAGTATTGTGCATATGATGCATAAATGTGCATCAATTTCGCAGTCAGTTTGGAAGGTAACATGAAAATGGTCAATAATATAATGATGCCAAAAAAGGAATCATTTGATTGTATCGGTATTCTCTTTACAATTTACGCATGTTGTGTTCATGATAAATAATACTTGTCTTTTTCAAAACGAAATAGAGAAAGGAAAAACTTACTTTATTTGTGTATCCCCCTCTACTTAGTATTTCTCATCATATAGGAGTGGATAATGTGCATTTCGGTCGTCTTTCTTTCTTATTAACAATTTTTGTTCATTTAATTGTAGGATTTGTTATCCCTGGAAGACGAATTCTGACCAACGCACATGTAGTAGCAGATCATACATTTGTTCGTGTAAAAAAGCATGGTTCTCCTACTAAGTATAGAGCTAAAGTTCAATCAGTTGGACATGAATGTGATCTAGCACTTCTTCTTGTTGAAAGTGAAGAATTTCGGGAGGGGATGCACTTTCTTGAGCTTGGGGACATTCCATTCCTACAGTAAGCTATTGCTGTGGTTGGGTACCCTAAAGGTAACTTCTTCTTCTTTTTTTCTTTTTTTTTTTTTTTTTTTTTTAATTTTTAGTTCAGTGTAAGGATTTCTTTTGTTAATAAATAAGTTTGGGTTGTGTGTGCTCTGCTTATAATTTTTTAAGGCAAATATCTCAATATTTATGATAAAAAATACATATTCTACATATAAATATGGATGGAGTCATTTGTGCAACTTGTTTTTTGATGCAATTATCTCTATGGAGATGAATTTAGATTGTTGGTTCCTTTAGTCAAATGAAGACACTAATTGGGTAAATCTATTCCTAGACATAATGCAAATGAAAAGGCATGGAAGAGACACTAGAACTTTATACTTGTTTGTGTTATGAATGTACTCATTAATTGTTTATTGAAGTCATACATTTGTTAGGAACTCTGACATGCCTATAGTTGAACTCCTAGGATTTTTTATACATTGGCCATACAAGAGTTTTCTTGCAATTAGGGAAAGGTATTTTATCTATTTTCTCAGCATTAATTTAGTGGGCTGAGAAGGAGGTGTATCTTTTATCATTTTTTTTATTTGATTGTGACTAGTATGTACTATATCCAATTTTCTATTTCATAATGGAACTCATCATCAGCTTCTACGATCTCATTCTCGACAAGAAAAAGAAGTGGCATATAGAACGAGTAGCAGAAAAAAGGAGTGTCAAATAGTTACCTAACCTTCTCCGCATTTGACCCTCAACGCCATTGAATTCCTTCCACCTGTGAGATGTTTTTTGACATTTATTTTCAGAGGATATTAAGGTTGCTAGAACATTATCAGTACTTTCACTAAAGTATAGTGTGTACATTTCACTAAGTAATATAACCAAAAACGTCTAAGATAAATATACTTATTAGCATGGTTGATCATTTTTTGTGGAACATTTCCAGATACTCTTAACCCACTGTTTAAGCTACTCACAAGAAATACTACAAAAGGCTAATATTATAGCTGTGTTGTAAACATAAGATACATGAATCAATGATGCTGCCAAAAAAAGAAAAAAAAGGAGAGAAATGTAATATTTTGCAAGACTTGCCAGGTATAATTTGTTTTTTCTGAAATTGTTAACTCTGTATTAAGAGGAGAGATTACAATATACAAAAACGCACACATAGAGGTGTTATGGCGGCAAAAAGGTAAAATGAAAAAAAAAAGGTACCAGTCACTAAAATTACAATTTTTTTTTTAAAAAAGTAGCCAAAAAAGAAAAACCAGTTGACACAGTTATGGCGTAGGCAGCAATCCTCCTCGTTTAGCTATGGTGTCGGCCAATTGATTGGCCTCCCTCCAGACATGGGTCCATGAAACTTGAATAAACCTGCAAATGTCGAAAATTCATCAAAGATGAACCAAAGTCTCCAGTGTGGGGGCGCCTCTTGGGATGCCCAAGCGATAACATTTTTGGAATCCCTTTCGACAATCAGGACAGAGCTCCGAACATTGAGTTAATATTTTAAGACCTTCCAATAGGGCACGGGCTCCTGCCATTGTGGCATCTTCAATGAAGATGTGGGAGGCGAATTGGAAGAGGGATATAACCAAATTGTTCCTGTAGATTCCCCTAGTACCTGCCCAACCCAGGTTGCCAAGGGAGCAACCGTCAAAGTTGAGTTTGGTCTGGTATAATTCAAGGGGTCCCAAAGGTAAGAGTGAGGGGCCTGTCTTGGTCTGTGGTAGGAGATAATGTGCCAATTGAGGATGACGTCAGAGGTAGAGAAGGAGTTGAAAGTCTATTGTTGGTTGCCCAAAAGATAACCAATGACTCGATAGAATCCAATACTTGGAAAGGTTGTTGATACTGTCCTCTGAAGATCTTATTATTTCGCTCTAACCAGATAGACCACATGGTGGCTGCTTTTGCAGTCTTCCATAACAGCAAACCGGATTTGAGCCATGGGAGGAAAGAAACTAGTTGGATTAGGTAGGTACCGAGGGTGGAGTCACCCACGGCCATCCAAAGAGTTGAAACAACTGTTCCCAAAGGAGCCTCACAAATGGGCAGTGTATAAACAGATGGGGGTTGGTTTCTTCATCTGCTGCACCCATGATGCACCGATTGGGAATTTGTAGGCCTTTTTTTGGAGTTGCTCTACTGTTTAAAATCTTTCCCAAAGAAAACCCACATAAAGAATTAAATCCTAGGCGGGTGAAGGTGGTCCAGGCTTTAGAAATGGTTGTGGCTTTAGGTGTGGCGATGAAAGGTTGCAGGAACAAATTTTGGTAGGAGGAGGGAATAGAAAGTTGCCATGAGGTTTCAGAGATCCAAATTAATTGATCCTCGCTGTGAGAAGAGAGGGAAAAAGGGAGGAGAGGTTAATGAAATCAGGAACTTCTACCTCGCGAAGGGATCTACAGAAGTCAGGGTTCCAGGATCTCGGAGATTGGGAAGGTGGGACAAGGTCAGCGATGTAGGCTAAGGGATTCTTGACGAGATTAAAAAGGTTAGGGTAGGCTTCTGCATGGGTGGTTTGGCCAATCCAGAGGTCCATCCAAAACCCCATTTGTGTCCCATCTCCAAGATAAAGGTAAGAAAAAGGGGAGGATCAGGAGCGATATAAAGATTTCCAAGCGCCCGAGGAGTTTTGTGGTGATCAAGGGGGGAGAAACCAGGAGGAGTTAGAAAGATGGTATTTGAGTCGAAGGAGATTGTGCCAAGCGGGTGAGACTCCACCACCACTTACTCGGGAAGGCTAAGTTATGTTCGTGGAGATTGCGGATCCTTAAGCCCCCTTTGGCTTTAGGTCCGCACACTGCCTTCCAAGAAATAAGATGGATTGTTTGCACTATCTCCAAACCAAAAGAAATTATGCATGAGGCATTCCAGATATTGAACCACTGACATGGGCATCTGCCAGAGAGATAGCTAGAAGATAGGGACATTTGCTAAGATAGATTTGATCAGGGTAGTTCTTCCCGCAGGGGAGAGATAGTGACCCTTCTAGGAGGTGAGTTTCCAATCATCTTTATCGATGACGATGCTCTATTGGGATTTTTTAGGTTTGCCATGGCACAACAACATCAACTTCTGATTTATGATTCAGGGAGCCCTATTCAAATAAATGTGTAGATGGACTTAACTGTCATTTTGTAGATAATTATTGGATTGTTTAGAAAAGAAGTTTTAATTTTGTAAATGTGTTGACACCTCGTAGTGGTTTGCTAATAGTTAATGCAACCTCAATGCTCTGGGTTGAATGAAATGTTGAAAATAGAGTTTTCACCTTAACTCTAGATGTTCATTCTATCGATGATGTTACATCAAAAACTTTTTAGAGTTAATTGAGAAGAAAATTCGCCCTTTTCTTTGAAAAAGTTTTTTAGGGGTGCAACAAGAGAAGAAAATTCGCCTTTTGATGGCTTTTTGTTCCAAGTCAGATACCATTCTCATATATTGAAGCTTAACAGTAGAGATGGTTTGAAAGGTATTGACGAAAATCTTGCTAAGGTTTGTGAGAGCACAAAGCATGTGAAGGCCTCAAATTGTCACAAATAGAGTTTCTATGAACATACTCAACAAAATGCTGATGAATAGTATAAAAGGATAATCTCTTGATGTTCCTATGATATGAAACTCGATGTATCTTATGCTTTAAAGGGCCTCGTATTTTAAGCAAGTGATCTCTCGTTTTGGTTTTTGTGGTCAAGGTTGCATCGATCCATCATCCTCATGAGAATGAGACATCAAAGCTATATGCAAGTTTTTAAAAGTGTCCTTCGATGTTATCTAACTTTTTTCTTTTTAGAATACAATATCCTATTACTAACTTGTATCTTTGTGGAATTTCAAAAATTTAGATGTTTTTAACTGATGGCACAAAGAGCACTGACTCTTATTTTAGTAATATGTTTGAGAAAGTCGTTAATAAATTTGAACAAGTACTGAACAGAGTACAATTTGATTTATCTAATTACTGAATTTTTAAATCCCTATCACAAGATGGCGGGGGTAGAATATTGCTTCAAAAAGCTTTATGGTGCTGAGCATATGTGCATATATTGGTATGAGTGAATGCACACATGCATGAATTGTTTCTTGAATACAATACAATTATCATCAATAAAAGGAATGCACATGATAAACAGATATTGAGATTTGAGGGAGAGAGATCACATGATGATGTTGTGCCCTCCTATCTTGCGGAAATTTACCATGAATATTTCTTGTCTATTGTTTCTAGAACCTATCTGTAGAGCTTATAGTTTGATCTTGTCGGCGGCAAAACATAACTCACTTGTGGAACCTACCGTATGTTTTGGGATGTTGCGATTGAATGCATTGTAGTGTCAGACATTTCACCGAACATGTTGATAGATGCTAATGTCATCAAATTGGCTTGTTAAAACGAGCTAGTTATCAAGTAGCTGGAATATTAGATTGACCTAGGAAGTCTAACCAATCAGTCACCTGTTTTTTACTCATAAATAGAGTGATGCGCAATTAGCTGATAGTGATGCATCTTTGTACAATTCCATTTGAAGCTTACACTAGGAAAAAACTAGTTTATAGTTAGGCTGGAGTACCCTATATTATCTTCTGACAACAAGCGGAGGAAAACAAGCGGAGTACCCACGGATGGTTCTACTGTGGGATAAGCTTGATTTCTTTCTTTTGATTTCCTTGTAACTTAGCTCTGTCTGTATACAGGTGGTGAAACTATTTCAGTGACAAAAGGGGGTTGTTTCTAAAGTTGTGCCAACAAAATATGCTCATGGTGCCACAAAACTCATGGCTATACAAATTGATGTAGCCATTAACCTAGATAACGGTAGAGGTCCTGCAATTATGGGTGACAAGGTTGCAGGAGTCGCTTTTCAAAGCCTTTCAGGTGCAGAAAATATTGGGTGAGTTTTGAAATATATGAGGCAAGCCTAATTTGCCTTGTCCTCTTTTGGTTCCTTTTGTGCTTCCTGAACTTTTGTGTTTTCCATAGTATTATTACTTATAGATGTTTCTAGTCACTTGCTGCATTTGCCTTGTCAAGCCCTTCAACCTGTTGTCATGTTCTATTTTTAATGTGGATCAAGGCTTGGATTAGGTTACCTTTCTTAGACCTAGTCTTGGTAATATGAAGACATAGTTGTGGTTTGTCTTCTATTTCAGATTGTTCTCATATGTTGTTGAATACTTTTCTCTTCCCCTATGTAGTTTTGGTTTTGCCAGGATTATTACTCATACCAATTACCATAAATGATATTAAATGTGGTAAGCCTGGTATTGGAGACCAAGGCCAGCAGTAGGGCCTTACTGTACTATTAAATTTTTTCTGTCATATACTTTTTGATCAATTATTTTCAGGAATATCAATGGCTAGTGGTATACCATATTGACTAGAACATTTATTATTGGGGCTATGTGATGAATTTCACTGATTACCTACTGACTTCTCATGGAGTCTGATATATTTTAATTGGCTTTGTGTAGGTACATAATTCCAGTTCCTGTTATAAAACATTATCTATCAAATGTGGATGAAAGTGGGAAATATGTAGGGTTTTGTTCATTGGGCCTATCATACCAACCTTCAGAAAATGCACATTTACGAAAGCACTTCCACATGCGCCCTGAGATGACTGGGGTGCTTGTGAGGAAGATAGATCCCATAGATTTCTCAAGAAAGATGACGTCGTTCTCACATTTGATGGTGTCCCTATAGTAAATGATGGAACTGGTATTAAACCATCTTAACATTTGCAATTCATCAAGTTATTTATTTATATTGTGCTTAAGGGTTTTCTAACCTCAACAAATTCAAGATGTCAAGGTTAGAACTAGTTTTGTACTCTTAGTTACAAGGATTATCTTCTTATTTTTTGGTTGATTTAACTTTCACTCTATATAATTTGAGTGATTTAATAGGGGCATGAGGGAGATTTATACTAAGCCACAATTTAGAGGATAATAGCATTTTTCTACGAAGTTGACATGACACCACCTATTGCATTCCCTTGTTTATGTCAAATGACTATAGAGCTTAGAAAATCAAGTCTAATAAAAGGTGAGGGTCAATTTTGGAATTAAGGATTTACAACCTCTTCTAGCTTTGAGCATGGTTACTGGGATCACCTTCCCTTGGGGATGCTCCGACTCCCCAAACACAGCTCTGTGTTCTTGGGTTAATCTCTTATAATATTTGTCTCCTTATTTTATGATTTAATCATTAGATATATGATTAGATGATTTTTTTTAGTAATATACATGATTTAGATGAATTTTCAATTATACATATGACTGTATACACTATTCACTGCTCACTATACTATAGTAGTGTGTATGCATGCATGCAATTGTGGATATCTTGATGTTAATTATATGCTTTATATATCTCAAGGTTTCATGAGCAACATTGAAAACTGGAGTAGCGGTCTAACGATAAATTTTAGTTCTCCTTCTTGTCATTACCCTATAAACTCATTTTTTTTATGATACTCTCTTATTGTAGAATTTTCATGGTGCATGTTTGTATAGTTCGAAAAAAAAAAATCATTTTTAAATTTTTTTAACAATTTCACCCTATTTTATAATGCACATACATGACACATTATATAGTATATTATATAATAATATAAGGGATGTGGTTTGTATAAGATTGAAGCCCTCAACAATCAAAGTAAGGCAAATAATGTCGAAAGATGATTTTTCAGTAGCAAAAATCTTTGTGAGAGCCTGAAAATTTATTTTCATCACTAATTATAAAATTTAAAGCATTAGAAAAGTGTACATCGAGTAAATCCATAAACACTCTTGAAAATATTGAAAATTAATGGCCCAGATAATGTGTAACAAGATGCACTATTTCCTAGACTTGAAATCCATTTTCTTCCATACATCTCGAGGTTGAGATGATTGATTGTGGGCATTTTGGCATTTATACAACCTGCTCTAGTGAATTTTTGAGGTGTGCCTTAATTTGATTGTTTAAAACCTCAACCTTATATAAACTTTTTCAATAATATAATATTCCATTATATCTATACTACATTATTAAGCCAGAGTTAAGGGGTGGGCATATGTCACATGATTAAAGTGGAACCCTATGTATAAAGAGAATGTGAGGTACATAACCTTTAAAGAGAAGAGTTCAAGTAGGCTAGATGGATTCCTAATACATAGGGACTTTAAGATTTTCAAGAAATATATTTGAATCTCTCTCTACAATTTCCTTCCTGTAATTTACATGAGATGCTTTCTCTAAAATCTCATTTCCATTATTATGGTTATTTAAGCATAATTTTCTATCTAAAAATTTCATTCCTATAATTTTGTATGGTAGCATGAGTATTCCCATGTAGAGAGGAAGTAAATCTAAATTTATAATTATTATCTCTATCCCAAGGAAAGAATTTCATGGAGAGATAAGATGCCTATAATTTTTTTTGGGTAAATAAATAGTTAGAGATTGAGTAATATTACTGTTAACATTAAAAACAAATGATAGAGAGATAGTAGGTGGAGAGGAAATTTAAAGGAAAGAATGGAGAGAAAATCAAGGAGATATGGTTTTCCAATATTTAGGGGGGGAGAGAGAGTATGTGAGAAAATCAAGGGGAGGGATCTTAGAAAATTTATCTTTGGGAGAGAGAGACAATTGAAAATTTTAAATTTTAGGATGCTATTAATTGAAATATGATATAATATATTTAAAATTCCAATTATAATCATATGTACTCATAATAACAAAAATAATATCTATTATTGTTTATTATATTAAAAAACAGTGTCTAAAAAATGGGTGACTTGATCCGGAATCAGGCAATCCGGATCGAGTATCACCCAGCCTGTCCCGGATCTACCCAAAATATGGGATCAAGGCAATTTAATGCTAGAACCAATTTGATGATGTCATGGATCCCTATGCTGATGTCCTAGACTTGACTTTTAACCAATCCTCAAAGATTTTGTTTTTAAAATGGCGTATACACGTGGCCACGTGTTCAAATCTCATCATTGGCTCGACTTTTGGGTCACATGTAAGTCTATTTTTAGGACTGCCATGCTAAAATTGCTTTCTTTCAAAATTTATTGCTTGGGGCCCATGTAATACCATCTCATACATGGCACCCGTGATCAATAACCCTTTTACGGAGCTCCATGGCTCACGTTTGGAAGCTCATGCTACTGTTCAAGGCTTTTTTACATTTTATACCCATGTTCACTTCTCCAAACCTATGATGTGAGACTAATTTCTATTGAACTTTCATTTGAGGTGAAAACATGTGTGATAGGTATGAAAAATAACCACTAGCAAATAATCTACCAATTTTATTATCCTCAACATGATTTCCATTAATGACATGCACGACCTCCTCTATGTATCTCTCGGTCAATTCAGGCCCAATAAATTACAACTTTCATATTTTGAGCTAATGTAGAACTTATCCAATGATTAAGTTATGGTAAATAATAACATGGTTTAGAAAACATCATTATTCTATCTTCAAACCCCATTAGATGTAGGGATGCAATGGGTCAGGTTGGGGTCAAGTCAACCCTAACCGGACCTAACTTGGGTCTGGGGCTAGAACCTAAAAAAAAATAATTTCAAAAAGATATTCTAAAAAATATATTTCAAACTAAAACATATATTTCAGATATATATACTTAGTTTGTGATAATTTTGGATTTGATATTTTGATGCGATACTAATTTCACTATGAGAAATTAATTTTTTAAAATTATAATATGGAAGTGCTTTCTAATAATTTTGAATTATTTTGATGCAATATTATTATCTTATATTATAATCAATAATTATACAGAATCTAGACAGGAAAACGTCTCAGTATTCGCCTATTTTTACAAAATAATGAAAGAACATAATGGATCCCTTCTTATTTTTTTTAGAAACTAAAAGAACACTATTTTTAGAGATTTATAGTGATTTTTTGAAAAACTTTTGAGACAAAAATTGCCTATTCCGCCGTTTCTCAGATCCGATCCACCGACTCCCCGATCCAACACGGGTATGGCCATGACCAATTCAGGTCACCAATCCATTTTTTTAGACATTGTTAAAAAATATAATAACAATTTTATTTCATAATGTAAATTATAAATATGATTTCTCATTTCATATTAATATTAGGTTCCTAATCATAATGAAAATATTTATTATAAACATATTATAATATTCATTATAATAAATATAATTGAGCCTATTTATAAGTGGAATATTATATTGGAATTTATAGTTCTAAATCACTATTAGAATATACAATTAGATAATTATTAGTTTAATAATTAGTATATTTATAATTCTAAAATTTCCTATATTTAATTATGAATATATATTAGTGATGAACATTTAATATCACGTCCATCACACGTGCATATTACTAGTATGTATATATGTTCTAGTGGGCCTTCTGACATGCATCCTCTATGGCATTTGTGTGTGAGAGATACAACACATAATTAATATATATATATATATATATATATATATATATATATATATATATATATATATATATATATATATATATATTCTAAAGGTGCACTTGGGAAACTCTTAGATACTGGATCTCGTGGGTTTCTGAGTTGGGGAACATTGGGCAAGGGACAATCCTCCGTTCCTCCCAACAATTGTGGCCTTGAACTATTGGATTTGGAGGGTGTTAAGTTGAAAGCCCGTAACCATTTCAATGACTTGCTTTAATGGGCTCTTTAATTTCTTATCGACAGCTATATTCTGGTAGAATAAACTTATAAACTTGATATGGTGACGATCCTTTACCTGGGCACTGAAACTTAGTCTTTTAAATAGGAAGGGTTTTAGTGATTATCTATGAATGTCAAATTAAGATTGCAGTGCAACTTATATTTTAGTGACTTGGGAATATTATATTGCTTGTTATCTGATAATGCAGTGCCTTTCCAGAATAGAGAGCAGATAACATTTGAGCATTTGGTCTCCATGAAGAAAGCGTATGAAACCACAAAAATAAGGGTGTTAAGAGATGGTCAAGAGCTTGAACTCAATGTTGTAGTTCATCCTGTGAATCCACTTCTTGAACTCCATGTTGTAGTTTGTTTGAAACTCTGCTTCTAGATGTGCTCTCTCTCTCTTTCTCACACAACTGAACCCTTTGGGGATATGCTGGTAAAAGTATTAGTTCCAATTCATGAGTTGCCCAGCTACTATATATTTGCTGGCTTGGTCTTTGTTCCATTAACCAAGCCTTATCTTTATGAGCATGGTAAAGACTTGTTTAATAAATCTCCTCACCGTTTGTGCGGGTATTCATTACGAAGATTGCCCAAGGTTGGCGAACAGCTTGTAATCCTCTCTCAGGTATTGTTCACGAAAGGTATTCCGAATGAATACTTAAATTTCGTGATCTGGCCTAACAATTGTTTAAAAACTCAAATGAGTCAATTGGCTGAGAACCCTGGTGAGTCCCATGAAATTATCTTGGAAGAGAGTTATAAGATTTCAGCCCTTACGAGGCTTGTTAGCTATAGAATATGCCAAGTTTCATTGGGACTCAGCCTATACAACCTCCCTGACTCTAGCTCGGGACACTAGTGAGTTCCGATCCGGGTCCGGGTTTTAAAGAGTTGGGTTTGACCCATATTTAGTTGAGAGAGAGAGAGAAAAAGAAAGAAAGAGGGGGAAAAGAGATTGTTTAAGCTCACAATTTTCTTGGAGTGTATTTGGTTGTTCTTGTCACTTTTCGAAATTTGATAAAACCTAAAAGAAATGATTCCAAAAATGTTTCAGGTTTTGATGGATGAAATCAATGTGGGTTACGAGCAACTCGCACAACTACAGGTACGACAAAGCTCTTTAACTCTCTTTCCCCTTATCTATATGTATACATTTGGAGGGATTGTCTACAAAGAGACATTTTACTTTTTATACAAGGTCACAACTATTTCCACTCATTAGATGTCAAATTGGATGGCTTGGTTTGAGCCACGAAATCTAAGAATTTTTTTTTTTTTGGGAACTTTGTATCTAATCATTGACACACTTACAATCAACCATTTTGAAATCTAAGAGACAATAATGATTATGACCTCTTTGTACAAAAGGTAAATGGTCTTTTTGAAGACTATCTCATATTTGGAATTAACTTGTGACCTAGTGAGAATGGAGTCGTAGACGTTACTTGCAGAAGTACTTGTAGTGTTGTTTTACTCAGACATACTCCCCCCTTTTATATTTTTCCAACTATTAGTTATTTAAGAGCCATATGCTTCTCCATTATGTGTTTTCTTTTGAAGGATATAAAAGCCCATTTAAAAAATAATTGGTTTTTCTTTTGGGTGCAGTTTATATAGAGCCGAAGCTCTAAACAATCAAAATAAAATGCACCTTCAAGTGGTGTCAAGAAATGTGGTTTCAATACTGAAATCTTTGTGATATCCTTAAAATATATTTTCATCTTTAGTTATAAAATTTGAATCTTCAAAAATCGTATAGATCGAGCAGATCTATGAACTTGAAAATTGGCGATCCAAAATATGTTACAAGATGCACTATTTCCAAACCTTCAAATCCGTTTTTTTCTCATGTCCATGCATCTTGATGTCAAGATGATTTAATTTGAGGATATTTGGGCATCAAAACAACCTTCTCTAGTGAAATTTTTGAGGTGGGCTCTAATTTGGTTGTTTAGAGCCTCGACACTATAGAAACTATTTTTTTTCATCTACATTTGGAAGAAAATATTCTTTGTCTAAATTTTGTTAATTGAAGAAATAAGTCTCGTTCTCTTTTCCTTTTTGTATGACTAATGAATAAAGTAATGAAAAAGACTTTTGAAAGATATAAAGGCCCATTTAAAAAGACTTGTTTTTCTTTTTTCATTTACATTTGATAGGAAACTATTGTTTGTCTAAATTTTTTGTTTTTTTGTTTTCATTTACATTTGACAGGAAACTATTGTTTGTCTAAATTTTGTGTTTTTCTTTTTTCATTTACATTTGACAGGAAACTATTGTTTGTCTAAATTTTGTTAATTGAAGAGATAAGTCTCATTCTCTTTTCTTTTTTGTATCAGTAATGAAAAAGATTAGTAATCTCTCTCTCTGGTACGACAGGTGATAAAGGTGAATGGCGTGGAGGTCGATAATCTAAAGCATATGTGTGAGCTTGTTGAAGATTGTAAAGAGGAGAGCCTACGGTTCGATCTTGACAATGGAAAGGTCGTGATTTTGAATTATAATGAGGCCAAACTTGCCACCTCTCACATACTCAAGCGCTACCGGATACCTTTAGCCATGTCCACTGACCTAACCCTAGAGCGATCAAAGAGGAGGTAGAAGGATCTCTTGGTCCCATACACTATCGGATACCTTAGTTGATGGTTTTGCATGTAACCACCATTACACTAAATGGGCAGCCTCTTGGTACTCGTTATAAGGAGCTCTTGGTCCCATACGAAAGCAAACTTTGGAGCTTCTCTACAAACACTTGCAGCACATTTCTCTGCAAAATTCCAGCAAGTATATTCGTGAACTCAAATTTCTCTATTTGGTTGTCTCTTTATCTCTCTTAACTGTTTATCTTTCGCTCGAGCGCATAGAGTTTAGAAACATTAAAAGAGACTTTTTTGTTTTCCTGTATCCTAAAGACGAATTGCTCTTTTTATACACATCAATCACTGTAGCGAAAGCAGGACAAATATCGTCTTGGGATAGTGCTCATGTGTGCTTGAAAATAAATAGAATTTGAGATCTTATTTTTGAAATCGTATTGTCTTTAAGCCTCCATTTCACTCAACGAACTTTTCAACTACTCTTACATAAGACCAATTTTTCAACTACTCTGACATAAGAGTGGCCATAATCATCCAGGTTACTTCTCCACCACCATCTTTTCTCTCTCGTAAGAGTGTCATGAATGTTCATCAATTAATTTTTATTAAACATCCTTTTTTTGACCTGACATATGTGGTCCTTGAAAGGCTAACACACTCGTGAATCAGTGTATCTAAATCTATTAAAATACTTGAAAAAATTGATTTTATTGACATAATATTTATGCGGAAACTTAAAACTAACCAAGAAACCCCATTTCAATATGATGTCCTTTCACCGCGATGATAAATATGCAAAGTTTTTAAAGTATTTTTCAGAATTTTTAGTAAGTTTGTGTTTGACAACTGAAAGCTAGAAGTTAAAAAGAGGGGAAGTTAAAGTGGGAAGCTTGAAGATTTGTATTCGGATCTATAAAATATTGTGCTTGATAACTTGTTTATAATTCTAAGAATGTAAACCTATGTTTGATATATGAAAATACGGCGTATTCCAGTTTTGAGAGCATGAGCGAGTATTTAATTATTATTATTTTTTATGCATTAGAGTGAGCTAAAATTATGATTATCATTCTTTCTCACACATGCATTTATAAAAATAATAATAATAATAAATAAAAAATAAAATAACCAAAATACCCTTAAAATGTTCGGGGCATTTGGTCTATATTTTTTGTGAATTAATTTTTTAAGTTCTTTTTTTTTTTTTTTATATAAATGCTCCCCCAATGAGGTGAACTTGTGCCCAAGTTTTTTGCCTTGAGATGATTTGTAAAAAAATAGAACTAAAAATTAAAGAAGGACAAGCTTCTCATGAGTAGTGCTCATTCAAGAAGAAGCTCGTGCTTCCCTGTGGCACATGGAGGTGCACACTTCTCATTTTTTGAGAATTGATTGGAAGTTCCTCTTACACCAGAAGTTCGAATTATCAAATACGCCATAAGTGAATTATATATGTGTAGTTTGTATAAGGTTGAGGCCTGGAATAATCAAAGTAAGTCATACCTCTAAATAGAGTTTAAAGATGATTTTTCAGTAGCAAAAATCGTTGTAAAATCTTTTGATGGCCTGAAAATTTATTGACATATTGAATTATGAATTTTACAGCTTAAAAAACAGTGTAGACTGAACAAATATACAAACACTTGAAACTATTGAAAATTCATGGCCCAGATAATGCATTACAAGATACACTATTTCTCAAATTTGAAATCTATTTTTTTCACGTCTATACATCTTGAGGACATGATAATCGATTTAAGGGTTTTTCAACATCAAAATAACCTCGTCTAGCCTTAATTTGATTATTTAGAGCCTCAACCTTTTATAAAAAATTTCTATCGTATACTTGAAGGGATGGTAGATCGCCACATATTTACCTTTGGTACAAAGAGTCGTAAATCGCCTTTAGCAGCCAAATTAAAATCACTCTAGTGGCTATGGGTTATTATTTTTTTTATATTTTTTGTTTTTTGAGACTTCCAGTGGAACTAGACAATTATTTATGTATAAATAAATGCAAAAGTTAGGAAGGCATCAATCTGATTTAAAATATATAAAAATTAGTCATGTAGAGATGTACTCAATGAGGAGTTTAATGCATGCTTGTTTTGTTTCGCATGTTTCACATAAGTTACATGAAATACCAACTAATATTTGACCGGTCATGATCCAAGGTATAAATCATGTTTGCTAAAAAAGCGGTTAAAATTAATATTTAATCGAATTTGGCTGGCTATACTAATCGTTCGATTAACTAATGAAGCTATGCTTAATATATTTTATATTTTTAGATTATTACCATTTTTAGACAAAAGATGCATGCCTTCTCTCTAAAATCACAAATCCAAATAACTTTCGGTGTTCATAAAAAGCCCATGGGCCTTTTTCAAATTAAAAAAATGATATTTATCTCTCTTTTACAGTGTGATATTTATCTCTCTCTTTTACATTTTTTATTGTCCATGACTTTTTTTTTTTCTCCAGTAACCCAATCTTATAAATGGAACATCTTTTAACCTACTTCTGAGGGTTATAAGAGAGATATGAGGGCCCAAAGGAGGCCACAAGAGAAAGGGAGGACAAAGTTTGCAAGTAGGAGGAGAGAGAGATGGGGAGCTTTCCCAAAAGTTTTAAAAGGGGGGTTATTAAAAAAAAAAAGGGGTCCTTAGAACCTTAAATGTATCGTCCCTCAAATAGACATATTTAAAGTATGTCTATTTTCCTTGCATCAATTTTTTTTTCCGCTTCGTCCGAATAGGGACGTCTTTAAAAAACCTTGGACAAAGCACGTCAACGGTTGGATTTGAAATCCAAAGGTTCAAAGTTCAGAGGTTATTGCTTAACTATCTCGTTTATTCCAAAGTCCAATTCCAAACCCCTAAAAAAGGTATACAGTAAATGAAAGTGGAACTAGGCACAACCTGTGTCTAGTTGAGTGAGCCCCAAACCGAGGTTGATTCGATCAGGGGGACAATTTGAGATAGAGTGCAGGTGACCCTGGATTTTTTTTTTTTTTGATGAATAGAGAGAACTGACAAATGTTGAATCACAAGCAAAAAAAAGAAAGAGATTTTTTCTTTTTATTTTTTGACAAAGGTTTTTTTTTTTTTTTTTAACGAGAGACATGCTTGAGAGGTATTTTCAGAAGAGGAAGAGGCTTAAAAAAAAGCAATTTTTGTTTAGAAGATGAAGGGGCTTAAAAAAAAGCAATTTTTGTAGCAAAAGTAATTTTTATTTTTTTTTGAAACAAGATAATCCTTTTTCTTTTTTTGCAAAGATGAAATGACGTGCAAAAGTAACTTTTCTAGCAAAAGCGATTTTTCTTTTTTTTTTTAAACCAAATAAGCTTTATTTTTATTTATTTTTTGCAAAATAAATTTTCTTTTTTAAAAAATGATGAAGACCTTAAAAACAAACAAAAAAAAAATTGAAAGCAAGATTGCCTTTAAAAGATTTTTTTTTTTTTTTTTTTTTTTTCAAGATGCCTAAAACAATTTGCTGATTTTTTTTCTTAGGAAAGTGACTTTTTTTTTTAAAAAAAGGCTAATGATACCTTTTTGTTTTTTTAGTGGATAAGAAAGATGGCCTCACACACCTTTTTTTTTTTTCAACAATAGTTTTTTTCTTTTATTTTAAGAAAGAGGCCTAAATGTTTTTTTTTTAATTTTTTTTTTGAAACAAAGAGGCTTCCAAAAATCCTTTTTTTTTTTTTTTTTTTTTTGAGGCAAAGAGGCCTTTCTTATTTTTTTTGAAAAGAAGATGCCTAAAAAAGTGGTGATTTTTTTTTTTTTTTTTTCTTTTTTTCTTTTGAAAAGATAATTCTTAACCACGGAAAGAAAATTTGAATACCAACAAAGCTAATATTAATCAAAGCAAAGCTAATCTAATCAAATCAGAAGAAATAAAAAGAAGTATCTTCTATTATCTAATCAAAGCAAAGCTAATCTAATCTAATAGAAGAAATAGAAAGTTCTCTTGTATTGAAAAGCACAGACTTTTTATCTAACCAATCATAGACAACAAGAGCACACAAACGTTTTTGTTAGAAACAGAAGATGTTTTTGTTAGAAACAGAAGATGCGGATGGAGGAGACAAAAAAAATAGATGATGCGAAGTTATTAAACATAATTTTTTTTTGTTTTCTTGTTTTCTCGGTTTTTTTTTAAGGCCAGCAAGAAGCATACCTACACAAAAAAGTTCATGCGAGAATAGCAGTAAAAGAAAATAGGAAGGGGTAAGATAGAGGATTAGAACTATGGTAATGGGACAAAATGAATATTTTTGAAGTGGTAATAAAGATGAGTGCAAAACCGTTGTGAAGAGATAAGTACAGCAAGGAGGCCTCAAACGTGACCTTATGTGAACTGTTAAAAATATCCTTTTTTCTTTTTGAAGAAATCGTCAAGAGACCCAAACAAGGTGAGCGCAATAGGTGAGAGGAAAACTCGATAAGATAAGAGCAACCACTTTCTATTGAGGAGGACCCGTTGTATTTACTGAGAAAGAAGAAAAGAAAAACAGTAAACAAATAACTTAGTCTGTGGAGATGCAAAGAGGCGTGAGCATGAGAGAGAAGGAAAAGTGTGCCAGTTTACGAACATAATTAAAGGTACAAAAATAAAAATAAACCAAAAGCAATGAACGCATATCCATATCCTTCTATTAAACAACTGAGAATACAGAAAGATGCTAGATGAAGCAAAGTCACACCAAAACGATTTTTTTTTCTTTTCTTTCAAAATGTGGCCCTCGAAAGGAGATCTTTTTTTTTTTTTGTGTATGGATCTAGCTTGAAAAGCCCCCACGGTGGGGGCACCAAACTTTTTACGATTCAAATCGGAGAGATCTTCAGAGGAAGATTCCTCGTATCTGAACACCACAAATTGATTTTAAAGAGAAGTTATAGAGTGGGGACAATCTGTTTGAACATATTTTTCAGCACATTGGTCCCCGATGCGGAATAAAAGAGGAGTCGGTAAATAAAGCCCTAATTTATAGTGGAATTTTTTATAGTCTCAAAATTTCCCTAGAATACCTGAAAATCTTCCTAAGCACTTCAAAAGGCCACCTCCCAAGGTTCGTCGGCACTGCAGACAGAAACAATTTCGAAAAAATAAGCCTCTAACACTCCGAAACGGACTCCATAACTAGAACTCTATTTTCGGTGAGTCAAATGGTTGTGGGACCACCACCATTAGATCCGGCACGTTCGAAAACCCTTGGGAGTTAAATTTCAGCTTAAACAGACGTGTCAACACAAAGTTATGAGTGAAACATTAAAAATGGGTAGGCCGCACACTATTTCTGTGCGCCCTTCCTGTATCAAGTCACCATTAATGGTGACTGTTTTCACAATCACAAGCAGCAAATTTGGAGAGTCATATCTTATTCGTCTCGAGTCGGATCACACTCAAATTTTGTGAGTGTGTTTGTCTCGTCAAGATGAGCGTGTCGATATATGGTACACCTCGTGATGATACTTGAGCAGGGAGAAAAGCTAGAGAGAAGATGACGATTTGTGACAAAAGTTGCAAAAAATTCAGCAGCACCATGACCCACTGGAGCAGCCAAATCACAGTGCTCGCATGACGGATTGAAGCGAAACCAGTTTCATCACATTCGTAAGGTCCAGGGTTATGTCTAGTTCGAACCTCGCATGTGATAAACGGTCGGATTTTGCACCCGAAGGCGTCGAAGTTTCTGCAAATTCTGCCCGTTGGGTTTCAAGATCCGGTCAAAAACCCAAAAGTGCAAAACCTTTGTTCGGGCACAAAATTGAACTGTGTTTGTTGCAGCTCGATCATGACGGCATGCTCATTATAATTTAGTGAAGAAGTCATCAAGACATGTCAAGAAACGGTGCAATCTCAATCCGAAGATCGCAAGTTTGGTGCAAAATTCGCATCGCATGATCGTGGCCTAAAAGCACGATCCGTGACTCGAAATGGGTATCAAATCAATTGTAATGCCAAGCCCAAGGAGATAGTAATCATCTTTCGGCCAAATAAGCACCAGAGCAACCCCGAATCACCCATGGAAGATCACGCATGTTCTAGAGCAGCAATAGGGATTGTTTTGGAAGTCCATATATTGTTGGACATTTTACACCCATTTTTAGATTCTTCTTTAATTCAAATAAATTATAATTATCATCAATTAGGCTAGCTTGTGGGCATCCACCCATGTTTTGGGCTCAATTCTATAAATACGTGTTAAATCTAATTGTAACTCATTCTTTAACTTCATGAATAAGATTTGGGAGTTTTACATTGAGGTTGTGGTGAATCTTGGAGAGAGAGAGAGAGAGAGAGAGAGAGAGAGAGAGAACAAAAAGTCTGGTACCTTTCGGTAAGGTAACTTTCTCTCTCCTCCTCTCATCTCTCTTTCCCTCTCCTCCTCTCATCTCTCTCTTTCCCTCTCCTCCTCTCATCTCTCTTTCTCTCTCCTTCTCTCATCTCTCTCTTTCTCTCTCTTTCTCTCTCCTTTCATTTTCTCTCCTCCCCTCTTCGTTTTTTTTCTCTCCTTTCTCTATCTTTCCTTTTTTCGTTCTAATCTTTCTTTTCTCTCTCCTTCTCAGTCACGCACAGCGGTACCTATCACTGCACATGGCATCCTGTTTTCTTTCTTGTCTCTTAGAACACAAACAGTGAGTCAAGTCTTAACCTGAGTGGCGGGCCGGGTCACTGTCCAGGTCCCTCCTCCTCTTGTCATGGACGGCGAAACCCATCGTCGTCCATGTTCTTTCTAAGTTCGTCCCCCTCTTGACACGGGCGGCTGTAGCCTATCGTTGTCTATGTTTCCTCTCTCATCTCCCCTTTGTCAAGGATGGTGGAAGGTCAACGCTGCTTGTATTTTCTTTTTTCTTATCTCTCTTTTGTCACGGACCATGTTTTCTCTCCCTCTTCTGTCATAAACGGTGGAAGGTCATCGATGTCTGTGTTTTCTTTTCTCTTCTCTCTCTTCTGTCACGGACGACGAAAGGTCATCGTCATCTGTGTTTTCTTTTCTCTTCTCTCTCTTCTGTCACGGACGGCAGAAGGTCATCACCATCTGTGTTTTCTTTTCTCTTCTCTCTTCTATCATGGATGGCAGAAGGTCATCACCATCTATGTTTTCTTTTCTCTTCTCTCTCTTGTCACGGACGGTAGAAGGTCATCACCATCTGTGTTTTCTTTTCTCTTCTCTTCCTTCTATCCAAACAACAGAAGCTCATCGTCGTCTATTTTTTCTTTTCGCTTCTCTCTCTTCTGTCCAGACGACAGAAGCTTATTGTTGTTTGTGTTTTCTTTTCTCTTCTCCCTCTTCTGTCACAGACGACCGAAGGTCATCGTCGTCTGTGTTTTCTTTTCTCTTCTCTCTCTTCTATCATGGACGGCGGAAGCTCATTGCCGTCTGTGGTTCTTTCTCTTCTCTATCTCTTCACATGGACGTCGAAAGCTCATTGTCGTCTATGTTTCTTCCTCTTTTCTCTCTCTTGTCATGGATGGCGGAAGCCCATCGCCATCCTGGTTTCTCTTCTCTCTCTTCTTTCTCTTCTGTCTCTCTCTATCTTTCTCTTTCTTCTCTCTCCCTTCTTTCGCTCTCTTTCTTTCTCTTTCTACTCTCTCTCTATCTTTCTCTTTCTTCTCTCTCTTCTTTCTCTCTCTGTCTTTCTCTTTCTTCTCTCTCTTCTTTCTCTTTGTCTTTCTCTTCCTTCGCTCTCTTCTTTATCTTTCTTTCCTTCTCCTCTTCCCATTCTCTTTTCTCTCTTCTTTCTTTCTTTCTTCTCTTTCCTCTCTCTTTTCTTTCTTCTTCATTTTTTTTCTCATTTCCTTCTCTTTTCTCTTTTCTTTTACCCTCTTTTTCTCTTATTCTTCTTCTCTTTTCAGTCACTGTCTCTTTCTTTTCTTCTCTCTCCTTACTCTTTCTTCTTTTTTGTTCTCCTTCTCTCTTTCTTCTTCCTCTTTCGTTTGACTAAGGGAGGTTAAGATTTAACATTATTATGGTAGTTTTGTCGTCTAGCAGTAATACCATTGTGCTGGTCTGAATTACTGTGCCCGTCTTATTGGCATGACAGGCTAGCCATCGTGCTAGGTCAGTCGGCGTTGGTTCCATTGTCTAGTAGTAATGTCGTCATGCCGGTCTGAGTTACCGTGCCCGTCTTACTACCACACCGGATCAATCACTCACTGGTCTAACCGCTATGTCAGTTTAGCCGCTTGGTCAAATTCTTCTCTCCCCGTTCCTCTATTCTATCTCTTTCTTTTCTTCTTCTCACCCCAATCCCTATTCTCTTATTCTTCTCTTCTTTTCTTGGATGTGCACGCAGGTGTACATCCTCTCAAAGACAAGGTGGGGTCCCTTGGCCCACTTGTCTTGTAACAATAATCATGTGTGTGTGATTGCAGGAGCAGGAGAGTATAAGCCAAGGGAGGCGATTTTGAACCAGCTGTAAGACTGGGGGGAATTTGTTCGTAATCTAAGAGGGAGCCCACACGAGCCAGCCCGAGTAAGTTCCAAACCCATATTAAATTCCTCTCTCATCGATTGGTATACCTGCCCTTGTTTCCTAACAAGGTTCTGAAGAAAGCGATCTCAAGTCCCGGGTTCCCCTGAAATTCGAGACACTTGCCTCCAGGTCATCTCGACCCGGAGGGCGAGATCGAGACACTAACTAGCTTGGCGCCTCTACTGGGTACTTACTAGCCCTTTTTGGACCGTCCTTGTTTGGCTAATCTTTTTTTTTTTTTTCGCATTACACACACATGGCTTTTGGGTTCCTTAACCCATTTATCCGGATCGGAGATTTTCTCATCCCCACATTCGCGAGCTTCCCCCTGGAACAAGTTCCTCAAACGTTGTTCCCAACTTTCCTTCTGAGCAAAGGCCCAGTGTCTAGCTCCTAGGTCCTAACCTGGATAGGTGTGAAGAGGAACTTAAAGGTCCCTAGCTCCCCATCTCCTAGCTTTGGTGGAACTTCCACCAAAGCACTTTGCATCGGTGGCACTTCTGCTACCATTCACAACATGCACCCAATCACTGGCAAGTAACTTGCCGGTCGTATTATCGAGGTACACCGAAAGGCTGCCCAGTCCCATGCTGTAAAAGGCAACGAAGTTGTCATTGCTCCTGTGGGTCGCCACAAGGCTACCCCCCACATTCCTGCACCACCTCGGGTCTCTATTATTAGAGACTCGCCCTAAGGCTCGTGGATCATCCACTCGAGCCACACCTCCGGGCAACCCTTATGTTACCTCTAGTCATTGTTCAGGATTAGGCCTCCTTGGGCCGAAACTTATACATGTGCATGTGAATCCCACCGCTCGGGGCAATGCTGTCACTGCGCCAATCCAAGTACACCGAAGACGACCCCCTCATCCTCGCACTCGCACTAGCACTCAGCACACACTAGTGCACCCTGTAAAGGGCAGGTTTCTTCATGTTTCCTTACAAACACCTACTCGCGACTCTCGGCCTCCTAAGGTCAGACAACTTGTTCGAGCCCGAGCTGACTCCCACGTCACTCGTAATCCTTCTTCAAGGGGCACACACGCATTGCCTTCCCAAATTGTCGTTCCTCGCTCCCGACTCAGGCGCCATTATGAGTTGATCCTTCTCTCGCCTGTTCCTTCTCTTACAAGCAAACACCTCAAGCCTTGGTACTCGAAGTCCTTCTCCAAGAGTACCATCTTGGACCAACCCCGTCAACTCGGTCATGCCTCTAGAACCCATAAGAGAGCTTAGGGCAAAGACCTGATGCAAGACGAAGTCCTTTGTCCTCCCTGGCCCCTGTTGACTCCAGTTCCTGGCCCACGCCCATTGCTTCACCTGAGATGGCTCTCTTTTGAGCAAGAAGAGCCGACCAGCCGCAGTCCCGATCGCAGTTTTGGCATGAGGTCCATCAAAGCCTCAAAGCCAAACACGACAGGGGTTTGCGAATTCTGACCAGGGAAGCCGTCAAGACAGTCAGGGCACCCAATTCTGATGACCTTCTGCATCATAACCCTTTCTACCCTCTTCAGATGACAAAGCCCGAAGGAGAGGTGTTAGAATCCTGCATAGTGGTCAATGTCGTAGAAGATGACCCAGCCACTCAGCAGCCACGGTACCAAGATCATCGAGAACTTGTCCTTACAAGCTCGGCATACAAGAGTCGAGTTCAATCGGGGCATGCTAAACCCCTGTTGATTGATCTCCCGTACACGGCTCGCCAAGTTCAGAAGCCCTCAACTGCACCTAAGGCTGACCTCCCTGGAGAAACAGTCAGTGCCATGGTTGTAAATGAACCTAGCGACTCCTAGGAAGCATGCATGGACATGTTCGAACAGAAGGTGCAAACAATGATGGAGAAAATTGATCATATGGAAAGCATGCGATCGCCAGTCAATGTGTCCTGTCACGAGGCCGACTCCCAGCACTCGGACGATGCAGCTCCAAGGCAGCCCCCTCCTCCTGCCTCACAGAACAATTACGTCCCTCACCCTGTTTCACATGCAGATATTGATGCTATGGTAACCCACAGCCTAAAGAACAGGTAGATCCTAAGTATAGAGGGTACAACGCTATACTAGAAGTCGTACCCCTCTTACATTGATCAGGTGTCATTTCCCTCAGACTACAAGAAAGGGAAGTTTCCCCTGTTCAATGGCACCACATCTCCACACCAGCATATCACCCATTTCCAAGCGGCATGTCGAGAGACACGGTTGATGGGAGACTCCTCCTCCGTCAGTTCGTCGAAACTCTTGATGGCTCGGCATTTCAGTGGTATGCTCGACTTCCTCAAAATTTAGTACGTACTTCGGAGGAAATGGAAAAACTCTACCACCAACACTTCTATGACATCGAGAGAGAAGTTCAAACCATCGTGCTTGTCACCTTGACCGAAGAACCTGACGAACCTGTCATCAATTCATAACAAGGTGGAGAGATCTGGCTGCACGCCATCCTAATCCCATGCTTGAGAAGGAAGCAGTTTATACATGTGTGCGAAACATGCGACCTGAGATCATCTTACATGTCGAAGCCTCCAATCCGACCTTCATGTCAGAGTTGATCTCTAAGTCGGTTCGCATAGAGAGCTTGTCACAACACCATAGCAGCTCATGACAACAGTCTTCAAACTTGGGAAACAACCGCGGCAATGGTAATTCTCGAACCAATGCCCGAGGTAACTAGCAAAAAGGGGTGATCAGTGCGGCTGTCACCGTAGGCAATCCAAAAAAGGCTACCTCTCATACTTTGAACCTCTCTAAAGGGGTAGGTACAACAAAGACAACACCTCAGGGAGGCAAGCAACAACAATCATACAACCGGGTACGCCCACCTGTGAACCTTAATCGTGATGATTATTGGGTTAGCACAAGAATAAAGTATACCCTTTTGAAAAAGAAAGGGTACCTGCGTTACTTTGACTGTTTCTGGAACAGAACATGATCGAGCTACCTGAGTCCAAGTTCCTTGATCAAGCTAGACTCGACACTCATGAAAACTTCAGTGCCTATCATCGTAGGATAAACCACCCCACGGAGGAATGCTACACGCTTAAAGACATCACCGAGGCTCTAATCTAGAAGGGTCAGATAAAACTCGAAGAGCTGAAATTGGGGCAACTGAAGCTTCCCACATAGTGACAGTCCACAAGGAACACGAAGCCCCCGATTTCCTTCGTGCCTTGTTTGTCATGATGCTTCAAGGAGGCCTCATCACATTAAAGCCAGCAAGGCAGCCCCGACGCCTTGCTTAAGGAACTAAGAACCATTGGTGCCCGTACCATCAGATACGGGGCCACAACCTGAGCCAGTGTTCCAGTTTCCACAACATAATCATGAAGAAAATACAAGGATGCCAAGAAGCTCATAACGTTTCAGAAGGAGATCCTCAAGTCACTGCTCCACCGGTGCGAGAGGGCCTCCCAATATAACACCCGGGTAATGATGATTCAGATCCTGTTGAATGCTCAACTTCCCAACCATGGAAAATCTACCATAGACGAAGCAGATTCAAATCTCTAAAGTGAGAGGTAGTTCGTCAAGCTAGGGCTGTTCACAAACCTAGCGAGACGGACCAAGCATCTCCAAAGGTACCCAGGAGGAGACGAGCTCCAAGGGCTGCTCGTCGAAGGATTACGGTTCCTCTACCGCCGGTCAAGCAAGAATTTCTCAAGCCTCTTCCTCCCTTGCTGACCTTACAGGATTTCATCCCCGGTGAGATCATTCCTCCTCCTTTACCTCACCAAGAGGACATCCCTGGGCCATCTTCTGCTCGGGGCACGTCCAATGAGGGTGACAACATTAAAAGAACCCCCCAACAGTCTAAGCAGGGAAAAGACCTAAAAGAGTCCATGCACACGTCTGACTCTGGTGATGATGTAAAAAGCTGTCGAGATCGGTCCAACGAGGGGAATGACCTTAAAGGTCCCTCACCTGCTAACCCTTGTTCTTCGTCTTTTTCTTCTTCCCCTTCCTCTTCTATGTCTCCTACAGGTATAACCTGGAAATGTCCAGAAAGCTTGAAGGAACCAATATAAGCAGGACACACCGGAGGTGGCTAAAAAAGATACTAGCTCAAGTGACTGGATTCTTGACGGTCGCTGACGCTCTGGCAGCTTGAGCACAGTCAGAGCCATCCTCTTCTACTGGGAAGCACAAGGAGCAAAGCCAAAGAAACCTCAGTGATCCCCTGAGCCTGACTTTGAGCAGAGGTTGAGAGAATCAAGAGGGAAGAGCTTCTATTCACAGGAAGCCTGTCACATGGTGCAAACCTCAGAAGCATCACCCATCACAAAGAGCCTGAGATCCGGGAAAACACTGCAACCCCCACCTCAAAAGCCAAGCATCTTAAAGTCTCATAGTCCTCCACTTCTCCCTCACCCGAATACTCAAAACAACTTGCATATCCTCAAGTTACCTAGGCTCCTTCCTCACCCAAATAACCCGGACAATCCACTCATCCTCCAATTTCCCGGGATGCCTCTGGTCCCATATACCCAATCACTTCCTAAACCTCAGATCTCTACTCATCTTAAACAAATTCCTATCACCTTGACCACCCAAACCAAGCCAGTCAGCTGACCAAAATAAACCTCTTTCACCGAAACCTGACCCTCAACCTTTTATACCACCAAAACCAGTGGCAGGATCGGAAGCACAAAAGGCTGACCAAGAAAAGGTAAAATATGATGTGATAGGGCACTTGAGGAAGCTTCCAGCCCTTCTCAGCATCTATGATGCCCTCATGCCCTTAAAGGATTACCGCATGGCTTTGGTTCAGGGTCTTTCTGATCCAGAGGTATACGAGACCGAGGTAGAACCCATTGAGGTGGACCCAACGATCTTGAGTGGATGTATGACGATCACCTTCTTAGAGGATGATCTATAATTGGGAGAAAAGTTTCACAATTGCCCTCTCTTTGTGACTGGTGAATTACATGCATGCCCTATCGACCGAATTATGTTGGATGGATGGTCAGCAGTCAATATTCCAAGGAGGATCCTCACCCAATTGGGATTAGGGTTTAAGGATCTCACTCCGATCATATCACAGTCCAGAGTTCAACTAGTTAGGAGAGAAGCCGGCTGTCTCAGTCCACGTTCTTTTCAAGATCGGTGAACTAAACGATTACGATCAATTTCATGTAATCGACACCGACACTTCCTACAACATCTTTCTCAGCCGCCCGTGGCTCTATGATCAGGGGGTGGTTCCATCGACATTGCATCAGTGCTTAAAGTATAGCCGAGATGGGAGACAATGTACAATCTATGCTGATAAAAGACCGTTCCCTGTAGCCGAAACTCACTATGATAATGCCAAGTATTACTTCACAGATCACAAGTCTGTGAGAAAGGCAGAACCTTCGCCCCATGAAGATGTTGAGGACATTGGGAAAACACTCATGAGCATGTTTAAAGAAGAGTAAAGACAAGGAAAAATTCTCCCTTTAACTCCCATTCATCCCAGCATGCCACTCAACACCCCTAAAGAAACTCTATCTTCACTTGAAAAGGAGATTTCACCCTCTACTTCCAGTCCTGAGCCACATTTGCAGGAAGATGAACCAGAGATCATTTCTGAGATTGAGGAAGTCATGGGGATAGAACTCCTGGTTCCAAAGGTTACCTACACGTCAGACCATCAAAAGGTCCTACATGTCCCTTTTACACTCTTAAAAGCAGAATTGACGCGTCAGCCGCCGCTAAGGGTACTCCAAACCCCGGTTGCTATAAGCAAAGAGCATGCTACTCATCCCACCGCAGGGTCTGCTACAAGCCTTGCTTGTCCCTGATCATGTGGGACGAGAGCAGTCAGAGAGGGAACAACCTTCTTGCCCTCAAGAGCAGGATCCCCTAGTAGAGTTAAGAAGTGAAGTTCGCAGTCTCCAGAGCCAATTGGAGGTTATGCGTATCGCTTCAAAGGATCTGAAGGAGTTCATGCTTGAGACTGAGAGCTACGACGAACTTGAAGTGAATATGCCTTGAATATAAGCCAAAGCCCCTCCTGATTTGACTATTTACAGTGAGTAGGCTCATCACATTATGAGAACAATAAATTATGAGCCCGTGTCCAATCAAACGTTAAGGGGAGAAGAAGCAACTGCTTCCCCAATTGAGATCATTGGAACCACAACAGTTTGTCACAGGACAAAGCAAGGCTTAGGGTTCCCCTCAGTGAAAGGGAAGAAACAATGAATGCCCTGAGACGTGGCTTGCTTAAGAGTAAGAGATGAGATGCAGCGAAACAAAAAGAAAAATGAAATTATGCAGCAAGATGAGATGAAGGAGAAAGAGGGGCATTTTATTACTATTGCCAAAAATTAGTGTACAAAGGATTATAAATGAAGATGCTTGCTCAATCCTCATGACTACGCCAATAGTAGTTATGTTGTGTCTATTTGATTCCATCCTTCATAGCATCTGCCTGGAGATGGGTAAATCTTCTACCCAAAGGGGGATATTCTCTGCGTACTAGCTGAGATGAAAACGAGTCTTTTCCTACCTCACAGGCGGTAGTAAGTAAGCCTTCCAAATCATGGATGTTATGTTCAAGAATCGCTATATCATCCTCATTTTCAAAACATGCGATTTCTTTAATTTTCGAAGGAACTTTTGAAGGCAAGACCTCAAAATCTGAATGGACAAATTTTCGCATGAGCAAGTTGGTTTTAAGGTTACCCAAGTGTGCCTTTGCAGAATGTGTGACAGTCAAATGCCCAGGGAAGAACCTAAGTAAAGGTCAGATAGAAGGATATTTCTCAATAGAAGCAAATTCTTCTAAATCCAGAACTGCCCTAGTCCGTTGAGCTATTTTAGTCACTTTCTTCTTGAGTGAGTCTGCACAGGGGACATTGAAGTCTATGAGGTTGTTTATTAGCCTCTTCGCCAAAAATGGGAACATGATCAGCTCGAAGAAAGAAGCTCGGCTAAAACGTTGATAAGCGGCTCTAAGAAGATCACGTCCATTGTCCACAGAAACATTATGACGATTGAGCCTGGTAACCTGTACAGGGAAAGGCAACGTGGCCTGGGATACAACAAAGCCACTGCGAATGCACCAATTGAGAGAATGATCAACTTGCCCCGAGAAGGAGGTGACTACAAAACCTAAACTTATGATAGGTTCCCTTTAAGCAAAAAGAGCAAGGCCTCCTCTCAAGGTTGCAAGATAAATCACTCTGTTGCCCATTACTCTAAGGTCGCAGAGACCAGAATCATCCCGAGAAGGTAGTGACGCACCCTCGCCCCTAGGAGCAAGAGGTTGAGATGAAGGATGCGGTTCGTTAGGTTCAATTACCATCAATTCTCCCCTATCTTCGTTCTCAATAATGAGAGGCTCTTTGTCCTCGATAATAATGAGGCCCCTTTTTGAAGAGACCTACATTCTGGGAGCTTTCGAGGCCCTGGCTGACTGCCAGGAAGACATTCGTTAAAGGGCTTTATCCAACCACTGTCTATGCACAATGAATTACTAAGGCACTGGCCTAGCGTTGACTGTCTTCAGAAGACTAACGCCGGCTGTGTTTCCAAAAAGGCCTAGCACCGGCTGTGTTCTCAAAAGACTAATGTCTACTGTGCTCTCAAAAGCTAGCGCTGACTATGTTTGTAAAGGCTAACGCTGATTATGTTGGTCAGGGCCCAACGCCGGCTATGTTCTTAGAACCTAACACCAGCTGTGTTCACCAATGCCTAGCGCCAGCTATGTTCGCCAATGCCTAATGCCGACTGTGTCTTTAAGGACTAACGCTGGATATGTTTTCAAAGGACTATCACCGCTTGTGTTCAAATCTCTCGCACATGCCACAGATTGTGCACGTGTCACCTCAAGCCCCCGGTGCACTGCCTGATAACTACCGGTCGCAACGTGGTTCGACGCACATCTTAGCATGTGTGGTCTGACAACCATTCACCTCCCAGTGATTGTTCGTTGCCAGCGACTATTCGTCTCCCCACAACCCTTCGATTTCCCACCGGGAAACTACTCTCACACACCAGAAACCCACTGCTGAACTTTCCCCTTCCTTCACACCGCCGAAAAACCACAGGAAACCAGCGGAAGTTTGCCGATAGTTCCTTGCCATAACCAACACTCCTTTTCCCCTTCCTTGTTACTTCGAAACTATAGCTGGAGTTTCTCACTGCTCCTTGGAGAACTCCCTGCTTTTTGCACTCGAGCAGTAACCCTCGCCACATGTTCCTGCAAATGCTCCGGTGCTCTCTCTTCCCAACAGGAACCTTCTCTTGCTTACCGGCAAACTCCTGCAAACCCTCACATGTAATCTCTGCGCCGAGAGCTCTCTCTAACGCTGCTAAGAATGACTTAGTCGTTTTACCTTCCATAAAACGGTAAAAATGGGGTTTAACCCCTTATATAAGAGAAGTCTCCCCGAAGTGCCCCTATCAAATCAGGGATGCCAGTCAGGTCCCTGAAAGCCAAACGATGATGGGCAGGACCTGGTTGGGTTTAGGCCCGAGGCCCAAACATAGTTCACCACCGTTTGTGTAACTTGTAGTCAACGTCACCTGTGTAATCTGTGCCCAACGCCTGCTGTGTTCTCAATGGCCCAGCACCGGCTATGCTCTCAATAGCTCAGCGCCGGCTGTGTTCTCAAAGGCCCAGCGCTGGCTGTGTTCTCAAAGGCCTAGCACCGGCTGTGTTCTCAAAGGCCCAACACCGACTATGTTCTCAAAAGCTAGCGCCGGTTGTGCTCAGTGCCGACTGTGTTCTCAAGTCTACCGCCACGTGTGTTGCCACTACGCACGCTAGCACCGCGTGTGTTACCACTGCTTGTGCTGACGTCGTACATGTCAATCCTATTGCCGTTTAAGTTTTACGCTACCCATGCTAACGTCGCGCATGTGCTAGCACCGCATGTTCCAGAACCTGGTCACCGCTGTGTGTGTCATACCACTATCCCTAATGGAGTTACACCTAGGCCATGACTTGTCATCCCTAGTGGAGTTGCACCTAGGTCGTTGCATCTAGGCCATGACCTGCCATCGCCAATGGATTCAAGAGTAGGCCACTGTCCCTCATTCCCAGCAGGAGTCACACCTATATTGCAGCCTATCATTCCCCGTGGAGTTAGGTGTATGCTAAAAAAAAGGGGAAGATAGTTATGCTTACCTCTGCAATCCCCAATGGGTCTTTTCACACCAAGTCATTATTCCTTTGCTATCTTATCCTTAGGGAGTCGAATTACTTTCCATATGCCTATTCTTCATGGAGTCTCATTTTTCACCCCCAGGGAGTCATACTTTCCCCCTAATCCCCAGTAGAGTCCGTTTCCATTTATCATCTTCATCTAAGCCCTATTCTTCCGTATGGTCTTAACAAATTTTTTTTTTTATCCCAGGGAGTCTGATCGTCATTTATACTTCTATTCCCCATGGAGCTTTGCCTACATGGCGACCCACACAATGGTCTAGGTGCACAACCCTAAACTGCATGGTCCAAACTGTATGACCTTAAACTATAGCGGTGGTCTAGTTACGCAACCTTAAACTGCATGGTCTTAGCTACATGACTTTAAACTGCAAAGCCATGGTCCGAACTATACGACGTTAAACTGTAGTGGAGGTCTAGTTGCACGATCTTAAACTATATGGTCCTAGATACATGACTTTAAACTGCACAGCCATGGTCCAAGCTATATGACCTTAAACTATAGTGCACGTCTAAGTCACATGATGTTAAATTGCTTTGCAAAGGTCTTAATGGCATGACCTTAAACACGCCCCCACGCATGCGCACAATTCCTTTACATGTGTTTTCACGCATGCTTTCCTTAACCAACCCGTTCGTGTGCGCACACCACCTTCATCAACTCCCCATGAACCTGTTCACTCCACCACTATTCATCATGCCCCAGTGAGTTTCACTGGCACTAAAAAATGGTGGGCCATCCCGCCATCCATACTCACCTTCAGCTAGTTGGACACCACTTTCCACCTTCCATCCATACACCATTCATCTTTTGCAAGCAGCTTCGTGCCATCTCCCCAAAGTGAGTCAAACCACCACCATACTCACTCCATGGCCTCCACAGATTGTCATTCATCTCCACCATGGTCCAAGCTATATGACCTAAAGCTGTAGTGCACGTCTTGGCCGCATGACATTAAAAGGCTTCACACAGGTCTCGAACGCACTACCCTAAACACGCATTCACAAAAAAAATAAAAAAAAGGAAAAAATAATAACGAGCATCGTGTATACTTGGACAAGGCGCCATAAGTAAAAATGACCGATGGGGATGGTCACGATGTTGGAAGATATTTTTCATCATCATGGGGCCCCCGTTTAATAAAAGCCTAGCAAACAGTAGAAATTTTGATAGTCTCAGAATATCTCCAGAACTGATCAAGATCTTTATGAGAACTCTCAAAGGTCTCCTATCTAGTTTCGTCACATTTCGACATGTCTAAGGTAGTGCAAACTGAGAAACAGTTCTAGCATAATCTACCTCTAGCACCCTGAAACGAACCCCTATAACTAGAGTTATATTTTTCGATGTCTCAATTTGTTGTGGGACCACTGCCATTGGATCCAGCACGGTTGAAAACCCCTAGGGGTCAAATTTCAGCTTAAACGAACACTCCAGGAAAACGTTATAGGCAAAAGAGCGAAACAGGAGGAGCCGCACGCTATTCCCGTTCAGCCACCCTGCAACTCTACACCATTAAAGGGACATTCATGAATAGTGACTTTTAGGGCTCATATCTCACCTATACCAACTCAGATCGAGCTCAAATTTAGTGAACATATTCGTCTCATCAAGATGAGCATTTCGATATGTGGCACGCCCCTCGACGACACCCCGAGCGCGAAGAAAAGCTAGAGAGAAGTTGCTGATCCATGAAGAAAGTACAGGAAAATCAGCAGCGTCACTCCTTGTTCGAGTGGCCAAATCACGCTACCGCGAGCCCGATCGATGCGAGACCAATTCCATTGCGTGCGTAAGGTCTCAGGTTATCTCTGACTCGAACCCTATGCATGATGAACAGTCGGATTCCGCACACAAAGCCAGCGAAGTGACTGCAAATTCTGTCGTCGGAATTCCAGATTCCGACCAAAATTCTAAAGTTACAAAATCTTCATCCGGACAAAGAATCGAGCTGTGTTTGTTGCCCCGCGATCATGAAGGAATGCTCAATGTGATCCAGTAAAGAAATCATAAAAAAACATCAAGGAACGAGCACACAATCGATCCAAAGTTTTAAGATTCATTCAAATTTCAAGTCACATGATCGTGCCCTAAAAACACGATTCATAGCTCGAAGTTGGATCAAATCGATCTCCATGTCGAGCCCTCTAAGAAAACAATCATCTTTCGATCAAACGGGCATCAGAACAACCCCGGATCATCCATGAAGAATCATACACATTTTAGGGCATCACAGGGACTGTCTTGAAATTTTACAAATTGTTAGAAAGGGGCAAATCTGTCATTTTGCACCCTATTTTTTATTTTTTATAATTTAATTAAATCTTAATTTCTAGCAATTAGGTTTAATTTTTATCATCCACCCATGTTTGGGGCAAGTTCTATATATACACGTACCATCATTGTACGCCAGGAGGACTCAACCCTTTGCAAAAGAGAGTTTTTACTGAATAAAGTTTCTCTTTCTTCTCATTGTTGGGTCACATTTGGAGAGAGAGAGTAAGGGGAGAGAACCTTTTGGATCGGTACCCCTAGCCTCAAGGTAAATCTTCTCTCTCTTCTTTTATCTTCTTCTCTCTCTTCTTTTTCTTTTCTAATTCTCTCTCTTCCTCTCCTTCTTCCTCTTCTCTTTCTGAGTTCCTCTCACGGGCCATGCATGGCAGTGGCAGTGTGGTGCATGCCTCTTCTATAACCTCACAAGTCGCGCAGGACTATGACAGCACCATTTGCAGGCCTCCTTCTCCTTCTATTCGTTCATCTCTATCCCCCAGCGGGACTTGCAAATGACGTTGCTCATCGCCGTCCGCAGACGTATCCTCGACGCCTCAATGAAGAGTGCAGACAACGAAACTCATTGCCGCCCGCAGGGGTCCTCCCCGTTGTGTGCCTATCGCAGACAGTGATGCCTATCGCCACCCGTGAGAAGTCTCGGCAATACCTATCGTCGTCCACGAGCTTCCTTCACGCGCGCGGTGCCTATCACCACCCACGAGCTTCCTTCGCGTGCTCGGTGCCCATCATCGTCTGCGGGCCTCCTTTGTGCGTTCGGTGCTCATTGTCGGTCCTCCTGCGTCTCACGCTTATCGCCGTGCACCTCATGAGAACTATTGCCGCATGCTTTGCAAATGGCCATCGACACGTGCTTCACGAGAAGCTGTTGCCACCAGTGCAGAAGCGCAATGCCTTCTTGTGTGGCCAACAGCAATGTCTAGCGTCGTCTGTAGTTCCCTATTCTCACTCAAGCCATGAGCAGTAGTGTCTAGCGTCGTCCAAGGGCTGTGATACTGCTACTCCACGGTCATAGGTGGCAATGCCTAGCACCAACGGGATCCTATACACCTGCATCCCACAGCTCGAGACAGCACTAGCTCTATGCCAGATTGAGCACATGAGGGTCGATCACTTCGTTCTCCCTCCCAGTACGCGCAACTTCACCCTGTGAGAAATGGGCTCCTCCCTAGTCCCTCACAGACACAAGCTCGTAGGTCTTGACCTCCTCAGGTCGAACTCGTTGACCAAGCCCGGGCTAACTCCCAAGTCACCCGGACGGCTAACCCTAAAGGTGCACATGCACTGACTTTACAAGTTCCTCCCCGATCTAGACTCAGGCAGAGTCATGAGCCAGCTACTTCTTATGTCTCTCCTTCTTCACCAAGAAAGCAACTCGAGCCCTGGTACTCAAAGGTCTTTCCTAAGAGTACCATCTTGAGCCAGCCTCAGGTCAGCCATGCAAGGGGGCCTCACAAAGGGATTAGGGGCAGCGTTCAGACAGAGGCCTCCAGCCTCCAAGGTAGAAACCCAGGATGCCTTCTGTCCTTGGACCCCAGTCCCTGCTCCAGCTCATAGACACAGCCCTTGCATGCTCAAAGAAGGCGGGGCAATCCATACCTCAGGCTCGGTTCTGGAGTGAAGTCCACCGCAGCCTCAGGATTAAGAAAAGGAGAGGTCTTCAGATCCTGACCAAAGAAGCCTCCAAGGCAGTTGAGGTCACCACCCTTGGTGACTTCCTGCCTCGTAATCCCTTTTTACGTCTTCAAACTCCAGAACCCGAGCAGGTCTAAGAATACTGCTCAGTGATCACTGCCCAAAAGCCACAGTCTCAAGACTGTCAAGAACCGGTCCTTACAAGATCGGCATACAAGGCTCGAGTCCAGTAGGGTAAGCTGAACCTCTGCAAACTGACTTGCCACGCACGACTCACCAACCTCGACAGTCCACTGCGCCACCTGGCTCTGACCTTCAAGAAGCAACAGTTAGAGTCATGGTGATCAATGATCCAAATGACGCCCAAGACGAGTGGATAAACTGGTTCGAGATAATGATGAAATCCATCCTTGAAAAGATGGAACTTCTAGAAGCCTCCAGGTCCCCTTCTTATCACTATGAAACCGATTCCCCAACTGACGAGGACATAGTTCCTAGGCAAACGCCCCCACCAGCTTCCCAAGACAGCTCTACCTCCCGCGGGGTCTCCCAAACCGACATATATGCCATGGTGGCCTATAGCCTCAAGAACAAGGTTCCAGGCATGCAAGAGGCCCTGCTCTATTAGAAGCATACCTTTAGTACATTGACCAGGTGTCGTTTCCCCCAAACTACCAAAAGAGGAAGCTCCCCCTGTTTAATGGTACTACATCTCCTCACCAGCGTACTGCCCACTTCCAAGCGGCTTATAGGGAGCTGACAACTGACAGACAAGTTCTCCTCCGTCAGTTCGCAAGGAATTTTGAAGGGCCAACCTTCTAGTGATATGCTCGGCTGCCCCCAAACTCGATCCACATGTGGCATGAAATGGAGCCGTTGTTTTACCAATGCTTCTACGAAGTCTAAAGGAACATGTAAACCATCGAGCTCCTCATGTTGACTCAAGACCCTGGTGAACCGATTGAAAAATTCATCTCCCGATGGAGGGAGCTGGCAACCTTTCATGCTACTCCCATGACCAAAAAAGAAGCCGTCCAGACTTGCATACGAAACATGCTTCCCGAGATCGCCCTTCATGTCGAGGCTTCCAATCTACCCTTCATGTCAGAGCTCATCTCTAAGGCAGTTCGTATCGAGGGATTGCCCAAACACAATGGCATCTCTCCTTAGGAACTCTCCGGGTCAAATTATCGCTCCAACACTCGGGGAAACCAGCAAAAAGCAGTGATAAGTGCTGCTGTCACAGTGACTGACACCAACAAAGTTGCCCCTCAAACCTTGGACCTCTCTAAGGAACATCAGTCCTACAATAAGGTCCCTCTTCCTAAAAATGCTTGTCAAAGTGACTTTTGGATCCAACACCAGAATAAGGTTTACCCTTTCAACGAGGAGTGGACTCCTGCACTGCTCCGATTGCTGCTAGAATTGAACATGATCCAGCTACCGGAGGTCAGCACCACAGAGCCGGCAGGGCAAGAGACAAATGAAAGGTACTGCGCCTATCACAAGAAAGTAGACCACCCCACTCACAACTGTTATAAGCTCAACGACACTATCGAAGCCCTTATTAACAAGGGTTAGATACAACTCGAAGAGTTAAAAAAGGCGTTCGGGGCATCTAAGTCTTCTCACATAGTGACAATCCAAGAGGGTGACGAGGCACTCGCTATCCTCCATGCATTTTTCTCCATTATGCTCGAAGATGGACTCATCACTCTCAAGCCAACAAGGCAGCCCAAGTTCTTGCCTGTAGGAAGTAAGAACCTCTGGTGCACATATCACCAGATACGAGACCATGACGTCAGCAAATGCACCGGCTTCCACAAGCTATTGACGAGAAAGATGCAGCAGTGCCAGGAAGTTCAAGGCAACTCAGAAGGCTGCCCTCAAGTCCTTCCACCGATGCCAGAGGACCTCCCGTCACAAGCCGAGGGAAACACTGAACAAGACCCTCTACAGGCCCTCTTCGAGGCAATGCTCCAACAAGGTCTTGTTACTCTCAAGCCTGCCAGGCAGCCTAAGCGCCTTGCTTAGGGTATGGAAATCCTCTGGTGCCCATATCACCAAGTATGGGGTCATGAGTTGAAACAATGCTTTGGGTTCGAAGCTATTGTCATGAATAAAGTCCACGAAGGCCACATCATTTGCGCGGTCCCATCAGAATGCTTCCAAGCCACTGCCCCTGTTCGAGAGAAAGCCCTATTACAGGCTCTCTATGAGCATACACTGAACCCTTCAGAGCCCTCGACTCCTCAACCCTGGAAAGTCTACCATGGGAGAAGTAGGCTCAAGTCCTTGAAGCGTGAGGCAGTCCACCAAGCTAGGGTTGCTCACCAACCCGATAGGGCGGTCCAGACACCCCCTCAGGCATCCAGAAGGAGACAACGAGCACCTAGGTCAGGTCGCCAAAGGAATCCCATTCCTCATCCACTAGTCGAGGAAGAATTTCTCAAGCCTCTTCCTCCATTGCCAACCTTGCAAGATTTCAACCGAGGCACAGCTCGCCTTATCCTTTCGTCCAATCAGACGGACGTCCTTGAGTCATCAATAGCTTGAAAGTCCTTCAATATGGGTGACGATGCTAAAAGCACCCCACAACGGTCAAAGCCTGAGCAAGACCTAAAATATCCCCTGTAGTCGTCCAAAATGGGTGACGAAACTAAAGGCACCCCTCAATGGTCAAAGCTGAGAAAGACCTAAAATACCCCCTGCACACGTCCAATTCAGACGACGACGTAAAAGCGGCCCGAAACGTCCTAACCCTTCTTCTCCTCCCTCCTTTACTATTTTCTTCAAGGGTGCAGCTCAACAGTGTCCAGACTTCGATGCTCTAAACAGAGAGCTCGAAGGCACCAGCCTCAATAGGTTGTAGCAAGAGCACCTTAGAGAGATGCTGGCCCAAGCGGCTGGATTCTTAACAGCCGCCGACGCCCTATCAACCCAAGCCAAAACAGAGCCATCTTCAAGCTCATATTCTCACGAGGCCTGCCACATGATCCAAGTTCATGAAGCTTCACCCAGCTCAGGGTGAACATAGAGTGATCCCGATCACAAAGCCATGAACCCATTCAAAGCTAACCTTTCCATTGCTTGGACCAGCCAGAGACCAGGAATCGTCTCCCACATTGTACCCCTCTTAGAAGCTGAGATGTCAGGATCATGGGTTTCTACACTCGAGGTCAATGACAAGCCTTGTGAGTCCCCTGACGAGGAACTTCAGGAGGCTCTAGAAGAATGGGAAGAAGGCGGTCAGGCCACGGCTGACGAACTTGAAGAGATCAACTTAAGGGATGAGGCCGACCTAAGGCCAACTTTCATCTCAGCAAAAATGTCCCCAGAGGAGAAAGAAAGTTATACTTCCCTCCTCTGAGCAAATCGCGACGTCTTCGCCTGGGAGATGCCAGGTCTAGACCCTCAAATTGTTGTCCATCATCTCGATATTGATCCCACCATCAAACCCATGAAGTAGAAATCAAGGAGGTTTAGACCTGACCTCGAGATGTAGATCGATGCTAAGGTGAACAAGCTCAAGCAAGCTCGATTCATACGAGAGGTCAAATACCACGATTGCTGGCGAATTTTGTCCCAGTTAAGAAAAAGGATGGCCAAATCAGGGTCTGTATTGACTTCCGCGACTTGAATACTGCCTGCCTCAAGGATGACTTCCCCCTGCCGTTCACCGAGATGCTTGTCAATTCTACGGCTCATTGCCAAATCTTCTCCTTCATGGAGGGATATTCTGGTTATAATCAAATGAGGATGGCATCAGAAGATGAGGAGGCCACTGTGTTCTTAACCCCAAAAGGTGTCTGTGATGCCTTTCGGGCTAAAGACTGCCGGTGCCACATACCAGTGAGCCATGACAACCATCTTCAAGGATATGATCCACAAGGAGGTCGAGTGCTATGTGGATGACCTAATGGTGAAGTCTGAAACAAAGGACACTCACGTACAGGACCTCAAAAAGGTATTTGAATGACTGCGGCATCACCAACTCAAGATGAATCCCTTGAAATGAGTGTTTGGTGTACACTCAGAAAAATTATTAGGGTTCATCGTGAGGTACCATGGGCTGGAGATCAAGCTAGTCAAAATCAAGGCCATTCAGGACATGCCACCGCCTACAACCCTTCATGAATTGCGGTCTCTTCAAGGACAGCTCACCTACATTCGGAGGTTCATCTCAAACCTCTCAAGATGATGCATGCCCTTTTCACATCTCCAAAAGAAGGACACTCACTTCATATGGGATGAGGCGTGCCAAGCTGCACTCGATGACATCAAGCATTACGTGTTGAATCCTCCAGTACTCTCTGCGCCAATGTTGGGAAGGCCTCTCATCCTATACGTGACCACTCTTGATGAGTCTCGGAGCACTCCTAGTGCAGAACAGTGATGGGCATAAAGAGATAGCACTCTATTATCTCAACCACAGGATGTAGGGAGCCGATTGGAATTACGCTCCCATCGAAAAGATGTGCCTAGCCCTGATCTTCACGATACAGAAGCTCTGCCATTATTTTGTCGATCACGAGGTCAAGTTAATCTCAAAGGCTGACCCGATCAAGTTCCTTATGACCTGGCCATGCCTGTCAAGACGTTTGGCCAAGTGGGCATTATTGTTAATGGAGTTCGACATCACGTATGTGCCACATAAAGCAGTTAAAGGTCAAGCCTTAGATGACTTTCTTGCAGCTCACCCAGTCCCTTCGGAATCTCCCCTGTCAAGTGATCTACATGATGAAGAAGTTTTCTGTACGACACTAACACAGCCCTGGGAGATGTACTTCGATGGAACATTCCAGTCTGATAGAGGAGGCGTCGGAGTCGTATTCTTGACCCCCGATGATGGAATGATTCATCTATCCTTCTCACTGGTAGAGGCATTCTCCCATAATGAAGCGGAGTATCAGGCCCTCATAATCGAGTTGGAGATCACTCAAGAACTAGACTTGGAGCAGCTAAACATCTTTGGTGATTCGGAGCTCGTAATCCGGCAGCTTAAAGGGATTTATGAAATATGGAATTATCATGACACAACCAAAACTTATATGGCCCAGTTTTATGATTTCTCCCCGAGTCATATCCCTAGAAGGCTAAACTCGCAGGCCGATGCTCTCTCAAAGCTCAGGGCCACCATTCAACTGTCTTCATCAAGGCCCACGCCAGTCTGGGTAATAGAATGGAGGCATGTCGACTTGAGAACTGGAGTTGATGCAGATGATGAGAGGGATGTCTTCCCTGAATGCCCACCTTACCCATTCGGAGCACTCCTTACAGCCAAGAATGTCATTAAAGCAGAGCAGGAATATCTCGAAGTAAAGAATCTGAGGCTCAGCAGCGAGAACCTAAAGTTTTCGACCCGATGTGTGCAAAGATAGAACAAGTGAAAGACTGCAGGAAGCCTATCATGAATTTCGTAAAGCATGGAAGGCTGCCCGAGGATCGAGCGGACCGCAATGGCATACGACGGATGTCTACCAAGTACACCCTTCTCGATGGAGGTATTCTCTTTCGTCGATCATTTGACAGAATTCTCATCAGATGTGTCGACACACAAGAAGCAAGAAAAGTACTCGAAGAAATGGATTCAGGTATCTGTGGGCTGTATCAATCCAGACCCAAGCTCTACGAACGCATACACAGACTCAGCTATTACTGGCCTTCAATGGTTGTTGATGCCTAAAACTATGCTAAAAGATGCCAGGTGTGCTAGATACACTCAAGCCTCATTCATCAGCCCCCGGAACCTCTCCATCCTACAGTAACATCATGGCCCTTTTCCCAGTGGGTTATGGATATTGTAGGACCCATTGACCCTCCTTCTGCCTTGGGTCATGCCTTTATTCTAGTAACAACATATTACTTTTCTAAGTGGGCTGAGGCAGTCCCTCTCAAGCAGGTTCCAGGGACCGTTGTGGCCAACTTCGTGCGTAACCACATTATATACCGGTTCGGGGTTCCGGATCGAATAATCTCCGATAATGGCCCTCAATTCAGAAGCCATCACGTTGATCGCCTAATCAACCAATTCGGCTTAGAGTGGAAATACTCAACCATGTACTACCCTCCAGCCAACGGGTTAGCTAAGGCGTTCAACAAAACCCTATGTGGGGTGCTCCGAAAGTCAGTTTCAAAGTCAAGGAAGAATTGGCATGAGAAGCTGCCTGAAGCTCTATGGGCCTATCGCACCACCACTCGTAATGCTACAAACTCTACTCCGTATTCCTTGGTTTACGGAAGTGAGGCAGTTTTACCCCTTGAAGTTCAAATACCTTCACTTCGTATCACTATACATTAGGGACTAACTGAAGATGAAAGGGTCAAGCTCCGATATCAGGAGTTGGATGCCCTTGACGAAAAGAGACTAGAGGCCCAGCAGAACCGCAAGGTCAACCAGGGCAGAATGAAGAGATCTTTTGACAAATCTGTCAAGGTTTGCTCCTCGTCCGTGGAGACCTAGTCTTAGCAGTCAAGAGACCGATTGTCATGCACGGGCGTCGTAAAGGAAAGTTCGAACTCAAGTGGGAAGGTCCATTCATAGTCAAAAAGGTCACACCAAACGGGATCTATATACTGGCAAACTTGGATGGAGGAGAGGCAATGCCCCCTATCAATGGATGATACCTAAATAAGTATTATCCCTAATGCAGCCCTAGAATGCAGTGTGTGCAGTAAAAAGAAGGAAATGGAAACGAAGAATATTAAGTTAGCTCGAAAGAAGTTCATTTCTTTCATTGCATTAAAAAGAGTTACAAGCTACAATCAAGAGCCCATTACTAGGGAAATTACAAAGCTTTTGCATCTGAGGATACGAGAACGATTACAAGCCAGCAGAACAAAGCTCTTCCATCTGAGGATAAGAGGACGGTTATAGGCCAAAAGTAAATGCTCACCTCATGAAGAAGAAACAAAACCACCAAAGAGGATGGTTACAGGCTAAAAATAAGAAGCCAACCACTCCTGAGTCAGCTTCAATTCATCTGACGGGGCATGGCTAGCTTCCAAGGAGCCGACCCATGATGGATTCCCTTCCTCCAAAACAACATGGACTTCATTGTTGTGCTGAAGGAATTGGCTTCCAACACAACACAGCGGCAGGGCCTCCTCATTTGCCATCACTCTTGGCCCCCACAAGGCATCCTCGTTCATGTTCATTGCCTCGTGCAACTCAATGCCGCACGAGATCATCGTCGCGTATGACTCAACACCACAGGTGACCACTACGCAAGCAGCTCAACGTTGTGTGCTACCATCAACACGAGCAGGCCAATCTCGCATCAGACCATTGCCACAAGTGGCATGCTCCTGAGCATGGCTATCACCATGCGCAACCTAGAGACGCGTGAAGGCAGCACTGCATGCGACTTAATGATGCGCATGCCCTTGTTGTGCCTCGGTTCCCACCATCCCCAATTCCCAGGGGGCATTAACCCTTGTCCTTCTTCAGTTTCTCCAAAATTATCACCCCTCAATGACGGTTAGCCTCCTCACGGCCCTTGGCCTCTCCAATCGTTACAGGCTCGCGACCCCTCAGGTTCCCACTGGCCTTTCCCCTCTTCACCGAAAATTCCCTCCGACAGCTGAAATTCCCCGTCTGACCCTGTTCTTTCCCCTTGCCAACAGCCAGGACTATCGAAGAACGACCGAAATCCCTAGAAAGTCTCCCTGTGACCCCGCAGGTTTCCCTTCTCTCGCACTTCAGAAGTTCATCCCAAACTCACCGGAATTCCATTGAGTTTTTGGTGAGCCCACTGCTCCTCTTCCTTCTTTCCCCAAGAGAAGCCAGAAGACCGTCAGCCCCTCACTGACTTCTTTGCAACCTTCCCTACAGCCACAGGACTATCGGAAGAACACCCGAAACCCCGGCAGAAGCACAACTGCAAATCTTACTAAGGCTTTGAGAAGCCTTGTTTCCCCCTCAGAAAGCCTTGTCATTCTCTCAAAGCCTTCGCAAGCACAGTACGAAACTCACTCTGCTCAAGCTCCCTTGAAAAGTGCCCGAAAACCTGTCTACTAGAAACTTTGGCCGAAAAACTCTCGTCAGGTTTTACCCTTTTAGTAAACAGTAAAATGGGGTTTTCCCCTTTTATACTCAGCAGTTCCACAAACTGCCCCTCACAAATTCCAAATGATGCTCCAGTCCCTAGCTCTTGACGTTGATAAGATCAGGTCGGAGCGGGTCAAGCCCGAGACCCGAAAAGGGGCTATTGCTACGTGCTTCACCCGAAGGCTATAGCCACATGCTTCGTCAAGAGGCTATCACCGAGCGCCTCGTCAAAGGGTTATCGTCGTGCATCTCACCAAGGGGTCTAACGCCGTGTGCACAACATCTAGGCTTAATGTCGCGTGCGCCTCCTCAGGAAGTTCATTCCCTGCACCACAGTCTCACTCCTCAAGGAGTCTAGTCTCCGGTGACAGCTCTGCTCCCCATGGAGTCACATTCCTACACCACACACGGGTCCGCACTGCATGACCTTAAACTACATAGCCATGGTCCGCACTGTATGACCTTAAATTGCACTGCCAAGGTCCAAGTGCACAACTCTAAACTGTATGGTTCAAACTATACGACCCTAAACTGTAGCGAAGGTCTAGTTGCAAGACCTTAACTGCACAGTCCTCGTTGCACAACTCTAAGCCGCACAACCATGGTCTAGCTATATGACCTTAAATCATAGTGCACGTCCTGGCTGCATGACGTTAAAAGGCTTAATACCATGGTTCGAACTATATGACCCTAAACTATAGCAGAGGCCTAGTTGCATGACCTTAAACTGCATAATCCTAACTGCATGACTTTAAATTGCATAGCCATGGTCCAAGCTACAAGACCTTAAAACTGTGACACATGGAATGGCAAATAGTTCATATGCATAACTTTAGCCATAGATGGACCACCTCTTCACTAAGGTGTATTTCATCAAATCCCCAGTGGAGTTAGATGTATGCAAGGGTTGTGCCCACCCCTTAAGCCCCAATGGGTCTGTTTCGCACCGATATCTCCAGTAGGAGTTACATCCTATGACAACCCACTATCCCTAGGGAGTTTGGATCATTCTTATCCTTTCAATCCCTAGTAGGGTTGCATCTATGCTCTGACCTGGCATTCTCGACAGAGTTACATGCATACCATTTACTCATTATCCCCATGGAGTCACACTGGTCCTCCTAATCCCCAGTGAGGTCTGCTTCCACTTGCCACCTCTCGTAGGGCCACCATCTTCATCTAGAACTCTCTGCTTGTGTATAGTCTTAACTATCTTTATCCCCAGGTAATCAGATTGCTATCCACAACCTATGCAGTTTCACCTACATGGAGACCCATACATCGGTCCGTGCTACATGACTTTAAACTGCATAGCCATGGTCTAGGTGCATGACCCTAAATTGCATGGTCCAAACTATAAGACCCTAAGCTGTAGAGGAGGTCTAGTTGTATGACCGTAAATTGCATGGTCCTAAGTGCAGGACTTTAAACTAACCACGGTCCGAGCTATATGACCTTAAACCATAGTACACCTCCTAGCCGCATGACATTAAACTGCTTTGCCCAAGTCCAAGAGGCATGACCTTAAAGATGCCCCCACATATGTGCACACCCCTTTTACGCTCATCTTCACGCAAGTCTTCCCTAACGTACCCATTCGTGTGCGCGCACCACCTTCATTACTTCCCCAGTGAGTCCATTCACTTCTTCACTACCATCCATCATGCCTTAGTGAGTTTCACTCATGCTCACAAAACGGCAAAGCATTACACCATTCATACTCGCCAACAGCTAGTGGGTCACTACTATTCACCCGCCATTCATACATCATCCATCTTTCATAGGTAGCCTCGTGCCATCTCCCCAAAGTGAGTCGAAAGCATCATCATATTCACTCTATGGCCTCCATAAACTACCATTCATCACCACTATGGTCCAGCTATATGGCCCTAAACTATAATGCAAGTCCTGGCCGCATGACATTAAAAAGCTTCACACAGGTCCCAAAGGAATGACCCTAAACATACCTTCACAAAAACACGGGCATGGTGTATACCTGGACAAGGGAACGTCATGAGTATAAATGACGGGCGGGCATGGTCACGAAACCATGAGTAAAAAAGTTCCATAAAAACAAAAACCCAGGCACAGTGAAAACCCCAAAAGGGTACCATCAGCAAGAATGGATGAAAAGGGTGGACATGGCCACCAGGTCATGGGTAAAAGAGCCAAAAAACAAAGAAAGTCGGTGAAAACCATCTTTACAGTGCCACTTCCCCTGTTCAAGTGAAAACCCCAAAAGGGCACTTGGACCGACAAAACAGGTTGACGCACTACCACAGCCTCAGCCGACACTCAATTGCCAAACATGCATGATTCTATGAGGTCTACTTAAAATCTCAGCCTCCAACATTCAATCACAAAACAAAATGGCTCACCCGGGAGTGAGAGCCACATAAGATCTCCCACGTTTCACCTCCAAAAACAACAAGAGTCCTTGAGGGTGAGGACGACGACCGAAATATCCCTCCAAAATGTTAAAGATCCCCACGAAGGCAAGAAACTGACAAAGCTAGGGCTTAACCTGCTAGAGACTTCAGGGTTATTCCTCTCCATGAGATCACCTCACCTAAAACCTTCCTTAACCGACAGGCCCAGACCTTTCGGACCTGGTAGGATGGGGCCTACGAGGCCGCCTCGCAAAAATCCCCCTAGCCGATAGGTCCAGACTTTTGGGCCGGTTAGAAGCCCCCAACTGGACCTCGCTAAACGGGGCCTACAGAGATACCTTGATCATCAAAAGCAAACCTGGTGTAGCAGCGAACAATGTTGACCAAAGGTTTATAGAACTTGGCCTTCATATAAGCCATATTCTGTCCAATGAGGTCCCTACAAAATCCTCAACCTTCAGAATCGCAAATAGTCCCTCGAGGATAAAGACTTTGACAAGATCCCTCAAAAGTCTTTTCTCTCCCTAAAAGTCTCAACGGGTGGACCCGTACATTGCTTCCAAATGTCAGAGCACCCTAGTTGCAGCATTGCGTGGATCTCCTCATTATTCACGTAGTCTTGTGGCTAGCCGAGAGAAATTTCCTAAATGATTGCACTTCTTGATTCTCTCGAAGCACAAAATTCGGTGGGGCATGCTGTTGGAAGATATTTTTCATCATCATGAGGCCCCGTTCAATAAAAGCCTAGCAAACAGTGGAAATTCTAACAGTCTAAGAATAACCTCAGAACTAGTCAAGATCTTCATGAAGACTCTCAAAAGTTTCCCGTCAAGTTTCGTCATATTCCGACATGTCTAAGGCAATCCAGACAGAGAAACAGTTCCGACAGAATTAGCCTCTTGTACCCTCAAACAGACCCCTATAACTAGAGCTATATTTTCGATGTCTCAATTTATTGTGGGACCACCATCATTGGATCCAGCACGGTTGAAAACTCCTAGGAGTCAAATTTTAGCTTAAACGGACACTCCAGGAAAACGTTATAGGTGAAAGAGCGAAACAGGAGGAGTCGTATGCTATTCCCGTGCGGCCACCTTGTAACTCTACACCATTAAAGGGACAGTCACGAACAGTGACTTTCAACATTCATATCTAACCTGTCACAAGTTGGATCGTGCTCAAATTTGGTGAGCATGTTCGTCTCGTCAAGACGAGCATTTCGATATATGGCACGCCTTGCGACGAAACCCAAGCTCGAAGAAAAGCTAGAGAGAAGTTGCTGATCCGTGAAGAAAGTCCAGGAAAATCAACAATGGCGCACCTTGTTTGAGAGGCCAAATCACACTTCTCGCAAGCCCGATCGACGCGAGACTAATTCCATCTCGTGCGTAAGGTCTCAGGCTATCTCCGACACGAACCCCATATATGATGAACGATCAGATTCCACACACGAAGCTGATGAAGCAACTGTAAATTTTGTCATTGAAATTCTAGATTCCGGCCAAAATTCCAAAGTTGCCAAATCTTCGTCTAGGCACGGAATCGAGCTGCGTTTGTTGTCGCGATCATGACGGCATGATCAGTGTAATCAAGTGAAGAAATCACGAAAAAACATCAAGGAACGAGTACACAATCGATTCCAAGTTTCAAGATTCATTCAAATTTCAAGTCACATGATCATGCCTTAAAAACACGATCCATGGCTCGAAGTTAGTATCAAATCGATCGTCATACCGAGCCCTGTAAGAAACAATCATCTTTTGATCAAATGGGTATCAGAACAACGTTGGATCATCCATGGAAAATTATGCACGTTCTAGGGCAACACATGGACTGTCTTGAAATTCTACAAATTGATAGGAATGGGCAAATCTATAATTTTGCACCCTACTTTCTAATTTCTTTTAATTCAATTAAATCTTAATTTTCAACAATTATGTTTAATTTTGATCATCCACCCATGTTTGGGGCCAATTCTATATATACATGTACCATCATTGTACGCTAGGAGGACTCAACCCTTTGCAAAAGAGAGAGTTTTTATTGAATAAAGTTTCTCTTTCTTCTCAATGTTGGGTCACGTTTGGAGAGAGAGTAAGGTGAGAGAAACTTTTGGAGCAGTACCCCTTGGCTCAAGGTAAATCTTCTCTCTCTTCTTTTTCTTTTCTTCTTCTCTCTCTTCCTCAACTTCTTCTTCCTCTTCTCCATTTGAGCTCCTCTCATAGGCCATGCACGGCACTGACAGTGTCGTGCATGCCTCTCTTGTAACCTCACAGGTCGCGCATGGCGATGGAAGCGCCATGCGCGAGCCTCCTTCTCCTTCTGTTCGTCCATCTCTATCCCTTAGCGAGACTTGCAGACAACCCTGCTCATCGTCGTCCACAGATGTATCCTCGACGCCTCAATGAAGAGTGTAGACGGCGAAACTCATTGCCACCCGTGACTTCCCCTGATTCATGCCTATAGCAGACGGCGAAGCCTATCTCTGCTTGAGAGAGGTCTCAATAATACCTATCGCCATCCGCGAGCTTCTTTCACATGCCTATCATCGCCCGCGAGCTTCCTGCGCGTGCTCGGTGCCCATCGTCGTCCGTGAGCCTCCTTTATTAGTTCAGTGCTCATCGTCGTTCCTCCTGCGTCCCATGCCTATCGCCATGTGCCTCATGAAAACTATCGCCGCATGCTTCAAAAAATGGCTATCGCCACGTGCTTCACGAGAAGGTGTCGCTGCCCGCGCAGAGGCACGCTGCCTTCTTGTGTTGCCAACGGCGATGTCTAGCGTCATCTGTAGTTCCCTATTCCCACTCAAGCCGTGAGCAGTAGTGTCTAGCGTCGTCTAAGGGTCATGATACTGCTACTTCATGGTCATGGGTGGCAATGCCTAGCACCTATGGGACCCTATCCCTTCATTGTCTCATGCCTTCTCTTCATTCTCTCCTCTTCTCACCTGATCGAGGGTTGACTTAGCCTAGTACCGCCATATCGACCTCGGTTTTGAGTAATATTGTCGTCGTGCTGGTCCTAAGTATCATGCCCATCTCATTATCACTCCGAGTCGGTCACTGTCCGGCTATCATGCTAGTCTCGTCCCTTCATCAAGTTTTCTTCTCTCTTAGACCTTTGTTCAAACCTTACACTTTAACACTTTAACCCCTCACATTCCTAGCTACACGAAGGTGCATTGCCCTAAGACAAGGGTGGGCCCTTCGGCCCACTTGTCTTGCAAATTAACTATAGCAGTGTTGTGCAGAAAAACAAGGCGATTGCAAGTCAAGGGAGGCGATTCCGAACCAGCGATAGCAGCTGGGGGGCTTTCCGTTGTGATCTAAGAGGGCGCCCACGTGAGTTAGCCTGAGTAAGTCACGGACTCAGGTGAGGTTGGTCCCCACCTCACATCCAAAATTCCTCTCTCACTAGTTGGATACTTGCCCTTGTTCTTAAACAAGGCTCCCGAGAGAGCGATCTCAAGTCCCGGGTTTTTCGAACCCGAGACATTGTCATCCGATCACCTAGATCCAAGGAGGCGAGATCGAGGCACCTAACCACACGAAACCATGAGTAAGAGAGTTCCATGAAAATAAAAACCCAGGCATGGTGAAAATTTTAAAGGGCACTGTGAGTAAAAATTGAAGAATAAGGGTGGACATGGCCGAAAGGTCATGGGTAAATGAGACCCGAATAAAAAGAGGTTGCTGAAAATCGCCTCTAGGGCACCACTTCTCAAGTCCAAGTAAAAACCCGCAAAGGGCGCTTGGACCAATAAGCAGGTTGATACAACGTTCGCCTCTGTAGGCGGCTTCAGTCAACAATCAAAGGAAAAATCCCTGATGTCAATATCCCTTGATATCAGGACCCAAAAGACGAGCATCAAGGAAATATTCTGACAGTCTAAGTCCATTCTCAAAATGACTCGAAGGAAAGAAGACTCGCCAAGAAGGCAAGACAAGTCTCATGAAAAAGAGCATCATTCCCAGGAGGTCACCAACGCACTCCAAGATGTTGAAGATGCCCCAAGAAGGCTAAGTCAGCCAGACCTTGACCTATGATGTATCGAAAAAGATTGAGCCCTCAGGGGGTGCCTCGGACGAAGAAGAGAGGTATCCTGATCTGTTAAAATTGCTAGCAGAAAGCGAGGTTGTACCAAAATCCGGTCACCTTGATAGACTGACGTACCCTGCCCGCCAAGGATGTTTTGGTGCACAAAGCAAACGACCGCCAACAGAAGGCCTTCAGTAGACCATCCAAAACAAACAACAAAACAAACAAACCTTGACTAAATGGGAAAAATGCCTTTAAGCATGGCACTTGACTGCCAGACAAGCCTGATTCTGAGCAATGAGGTCCGTACAAATCCTCAGTTGTCAGAATCACAAACAGTCCCTTGAGGGTGCAGACTTTGAAAAGATCCCCAAAAGTGTCTTCTCTCCCTCAAAGTCTCCATGAATAGACCTGCACATTGCATCCAACTGTCTGAGCATCCTAGTTACAACATTGCGTGGATATCTCCTCGACGTTCACGTGGTCTTATGGGTAGGAAGAAAAAAGTAATAAAGCCGAGAAAATTTTCTGAATGTTGTCCTTCTCACTTCTCTTGAAGTACAATATTCGGTGGGGCAAGCTTTTTTAATACATTTTTTAGCACCTTGGGTCCCCGATGCGGAAAAAAGAGAAGCCGGTCAATAAAGCCTTGATTTATAGTGGAATTTTTTTACAGTCTCATAATTACCCTAAAATAGGGGGAAATATTTCTAAGCACTTCAAAAGGCCATCTGTCACGTTTCGTTACAATCTGACATGTCTAAGGCAATGTAGACAAAGAAACAGTTCCAAAAAAATCAGCCTCTAGCACCCTGAAATGGACCTTATAACTAGAACTCTATTTTTGATACATCAAATAGCATTGAGACTACTGCCATTGGATCCGACACGGTCGAAAACCCCTGGGGGTCAAGTTTCAGCTTAAACAGACGTGCTAGCACAAAGTTATGAGTGAAACATTAAAAAAGGGTAGGTCACACACTATTTCCGTGCGCCCTCCCTTCATCAAGTCACCATTAATGGTGTCTGTTTTCGCAATTATGAGCAGCATTTTGGAGACCTATATCTCACTCGTCTTGAGTTGGATTATGCTCAAATTTTTTGAGCGTGTTCGTCTCGTCAAGACGAGTGTTTCGATTTACGGTACGCCCCGTGACGACACCCGAGCAGGGAGAAAAGCTAGAGAGAAGTTGGTGATTCGCGGCAAAAGTTACAGAAAATTTAGCAGCACCATGACCCACTTGAGCGGCCTAATCACAATGCTCACATGACGGATTGACGCGAGAGTAGTTCCATCGCGTGCTTAAGGTCCATTTTGGAATAGGGACTATTTTGGAATTCCATGTATTGTTGGGCAAAGGCAAAACAATCATTTTGCACCCATTTTTTGATTTTTTTTAATTCAAATAAATTGTAATTATCATCAATTAGGCTAGATTTTTGGCATCTACCCATGTTTTGAGCCCAATTCTATAAATATGTGCTAAACCTAATTGTAAAAGGGTTCCCACATTATTCAATTTCATGAATAAGATTTGGGAGTTTTACATTGAGGTTGTGGGTGCGTCTTGGAGAGAGAGAGGAGAGAGAAGAAAAATTTTGGTACGTTTCGATAAGGTAATTATCTCTCTCCTCCTCTCATCTCTCTTTTTTTCTCTCCTCGTCTAATCTCTCTCTTTCTCCCTCTTCCTCTCATCTCTCTCTTTCTCTCTCCACCCCTCTTATTTCTTTTTCTCTCCTCCCCTCTTCTTTCTTTCTCTCTCCTTTCTCTATCTTTCCTTTTCTTGCTCTAATCTTTCCATTCTCTCTCCTTCTCAGTCACGCATAGCGGTATCTATCACCACGCATGACATCCTCTTTTCTTTCTTGTCTCTTGGAACATGAACAGTGAGTCGGGCCTTAACCCGAGAGGTGGGCCGGGTCACTGTTCAGGTCCCTCCTCTTGTCATGGACGACGAAACCTATCGCAATCCATATTCTTTCTAAGTTCCCCCCTTCTTGACACGGGTGGCGATAGCCTATCGTCGTCCATGTTTTCTCTCTCATCTTCCTTTTATCATGGAAGACAGAAGGTTATTGCCGTCTGTGTTTTATTTTCTCTTATCTCTCTTCTGTCATTGACAGTAGAAGCTCATCGTCGTCCATATTTTCTCTCCCTCTTTTGTCATGGACGGCGGAAGGTCATCATCATCTATATTTTCTTTTCTCTTCTCTCTCTTCTGTCACGGATGGTCGAAGGTCATCACCATCTGCGTTTTCTTTTCTCTTCTCTCTCCTGTCACGAACGTTGGAAGGTCATCATTGTCTGTGTTTTCTTTAATCTTCTCTCTTTTGTCATGGACGGCGGAAAGTCATCGTCATCTATGTTTTCTTTTCTCTTATTTCTCTTTTATCACAGACTGCGGAAGCTCATCGCCGTCCATGTTTTCTCTCCCTCTTCTGTCATGGATGGCGGAAGGTCATCATGTCTGTGTTTTCTTTTCTCTTCTCTCTCTTCTGTCACGAATGACGAAAGGTCATCGCTGTCTGTGTTTTCTTTTCTCTTCTCTCTTCTGTCACGGACGACGAATGGTCATCGCCATCTGTGTTTTCTTTTCTCTTCTGTCTCCTGTCACAGATGGCGGAAGGTCATCGTTGTCTATGTTTTCTTTTCTCTTATCTCTCTTCTATCCATACGACAGAAGCTCATCACCGTCTGTGTTTTCTTTCCCCTTCTCTCTCTTTTATCTAGACGGCTGAAGCTCATCATCGTCTGCATTTTCTTTTCTCTTCTCTCTCTTCTGTCACGGACGGTAGAAGGTCATCGCTGTCTGTGTTTTCTTTTATCTTCTCTCTCTTTTATCATGGACAGTGGAAGCTCATCGTCGCCTGTGTTTCTTTTTATTCTCTCTCTCCTGCATGGACCGCGGAAGCCCATCACCGTCCATGTTTCTTCCTCTTCCCTCTCTCCTATCATGGACGGCAGAAGCCCATCGCCGTCCATGTTTCCCTTTTCCCTTCTCTCTCTTCTTTCTCTTCTTTCTCTCTTTGTCTTTCTCTTTCTTCTCTCTCTCCCTTCTATCTCTTCTTTCTCTCTCTCCCTTCTATCTCTTCTTTCTCTCTATGTCTTTCTCTTTCTTCCCTCTTCCTTCTCTCTCTTCGTTCTCTTTCTTCCCTCGTCCTTCTCTCACTTCTTTCTCTTTCTTTCCTTCTCCTCTTCCCATTCTCTTTTCTCTCTTCTCTTTCTCCTCTCTGTTCTTTCTTCTTCATAGTTTTCTCGTTTCCTTCTCTTTTATCTTTCCTTTTACCCTCTTCTTATCTTTTCACTCACTCTCTCTTTTTTTTCTTCTCTCTCGTTACTCTTTCTTCTCTATTCTTCTCCTTCTCTCTTTCTTCTTCCTCTCTTGTTTGACTAAAGGAGGTTAAGATTTAACACTATTATGGTAGTTTCGTTGTTTAGCAGTAACGTTGTTGTGCTGGTCTGAGTTACCGTGCCCGTCTTACTATCACAACAGGCTAGCCAAGGGAGGCGATTTCGATCCAATTGTAGGAGAGGGGCACCCACGCGAGCCAGCCCGAGTAAGTCCCGAACCCATATGAAATATTAAGTTCCTCTCTCATTGATTGGTATACCTACCCTTGTTTCCTAACAAGATTCCCAAGAGAGCGATCTCAAATCCTGCGTTCCCCTGAAACGCGAGACATGTGCCGCCAGGTCATCTCGACCAGGAGGGCAAGATCGAGGCACCGAACGACAATCGAATTCTGATATGATGTCAGAACTACTCAGAAATGAGCAGATTTTCTCACAAATCAGTGGCAGAGCCAGCATTGATCCAGAAAGAATGAAAGATAAATAAAATATAATAAATTCAAAAATCTAGCAAAATAAATAAAGACAATAAGATATTTGAGATGATGAATAAAATACCTAGTCAGGCCAGTTGGCCTGACAAACCCGAGGCTTTGAGGCCTCGCCCGTATCAGGACCGGCTGAGATTGTGTCGTGCTTCCTCTTTGTCCCTCTCTTCAAGTCTTGACCAGGCCTTGGCTTGGTTGGATGGGTTTTTCAGGTCTCGCGATCTCATTTTCTCTGGGCTATCTCTCTCTCTCTCTCTTCTTTTTTTTTAGGCTCTTTATCTCTCTAAATTTCCTAGCCTCTCACTTCCAACTTCTCTCTCTTTTAACCTACACGTCCCACCCCAAAGATTTTCTCTCCCTCTCAAGTGGTACGATATTTATTTTTCTTATAGGATGTAGAATGGAAACTATGGGATTTGCTAGGTGTAGAATAGATAATTATTAAAAGCTGGGTCCATACTGGATGCTTTCTCTTATTCATCAACTTGCTGCCTGTAAAAACACATGCACACGCATTGTCCGTAATAAACTGGACTACATGCTTATCTCCCACCTCCTCCACTATCTAATCATATAGTCGTACGTAAAATTTTGTATCCTTCTTCGTCCCTGATACGTCTTTGCTAGACAAAAAAGCCGTACGTTTTAGAGAATAGGCCAAGAAGTTTACAAACTCCTTTTTGCTAACTTTACTCAACCAACCATTACTCATAGGAGTAATGCCTATTTTTGGCCAACTCTGTTTATATTCTTCAATCAACTTTCTAACTTCGTCCACATCTTCGTCCAATATTGGCCCATTGAGCTCATATGTCGTAGGGGGTTTTACCCAGGGCCCGGCTTTCTAGATTGCATTGACCATAGGTGGAAAATATGGGCTATTGGTTGTATCAAACGGGATCCCTTTATCGTAGAACCATTTACCAACATATCTGTCTAACATGTTTCTCGTACCGTTCACTATGCCTTTGAGGATCATCTATTCTGACTTAGGCTTTGAGAGAAATGGGTCTATACGACCATGACCTGTAATACTGGAACTCCTAGATAAACTAAAAATAATTTCTTCAACGTCTGATTCCTCTTGATACATATTGCCACCACCTCCATACATATTTGAGCTGGGCCCGCCATACATACTCGAGCTGGGCCCGCCATGCATGTTTGAGCTAGGCCCATCATGCATGTTTGAGCTAGGCCCACCATGCATGCCTATGTCATAACCACCAGGCATTCTAAACCCGCGTTCCCTCTGGTATGTTTCATGTAAACTCATTCTTGTGGCCATCTCCAAGTCATTATTGTATTGCTCTTCTGGATCATTCCTGCTTGATGGCGTATATAAACTAGCTATCTCTTTATCCATCCTCTACTTTGCAATTTTTTTTACCTTTGGTAGCCTTGAGAAATGCCGCCATCTGCTTTCTTACATTATTAGGGACACTATTGCAAGCATAAACATCTCCTTTAACCCTTGCCAAGTGTTGCTTGAACCTATGTACCCCACTACTTATCACTCTTTGGCAGTAATTACAAATAATTTTGTGTTTTTTGTTTGGATCAAGTCTGACCCCATGTTGCCATGCAGGGTCTTCCGCAGATCTTACCATGGTTCAACTTTAATATGTAAAAGGTTAAAAATTAACCTGACAGCTCAACATGAAAAATAATCACCATGTGTAGTCATAATATGTAGGGGTAGTTCATGAAGTTATATTTGTTCATAATGCAAAATACTTCTATTGAAAAAAATAAAAAATACAAATATGCAAGATAATATAATAAAAAATACAAGCTCTAAACATGGCTACAACTCAATTATCAAGAACATACATTTTTTGCATTAAAAATTTAATAATAAAATTGAAAATTGTAAGATAATATAATTATCATACATGCCACAATTTTTTTACAATGATATTCACTTTAATTCCTCATGACAATACAGTTTAACAACAAACATTTTTTGCATTAAAAATTTTAAAAATTAAAAATACATTTTTAATGCAAAACTGCATTAAAAATATAATACAGTTTAACAGCATGTATTTGTTAATGTGTTTTTTTTGCTTTAACAACAAATTAAAAAATACAATTTTGCATTAAAAATATAATAACATGTATTTTTTTGCATAAATAATCTATCAACATGCAAGTTTTTGAACTAAAAATTTAACAATAAAAATTAAAAATATTGTCTAATTCCTCATGATAATCAAAACGTGGTCACAATTTTTTGGAAAATCACGATTTTTCAAAAAAATTGATCATGAATTAAAAAAAAAAAAAAACGCAGTTCTTCACAGACCCACCTAACATAAGTCATTTCAACTAAAAAATCCGCCTCAAATCGAATAAATTACATCAAATTGAATACATGTTTTGATAAACAACACTATAAGGAATCAAAGCCCTATAATATCAACACATTATTATCAAAATGTTAAATAAAATTGATTGAATTGAGGGAAAAAAAAAAAAAAAAATCCAGTTCTTCACAGACATCAATCATTCAATCTCAAAAATCAAGCTCAAATTAAATATATCAGATCAAATTGAATACATGTGATGATAACAACGCAATAAAGAATCAAAACCCTATAAATTTAACACATTATTTACAAAATATTTACTGAAATTGAGAGAATGGCGGAAAAAAAAAAAAACTCAGTCCATTTTTTTTTCACAAACATCAGTCTTTTTTTCTCAAAAATCCAACTCAAAGTGAATAAATATAATCAAATTGAATACATGTGATGATAAACAACACAATAACGAATCAAAACCCTATAAATTTAACACATGATTTGCAAAATATTGACTGAATTTGATAGCAAGGCGGAAAAAAAAAAAAAAAAAAACACAGTTCTTACCTGCTTTTCGTGCACCCATGCCTTCAAATTCAAAATTGATATATATTCCTCCAAAATAATCACAAATATAAACAAAAACTTCTGAACAACACTCTTACGATCAATCACCTTGAAATTTTACAAAAAATGATGCCCTCTTTCGCTTGAAATTAGTGAAATGGCGGAAACCCTAAAACACACTCTTGATCCAAAAGTTTTTTATCAAAATCGGAGATTTTTTCTACCTTTTATTGAGTGAAATGGCTGAAAACTTTGAATTAAAGCCTGCAAGATTCTATTATAAGGACGAAAAAGATGAAAAATGATAACAAAATGACAAAAAAATATGAAATCCGTAAAGAACACTATGCAACCCGTGTTCTTGGGCGAGACTTGGTGAGACTCGGTGATTCACTATTGGGAATCGCCCGGTTCTCTCAGGACATAGGCGATTCCCAATTTTTTCGTGGAACAGGCTCAGTAGCTAACGATTCCCAAATCGAATAGGGCGAGTCCGGCTCGACTCGACAAGTTTTTAAACCCTGTTTTAAACAATTAAATTAGAGCACACCACAAAAATTTAACTAGAAGAGGTTCTTTTGATTCCCAGATATTCTCAAATTGATCATCTCGACATCATGATGCATGAACATGAGAAAAAAATGAATTTCAAGTTTTGGAAATAGTGCATCTTGTAATGCATTTTTGGACCGTCAATTCTTTAAGATTTTCAAGGTTTCATAGATCGGCTCAATCTACATTATTTTTTAAGCTTGAAATTTTTAATTAGTGATAAGAATATGTTTTAAGACTATCACAAAGATTTTCAGTTTTGAAACTACGTTTGTCGATATTATTTGAAGATGCACTTTACTTTGATTGTTTAGAGCCTCAACTCTATACGAACCGCACCCAGAAACTAAAAAGATACCTTTATCTGTCTACTTAACTTGTCTCTCTATACGTCTCTATTTCTCTATACATCATCTCTCTCTCATTAAAAAGCAAAGATCTTAGCGGCGTAGAGAGAGGTAAAGGAGTTGTAATGTTTAGTAGACAAATACATCTGCCTTTTTAGTTTATTTTGGGCATATACTTTTTAAAAAACCTATGCTAAAAATCTATGCCGTCGGAAATTTTTAAAACATTGGATCTATAGAGAAATAGTACACCAAGACCTATTCTATGAGAAAGTTTTTAAAACCTACGATCTATAGAGAAATAGTACACCAAAATAGGGTGTGTAAAGGTATTTTCTCTTGGGAAAATATTTTGATACCCTCTATTTTTAGGTTTTATTTCACAATAGACTCAAGGTTTTAAAAGATATCTTGGGGTATAAAATTTATAGATTTTGTTTCTTTTAACCCCCTAAGCCACTTTAAACTTGTTTTTTAGGCCAAAAAAATCTACAAAGACATGCATTTTCTAAAAAACATCATCCCAAGATTTCTCTCCCTGTACCCTTCACTCTCTGTCTTTCCCATCTCTAACCCCTTACTCTCTCTCCTCCTGCTCTCTCTCGTCATATTTCTCATCTCTCTCCCCTCACTCTCTCACCTCTCAAATACACAAAAAGTACAGTAAGTATACGGAGAGAAAGAGAAATATTTGGATAAACATTGGAAGATAGAGAGGTGTTTGGTGGTGAGAGGTTACCGAAAGGATAGAGAGAAAGATGTTTGGAGAAACACAGGAAGATAGAGAGGTGTTTGGTGGTGAGAGGCTACCGGGAGGAGAGAGAAATAGGTGTTTGGATAAACACTGTAAGAGAAAGGTAATCGGATAAACGCCGAAGCGGAGAGATGCTTGGTGGTGAGAGCTTACCGGGATGAGAAAGAGAGAGGTGTTTGGATAAACACGGGAAGAGAGAGATAAGTGTTTGGATAAATACGGGAGGAGAGAGAGTGAAACACGTAACAACAGAAAAAAAGAGAGAAGTTTGGGGTATATAATTGAAGAGAAAGAAGGGATTGGGGTTAGAAAGAGCATGTACTTCTCACATTTGTTTAGGTTAAAAAACACGTTTAAAGTGGCCAGAGGGTTGGAAGATATTTTTTGAAACGTAGGGTTTATTAAGAAATAAAATTTAAAAATAGGGGATATGGAGATATTTTTCGTTTTCTCTTTTTATATTCAAATTTTATTTATGGCAACTTTTAATGTATAAAACTTACATACTTCCCCATATCCAACCGTTCATTTTGAATAAATGGCAGAAATAGCCCCAATCGCAATCTTACGCCTTTGCAATATTTTATTTTTTATTTTTTCTACAAAACATTTTGACACCAAATTTTGGGCATTCACTCCTCTCTTAAACTTGCATCTGTAAAAAAAAAAATATTCTCAATAAAATAAAATGACCAAAATGCCCCTAAAAATTTTAGGGGAGAATTTTGGTTCTTTTATTTATAGAAAATGTTTTGCTAATATTGATTTTAGGTGCCCCCCATTGAAATGATGGCACGTACCAAATTTCATATTCATATAAATTATAAAAAAGAAAAAAAAATACTCTAAAGCATCAGATCTAGATCAAGTAGTTAGTGGCTCACTTTATAAAAATTGGACGGCTGGATGGAGGAAAGTATATATCTTTATTTATATAAATTATAAAAAAAATAAAAATAAAATAAACATCGGATCTAGATCAAATGGTTAGCGGCTCAAATCAAAATTGGATGGCTGGATGGAGTACTTCTATATGTAGTAGAGAAAGCATAAAAACCTTCCCTTATATCTATACAATACAACATGTATAAAGCCTGAGTTTCCTTCGGAACCATGTGAATGGATAGTTCAGGTTTGGCATCAAGTTCAAGAGACGTGTTTGGTGTTTGGAGTTTGGATCCGTTGAACTCCGGTATATGTATATGTCTCTCGTCACTTCGTGGTCCTCCAGGTATATGATGTATCACATAAAAATAAGTTATAAATAATGAAAAACTCAGTTTTTTCCCAAAATATTATTATTGCTTTTAAGTAGAGCTAAAGTTTGTATATAAGAAAAGAATACTCTATATACTAGTCATCAAATGTCAAATTTGACTGTTTAGACAGTTTAAAGTATACAATAGAGTTCAAAAAAAAGAGAAAAAAACCAAAAAACTTTGAGCCGAATCAATTACATGCTTATATCCTTCCAATTTTAAATCTAACAGCTAGTTAGAAATGATTGTAACCTCCTTGTATAAAAGACATATAATCTTATTATATATATATTTTTTATAGTAACCTCTTAGTCACCTCCTCTCTCAATTTTTTTACTCGTTGTAAGGCATACTAAAAAACTGCTCCCATGATTGGCTGGAATCTTAAACAAAGGCCTTTGGTAACAAATGACATCAGAATTTATATTTTATTGATAGAAGATATCAATATTTGTTTTGAATGAGATTTTATTTCACAATATTTAACGGGAAAGGTTTTTATGCTTCCCCTACAGCATAGAAGTTCTATCGTTCTCCTACCATCCAGCCATCCAATTTTGATCTTAGATCCGACGTCTCATAGTATTTTATTTTTATTTTTTTTATACAAATTATATGAATATGAAATGTGGTATGAATCATCTTCTCAATGGGGCGCACCTATTAAAAATATTAAAAATAATTTTTCTATAAAATATAATGACCAAAATACCCCTTGAATTTCTCAAGGGTAATTTGATCATTTTATTTTACTGAAAATAATTTTTTATATTTTTCACTAGTGCAATTTTAATATAGGAATGGACATCCAAAATTTGGTGTCAAAATAGTTTCTAAAAAAAAAATTAAAAATAAAATAGTGTAAAGACGTGACATTATGATTGGGGCAATCTTAGCCCTCCATTTAGAATGGATGGTTGGATAAGGAAAAAAATAGAACTTCTATGTTATAGGAGAAGCAGAGAAAGCTTGCCCATATTTAAAATCAATAGTTAAAAAGAGCCAAGATAAGTAATATTACTAATTAACATACTAAATTAAATATAAATTATAGGAAAATTTTATCAAACTACACCAATAACTTGATCAAGATGCATTGACAAAGTAACTAACCCTATGCTGGACCTCAGCTCAGTGACAGACCACCACCTGTATTATACCTATGCATAGCGAATTATTTAACATCTCACCCATACTTTCTTATTAATTTTCAGATTCTTCATTATTTTTTTTTTTAAATTTCAAATTTCATGTATAAGGATACAACAAAATGGGAACTCATTAAGGGGCCATAGGGATACTTGGATAGAAATGGCATTATTTCTGTATTTTGGATCGAAATTTTAAGACTGAAATGCATTTTCACCCGTAAATATTTTCTTCCTTTCAAGCTAAAAATAAAAAAATATGTATCATTATCTTTATCCTTTGAAATTGATTTCCAGCTCGATTTCTCTGTTATAGAGACATATCATAATCACAATTCTTTTCAATGAAAAACGCCTAAATGCAATCTCAATGGAAAACTAAAATCCCTCAAAAAGAACCTGAAAGATTATTTAGTCTCCTTACGCTTAACGACTAAACTCGTTGGGAAAAGTTGAGCCCGAGATAAAATGTAATAAATTCCACAAAAACACCCCACAAATTGGAGAGAGAAACTATCTCAAATTTTACGTTTTAGAAAGAACATATCTTCAAAATTTAGAGAGAGAAACTAGTTCTAATTTTAGAGAGGGAAACAATTGAAATTTTTTAAAGAGATAAATTATCTCAAAGTTTTTATAGAGAAACTATTTCAAATTTTAAGCTTTAGAGAGAAAATATTTTTAAAATTTTAGAGAGAGAAACTATATCAAATGCTAGAGAGAGCAGCAACTAAAATAGTTTTGGAGAGAGAAATTATCTCAAAAAATTTAGAGAGAAAAACTATCTCAAATTTTAAGTTTGAGAGAGAAAGTACTTGAAAATTTTTAGAGAGAGAAACTCTCTCAGATTTTAAGTTTTATAAAGAGAAAGTACTTGAAATTTATAGAGAGAGAGAGAGAAACAATGTCAAATTTTAAGTTTTCGTAAGAGAAAGTTTTGAAAATTTTTAGAGAGAGAAACTACCTCAAAAATTTAGAAAAAAAAAACTATCTCAAATTTTAAGTTTTAGAGAGAGAAAGTATCGTAAAATTTTAGCAAAAAAAACTATCTCAAATTTTATCAAATTTTAGAAAGCGAAACTATCTTAAAATTTTAAGTTTTAGAGAGAGCAAGTACTTAAAAATTTTTAGAAAGAGAAACTATATTGAAAAAAATATCTTAAATTTTAAGTTTTAGAGAGAGCAAGTACTAAAAAATTTTAGAAAGAGAAACTATATTGAAAAAAAATATCTTAAATTTTAACTTTTAGAGAGAGCATGTACTTGAAAATTTTTACAGAGAGTAAACATCTCAAAGTTGTTAGAGAGAGAAACTATATCAAGAATTTTAAAGAGGAAAACTTTTTCAAATTTTAAGTTTTAGAGAGAAATTATTTGAAAATTTTTAGAGAGAGAAATTGTCTCTAATTTTTAGAGAGAGAAATGATATCAAATTTTAAATTTTATAGAAAGAGTATCTTAAAAATTTTAGAGAGAGAAACTATATCAAAATTTTTAGAAAAAGAAATTATCTCATATTTTAAGTTTTAGAAAGAAAAGTATATTAAAATGTTAGAGAGACAAGCTATATCAAATTTTAGAAAGAGCGTACTTAAAAATCCTAGAGAAACTATTTCAAATTTTAGAGAGCGAAAGTATTTAAACATTTTTATTGCAAAAACTATTTTAAAAAATTTAGAGAGAAAAACTACTTGGAAATTTTTAGAGAGAAATTATTGCAAATATTTAGAGGGAGAAACTATCACAAATTTAATTTTTAAAAAAAAGACATTATATTGCATAATGCAATAAAAATTTTAACAAAAAATAAAAAAAATTAAAATGTTATGCATCCATGTAGGCATCCAAATAGCTGAAACCTATTTTATAAGCGATACTTTTCTCGAAATATTTTTCAATGGAAATAGATTTTTCTAGGTAATATATTTCCATAGATCCAAATAGCCCATCCGTGTATATTGATATTTCTCTAACGGGATATTTTGGTACCCGTAAATCTATTACATGATAATAGATTACAAAAAAATATGATATTTCCACTAGTTGGGTACACTTTAATAGTAAAGAAATGGAAAGAGATTACCCGAGATTTCTCCAAAAATCACATGTGAGAAGTAAAATATCTATTACGATGAGGATAATCTTTAGGAAATCTTTCGCATGCTTCTCTCTACCCTATCTCCCACTTAGAAAAATGCTAACATGCCCGCCTCTTTCTTAAACCCTAATCACTAATTTGCACGAGGTGCTCCTCTCTCTTTAAGCCCTTTCTCTCATCTAGACTTTTTCGTTTCAGCTGCTAACCTGAAAAGAGAGATGCCGGAGAGTCGTCGCTGCTAACTTGAAAAGAAAAGTTCTGGTAAGCCATACACAATAATAATAAAAAAATTCACATAACATAATCTTCATAAGACATTAGTAAAAGCTCAATTGAAATAAGATATTCCTCCAATGCCTCAAAATTTTGTACTGCAATTATCAAACCTTTTAGTTTACTAATCAAACTTCTTCTCATTTTTTAAGAGATTTTGAATTTGGTATCATAAATTTATTACTTAATTGAAATTATATAGAGTGACATTTGAAAGACTTCTATAAAAAATAAATACAAATAAAGTTTATCACAATAAAATCATGTTATTCCAATCATATTATTCCAATGATTTATCATGTTGAAACCAAAGTCTAATCATGTTAGAAGACATGTGATTCAATATAAATGCCAAAGGCATACAAAATATGTAGGAAATGGTGTCATCATGACTTTTAAAATGGTACAAGTTATCATTAGAAAATCTTTTTGGTATGGTGATGATGTTATTATTAGAAAATATTTTTGGAATGGTGTAATGATGACTTTAATTCCGCATTTCAGTGGAATTTTGTGGCAAAAAAAAAAAAATGATAGTTTATAGGCATGTGCTGGTAAAATGTTGGTAATGCATTTTTCATATTTCTTCCTAACATAGTCAAGCAGTAGCAATGTATTTTCCAAATTGCATCTAAATACTACCCAAACAGTAACAATCCATTTGGTATTATGTCAGTAATATATTTCACAGACAGTATATTTTCAATTATCCAAATGGCCCCTAATTGAATCTTATATCTCAAAGAGTAAGTGCACAATGTAAGTCGAAACGGCCCGTAATTGAATCTTATATCTAAAAAAGTAACTGCACAATGTAAAACCATAGGAGCACGCATTACTACCCTTTTGTTCTCAATCTAAAATTACAAGCATAAAATCCACTTGCTCCCAAGTGAAAAATCTGAAAATGCTACTTACGAAGATTTTTTTGGATCTTAAATTTTGGTAGCCACTTAAATAGTCGCTAGATGAATACTTTCTAAAAACATTTGGAGCAGTCTAAGTATTTTAGAAAAAAAAAGACATTCTTTTAGAAAATACTCATATGGATATTTTAAAGTGGAACACAAAATCGTGTATCAAGCAAATACTCGTAAATGGGCTTTATATATAGGGGAAATAAGTGCACAATGTGATCCTGCAAGAGCACGTTATATTGTTTTCCCTCAGTCTTATATTATATATTAATGTGTATAGTAGGAGCACAAAGTCCACTTGCTTCCTCGAGTAAGAAAGCTTCTTACGAATATTTTTTCAGATCCATTTAAGAATCATAAAATGCTTATATTGAAATAAAATAAAATAAGTTTTTGTTTTCTTTTCCGCTTAGATTTGACTGCCTAAAAATTGGATTTTATCTAGTCATTCTTAGTACAATATGTTTTAAGCGCATATAAAGTCCATAAACTTTTTGGTCTTAGATTGGCTGATACGTTACATCTTGAAGTTGTGGATCCTAAACCATACGCCTAGGATATTTATAGGGGTAGCATATTAGCATATAGTCCTTTCACAAAATATGAGAGAAGAAAGCTAGAGTACATAATAGGTTCATGACTTCAATGAAGTTCATTACTAAGAGTATTGAATAAATAAAAAAAATTAGAAAACAAAAGGATTTGGTACTCCCAGTACATAAGAAAAAGACAATAGCTCGGTGCTTTTTTTAGTTACAATGGTTTAATACTTGAGAGTGTTAGGTTTACGTGGTCTTTAAAGCCATTGAAAGCATTATGAGAGTTTGTATGAGTATTTTATATAGTGAAACATAAACTCATTGGGAATGTGGTCCTCTTGTGGACCATACTAGGAAACTTCTATTTGTCGATACTCAGACTAGGCTTGATGTGCTAAGCCAGTCGAGTTGGAAAAACCCAAGGTACTTGGGCTTAGAGTTGAAGCCGAAAAGGATTTAGTGGGTTAGCTTTTGATGATGTCGGAGTATGCTCGAATGAGAGCAAAAGGACTGTGTGACCCTCATGTGTGATGAATGGCGCATAGAGACAAGGCTAAAACTTCATCGTTGTATCATCAAATGGCATATACATAGATAGCCATATTGAAATAAATATCCACCATTGATGGTAGAGCATGTACATGTGCAAGATATTACCCCTATGCACTATAGAATCGTGGTTGCATCACGGTCAGCGGATCATGGTTTTTGTCTCTAAGGGAAAACCTGAAATCCATAGACTGGGGTTACATCCCCTAGCCCTTTGATTGATTTTTTAGCGGTCCAACCATGAGCCCCTGCAGTAGACTATGGGTCATGGGAACTATTTGATCCGTTTGAGAAAGTTAGTGTGGATCGTGGTTCAGATTTGAAGGTGGAGTGCCCCTGTATGTTAATAGAATTTTAGACCTATACAGATATGATTCCCATCAAAATTAATTTAATTTAATTAATTTTATTGTATTTGATTTTTAGAATATTTATTTAAATTTTTGTGAATCTTTTAGTATTTTAATTTTGTCATTTGGATTTATAAATCAAGATAAATTCATTTTCTAAAGTTTTAAATAAACTAAAAGGTTTGAAAAATATAAAAAACAATTTTTATTATTTCTAAAAAATATGGGGATCTACCATTACACATGAGGGGTTATTTAATATTTTTGTGGGATTGGGTGGTGCCCATGAGAGGTCACAATGGGTGGCACGCCCCACCCATGAGGAGTTAACCTCTTACTAAATATAGTGAGGGGATCTCCATATTAGTTGGCTTTCCTTTTGTGGTGTAATACCTACTTGTATAAAGGGATGAAATAAATGGTTTTTAGAATATATTGTTAATAAGGAATACTCGATTGAAAAATAAGGAATAAATATTTACTAAAAGAAAAAATAAAGAGATATCTTCTTGATTTAATTTATTTATGGGAATAGGTTTAGAAACTAGATGATAAGGTTTTAGCACTTTTATTTGAATCATGATGGCGGATCAAATGAATGGATGACTCACATTTCCAAGTCTTCCTAAATCGACGGTCAATATTTGATCATACGAATTATGGCAAACCCCATGACAAAAAAAATCTATTAAAATTCGCCTCGTTTATTAAAATCTCTACACCTCTTCTCTCTTCTCTCTCCAAGAATTCTAAAGGTAGCACACCCACCTGGGGCTTCATCTCTCTCTCCCTAAGTTTCAAGAGGGGCACACCCCAACCTAAACTACTCTCTATTTGAGTTCCAAAGGGGGGCACGCCTGAGCTATCTTCTTTCTATCTCTCTTGTGGGTTTTAAGGGGCACAACCTAGTTTGGGATTGGTTTTTTATTTGTGGGTAGCAAAGGGGAGCATCTCCTTGCTAGTAGATATCTCTTTCTTTGATTTCTATCTCTCATCTCTCTAAAGATCAAACCAATGGTAGTTGGTTCTAGATCGAGATCCATATGCCTTTGAGAGAGTTATGTCATAAGTAGGAGAATCAAGAGACCGATTATAGATCCTAAGCACCATCGGAAGGAGGACACTCGACGTGGGGTGTAGGTTGAGGTAATCTCTGACAATTTTAGTTCTTTAAATTTTATTTTTGTATTGAGCTCTTCTATTCCCATAAAGCAATGAGTTAAAGTTTTGATTTAATAAATTGTATTCAATAGTGGTAGCTCTTCTATTCTCATAAGCAATGAGTTAAAGTTTTAATTTAAGGAATTATAATCAATAGTGATAGTAAGTGAAAATTGTGTTTCTTTTCTTTTATTTATTTGTTTCAAGAGTTATTTATTTGTAATTGGACATTATGAGTGGTCTTGCCAGTGTAAGAATAAGAAAAATAAGAAAACTTTTAATTCATATATACTATGCTTGATCCCATAATCCAACTTTCATTGGTATCAGAGGATCTACTTATTACCCTATTTTTTCTTTTTTTTTCTATTTTGGATGAGTTGGGAATGAGATATAAGAAAGTCAAAGATTTTTTTGGTCAAGTGATGCACCTCTAGAAGAATTATTCTCGTGTTCATACACCGAAAAGGCACTCTGCAGAATGAGATATTTTGTGTTGTTTTAAAAGAGTGATATGAACAAGATAATGAGGTATTTCTTTGATGCATACTTCAATGATATAATGTGTTTTTTAGAGTAGGATCTACCCACAATTTTCAATGGGAGATCCTATGGGAAATTGAGAGTTATGATTACATCAATGAAAAGTGTTAGATCTGACCTTACAAAATCCAAGAACTATCTATTGAGTTCCATGAATTGTTTTTCTAAGCATGTAATTTTATTTTTAGCTGAAATTTAATTATAATTCATCAAATTGAGTTAACTTTCAAACAAAAATATTTTCATGAAGAAAATCCTTGTGGTTTGAAAGATATGGTCATTTTATTGAAAGGTACACAAGTGTTATTTTCTGCAACAAAAATTGTTTTAATGATTTGGAAGTCAAGATTTTATTTCTATTCTTAATACAATGTTTTAAGGCCTACAACAAGTTTAGAGACTACCATTTTGATTCTAGTTTTTAATAAAAATTATTTGAGAGATAAATATATATGGGAAGTAAGGAATAAAAATTTTGGATTGGAGAGAGGTCATCCTAAATTTTCTCCAGCTTGGTGTGTTCTCATTGAGTTGTAAAATTTATATTTATCAAGTCTACTTAACAAAGTGATATGAAGCCTGTAGAGACATATTTGTTGTCATTTTGTGTCTACTTTCAAACAAAATAGGTTTGAAAGGGAAACTTCATGAAGGTGGAGAGGAAAAGTAATTTTATTAAATAGTATTCATATTGGAATTCTACAGTATGATATATTTTGTGTTGTGAATGTCACTTATTTACTTCTTTGAAGAAATATATTATTTGGGATTACACTATGATGTTATGCTTTGTTTTCAGTCTAATTTTCAATAGAAAAGTTTCAAAAAGAAATCCTTTGTGGATTGAGATGAATAATTATTTTATTGAGAAGTGCGCTACCTAATTTTTTGTTGTGAAAACTGTATTGTGACGTGAATGTCACTAAATAGAAGACTCACTAAATGGTGTGATTTATAGATGGAACTGAGTACTATTTTTTATTTTTGAGTCTATTTCAATACTCAAAAAGTTTCAGAGATAAACTACTCATGAGTTGAAACTACTCATGAGTTGAGAAATATTATAGTTTTTTATCATGAGAAGCTTATGTTCTATTCTGCAGTAAATTGAAAAATGAGACATTTTAAGGCAGATCTTTGTATTCCTTATAATAGAAGCATTTTTAAGGCTCATTCAAAAGTTTTATAGTGTGTCATGCATATGATTTGTAATAGTGAAATTTCATAAATAGGTAATATAAGGTTGACAAGATTTTACACTAATAGTTTTGAGGTATGAAATCTATCTCACATTACATGGCTTAGGGAAAGATGATTCAAGGATTTTTTTTATTTTATGTTTTATATACTTCTTTGATTATATTTTAGTTGTTTGTTTATGAATATGAATGGAGTGTATGGACATTAATAAATAAGTGCTAACAAGTTTGAAAGAGCCAGTTCTTTTAGTACTTCCTTGTGCTTATAAGAACTACTTAAAGTAGTGATACACATAGAGATGCAGTTTGATCAAGGACTATGAGCCTGAGTATAAAATACTAGAGATAAGTGTAGCTCATTCAAATATGTAAGCACGAAGGGAGTGTTCTGATGGAACCTGGTCTTAGTGACTATCATCCCAATAATGTTCAACAATATGATGTGTTGCATGTGATGACGATCTCATGATAAAGTCTCTATATTTGCCAAGAAGAAATGTTTTTGTCAGGTTTTGATAACCATTCTTTAGTCATACTTTATTTTGGATAAAATTATAAGATGAATTTTATGATTTATTTTGTGGCTATAAACGTCACTTGGTAAGTAATTAAAGATGAATGCAGTAAAAACAATTTATGAAAATTAAGCATGTATTTTAAAATTAAGAAAAAATTACTTATATACTCTTTTGAGCGGGGTCAATTACCAAATAAAGTGTCATCTGCCTAAAATTATAATCACCACCTCCCCCAATCCCACCGTTTTTTTTTCTTTTTTTTCTAAATTGTCCCAGTATCCAGCAATACAAACACCAGACAAGGGGCTATTCATTTTGAAGTACTGTTTACTGTATACTTTAAATACCAAACAACTAACCACAAAACTCTCCCTCTCCAAGACCTCTCTCTCTCTCTCTCTCTCTCTCTCTCTCTCTCTCTCTCTCTCTCTCTCTCTCTCTCTCTCTCTATAGAATCCATGGACCTAACTCCAGGCACCTGCGAGCACTACGCCAAGACCTTCGAAACCTTCACAGCTTTAAGCAGCGACATGTGATCTCACTCCACCACCACCAATACTAACCCCAACCCTCTTCCTCTCTTTTACTCTCTCATAAACAATCCCAAGAAAACTTACCCTTTCTCTATCTATGACTCTCATGCCTTCACCCTCGCCGGACTTACCCTTTCTCTATCTATGACTCTCATGCCTTCATCCTCGCCGGAGTTCTCATTCCCCAATGAATTCATGCCGAAAATCCGGCCAAATTTCCTGCAATTTCAGTGACACGGATATTGAGATTTCAAGCTTCATCTCCGATGCTGCTTCAATTGAAGAAAACATAGTGGTGTGCCTCATGCTCCTATCAAGAGGCATGCATGAGATTATCTAGTGAGTTTTCAAGTGATTTCCTGCCAGATTTCGGCGTCTGTGAAACATCAGAGCAGTCCAAGAAGACCAAGTTTGAATGCAAATATTGCAATAATATCTTCAAGTCCTATCAAGCTCTTGGGTTGCTTAAATGAGGATCAAGGGTATCTCTGCAACTTCAATGAACAATGTGGAGCTTTTGGGTTGCTTAAATAATCATGAAAAACGACGGGGAGAAGATCGAGAACTCTGCAGCAACAATGGAAAATGGGGAATTTCCGGGGTTTTCTAATTAGTGAAAAATTCCAAACAAACCAACAAGATCGAGGGCTTCCATGCTCCAACAATGGAGCGTGGGGCGATCATGGGTACGCTGGATACCCAGAAACTCCAGGGAAATCGAAGAAATATTGATTCTTTCTCTACAACAGCAATGGAAAATGGTAGAGTGTTTTCATTTCTCAACAAAACGAAATTTCACCAGTGCCCTTATTGTTACATGGTTTTTGGGTTTGTTCAAGCTTTAGGAGGACACATGAAATCGCATGGGGCATCAGCTAAGCTTGGATTGAAACCACCATCAGAGGCAGAGAGTGTGCTTGATGTAAACAAACTAAAGCCCTGTAATGAAGGTGAAGGAGATGAAATAAGTAAAATCCCAAATTATGGGGTAGGAAGATGAAGTAGGTTTGAAGTGCTCTGGCAACTGCTGTACCGTGGAAGATGGAGCAAAAAATGGAGAGAGAGAGAGAGAGAGAGAGAGAGAGAGGGGCGAATGATGGACTAGTTGTCAATTATTTGAAGTACCGGATAGCAAAGAGCATTTTCCTCAATTATAACCCCATGTCCGGTGTCTGTATCGCGGGACAGGGGCAACTTAGAAAAAAAAAAGAAACCCTCGAGAATATGGGTGGTGATTGTAATTTTAGGCAAATGATACACTATTTGGTAATTGACACTTCTCAAAAGCGTCCGTACGTAATTTGCTCTAAAATTGAATTGGATCATCTATGAAATCATAAAGTCTATAGTTATGATTTTGAGAATACCCCATAGTCTTGTGAAATCCGCTAAGTATTTAAGAAAAATCATTTTAAACCACTATGCTATTTTCTAACTGTTTGTCAAAGTATACCAAGTCAAGAGATTTTTATTAAAGAAAAACATTGGGTCTTGAAAGTATTTTTGCACATGTGAAAAAGTGATGTTAATCTATGTACTGTTTTCAAGTACCCATATGTCTTGACTCATGTTTTGATAATACCGATTAATGGACTTGGTTTTGAGCTTTTTTAGAATCCTTGATTACCTAAAACCTTGAACCATGGGGGATATCATAGGGTGGCCATCTTGCTAGGTCACCTTGACATATACTCAATGGATTAGATAACTTGGTTTATAGGGATATACTACCAAGAAAACTAGTATGGTTGAATCTTTGTGGTTCAAGAAGGTTTTGCATATTGTGAAACGAAATGAGCATTGTTGTATTTATTTTTGCATAAGATTGTTATACTACCTTATGACATAGGCATGAAAATGCTAAGATAATATTTTTTATTAGTTATGTTTAAGTGGGAGCTGTTAACTATCGCCCGATATTTTTAAGCTACTTAGATATTCAAATATACAGGTATCCTATTATAAAAGATATATATGAACTCAATATTCCAATAAGAGCACCTGCTTATGTTTGACGGGCTAGTTGGAACCACATATTATTGTTCACTTATGAAACCCGGATGCGTGGCGCTAGTTGTATGGCTACAGAAGGGAGCAGCTTGATTAAATAATTGCTTTAAGCCCTTGAAGATACGACTACATACGATCAGGGTACGTGATAATCTTCTGCGATAACAGATTCATTATTCGAGATGCAACATGAAAGATGGACAACGACCACGCGCAGGATGAGATCTGAGCAGTAATGAGAAAGAGGCACTGCTTCCATAAATCCTTTGTAAAATGATTAATGGTGAAAGCCATGATGAATGCAATAAGAGAGAATAAGTGAAAAATGCTTGACAGAGATTATAATAGGGGGTGAGAATGTAAGGAAGAGAGACTATAAGGCCTCAAAAGCCCAAGTGGAAGATGTTTGGTTTATGTGGACTTTAAAGGCCTTATGAGAGCTTGCATGAGCATCTTAATAGTGAAACATAAACTCACAGGGAGTGTGGTCTTGTTGTGGACCACACTAGGCAAATTATATTTGCCGATACTCGGACTAGGTTTGACGTGCTACACCAGTCGAGTTGAAAAAATCCAAGATACTTGGGCATAAAAGTTAAAACCGGGAAGAGTTTAGTGGATTAACCCTTAATGAGGTTGGAGCATGCTCAGATGAGAGCAAGGGACTGTGTGACCCTTGTATATGATGAATGGCCTATAGAGACAAGGCTAAACTTCATCATTGTATCATGACATATATATAGATAGCCGTATTGAGATAAATATCTACCATTGAGAGTGGAGCATGTACATGTGCGAGATATTACCCTTATGCACCATAGAGTCGTGGTTGCATCATGGTTTGACGGATCATAGTTTTTGTCTCTTGGGGAGAACCTGAAATTTACAGATTGGGATTACGTCTCTTAGCCCATTGATTTGACTTTGGCATTCCAATCATTAGCCCGTGCAGTAGACTATGAGTCATGAGACCTGGTGGGTCAGTTTGAGAAAGTTAGTGTGGATCGTGGTCCACAATTGAAGGGGGAGTACTCCTATGCGCCAAGCTAGTGTGGATCGTGGTCTACATATGAAAGGAGAGTGCTCCTATGTGCCAAGCTAGTGTGGATCGTGGTCCTCAATTGAAGAGAAGAGCAGCTCCTCTTCGGAGGCGTGGATACGGAGGATGGTACACCATCTCTTGATGACGTTGTGATCCCAACATAGAAGCGAGATATATGTTATACTACTATAAATGATGACATATAGGTGTTAGTTTCTCTCTCTCTCTCTCCAGATATAGCTGAAATTGTTCAAATTTTATTCATTTCATAGAATTGTCATATTGTAGTGTATCTCTTTGCATGGGTCCTGGAGTCTTAAGATGCTTGAATGGATCATTTTCTGTTTCTTTTTCGTTTAATTTTAAGAGACAGTTTGACTTCTTCCAATGTTTTCTTCTATGTAAGTTGGATGTTTCCAATGATTGTAGGGTGCTTCTGTAGATGGAGTCTGCAAGGGAGAGAGAGAGATTTCGTGTGTGCCAAAACTGGATGAAATTGTCGAAGTGGTTGCACATAATATTGAGATCCTTTTGAAAGCAGCTTCCTATGTTCTTTGATCATCTTCCATCTTGTATGAACGGATAATCATAGCAAAACGCTGTGGTTTTTATGGAGTTCTTTTTGTTGGCCCTCTGGTTTTTCATTTGCAAATGGGTTGTTTGGCTTTCCGGAAATCCCCAAGCTAGGCTTGGGTTGAATCCCAAATTTGAATCTTTTGGGAGATAATATTACGGATATATACCGTTCTGAATCTTTTAGGAGATGCAAGTCCTGCATTTTACATGGACTCCATACTGAGAGCATCTTGATTTTTATAATGTCACAATTTTGTTTATCCATTTGTTAAATTTGGAGATGCCAATTTCATGTTAGTTTTAAGTCGAAATATTTTTTCTTTATTCTAATTATGTGTAGAGAAAGATTTCTATGTCTTTTAATGTACAAAATTTACATACTTTTCCCCTATCCAGATATGCATCCAAAGGCTGAGATGGCCCCAATCACAACTTCACGCCTCTACATTTTTTTTATTTTTAAATTTTTTTACTACAAAACATTTAGACACCAAATTTTTGGCATCTAGTCCTCTCATAAACTTGCACTTGTAAAAATTATAAAAATATATTAGTAATATTGTTTTTAGGTGCGCTCCATTGAAATGATGGCACACACCAAATTTTATAATCATATAATTTGTGAAATAAAAATAAAAATAAATCACTTGGAAACATCAGATCTTAGATCAAATGATTAGTGGCTCACTTAATCAAAATTGGATAGCTGGATGGGAGGTGTATATATCTTCCCTATAGTAGGGGAAGTGGAGAAACCTTTCGCTTATATCTACTAGTACCATACACGTGTGTTACAGGTGTTAATAATACATATGCATAAAGCAGTAATAAATATTTAAAAAAAATTTGTGAAATCAATTTATTAATACACAAACCATACAAAAGTGCTAGTGTTAAACAATGGTGAACAACATATAGGAGAAATAAAACTAAACAATCTATGTAGGCCCTTAATCATGTTTATAAACCATAGACCTCATCAAGTTACATAGCTTGTATGAAGTTGTATGAAAAATAAAAAATAAAGAAAAAACTAGAAGAACAAAAGGGTGCAGTTGGCATACAGATGCTTCCGTAGGTGTAGAGGTAAGGTGCACCTTCAAATTTTATCATGGTATATAATTTTGATGTAAAATGTTCTTAGGATTATCTCAAAATCTATTTTTATATCTAATTATAAAATTTTAAATTTCAAAAATGGTTAAAATCAAGTAGATCCATAAATATATGAAAATCTTGAAAATGGACGGTGTAGATAATATGTTGTAAAATGCACTATTTCTGATACTTAAAATATTTTTATTTTTCATGGTCAGACATCTCGATGTCGAGATGATCAATCAAAGGGTTTTTCAACATTAAAACTAACTTTTCCGATGGATTTTTGAGGTACATCCATAGTTCTACATTATAAGGTTGCATCCTTATATAATCTTTTTCCAAAAAAAAATTACTTCTTTAGATTTGAGAGAAAATAATCTAAAAATAGTATAGACGAGACACTGGCTTTAAGAGATACATGATTAAGCCTTATTAAACTCCAGATAACTAAAAAAGAGAAGGATGTGCTGCCCTCGTCAATAGTGTGTTATCTTATTCTCTAAATTGAACTATATTTCCTAAATTTAGCTCCAAATGATAGTAGCTCGTATGGAGTAGTATGAAAAATAAAAGATAAATAAAAAACTGGAAAAAAAAAAGTTACGTCTTTAGATTTGAGAGAAAATAATCTAAAGATAGAATACAAGAAGCATTGGCTTTAGAAGATGCACGCTTAAGCCTTACAAAACTCCAGATAACCAAAAGAGAGAAGGATGTATTGCCCTCATCAATACTGCGTTATATTATTTTCTAAATTCAACTATATTTCTTAATTCTATCTCCAAATAATAGAATCTTAGATTTTATGTAGGTTTTGGGTTATGTAATATGATATAAATCTCTAAAATATGAGACAACATGTTTTAGGTATCATGTAGAGGTGCTTTAAAAAATTTATATCCAATCATCATATTTTAAATACAATATTATTCGTAGTTTTTAAGTCATTAAATAAATTAGTATGTCTTTTTTTCAATATAATAATTTTAAAAATATTTATATTTTAAATGCTATGTTTTATTTTTTTTAAGTACAACTTCATTAATAGAAAATTTTTAAAAGTTATGTTTTAATTTTTTTTAAGTACAATTTGATTAGTTTCTATTAACCATTTTTAATTATTAATTTAATAAATTAAAATATTTATTACTCTTTACATGGGTTTCATATCTAAATGCTATCAGCCCTAACATTTTAGAGTTAAAAATGGACATGGCATACATATGAACAATAAGGTGAGGTGGTGGTTGCACATAAGAAATATTGCATATATGAAAAAGTATTAGACAAAAACCAAGAACACGATGAAACAGATCTATACCTATTCCGAATATCATACGAGAATACGGTAGTCTCAATTGAAAATATTAAAAACTAATAAACAATTTGAACAAATAAACAAATGAGAGAGAAACAAAAAACAAATAAGAACAAGAACAATTGAAAATATTAAAAACTAATAAACACTTTGAACAAATAAACAAATGAGAAAGAAACAAAAAACAAATAAAGGATTGGAGAGAGAACAAACAAACAATCGAAGAAGAGAAAGATGTTTTTAGTGGACTTATACGTTACCGTACTATGCCAAATAAAGGAACACGTAAGAACGCATGAACAATTGAAAATATTAAAAATCAATAAACACTTTGAACAAATACACAAATGAGAGAGAAACAAAAAACGAATAAAGGATTGGAGAGAGAACAAATAAACAATCGAAGAAGTGAGAGATGTTTTTAGTGGACTTATACATTACCGTACTATGCCCAAATTTTACGACATTTAGGAGCTTAATTGGATGAGATATGCAAAATATAAGGGAAATTATCGCTAACATACCTTAATTTTAACAAAATTGAAAAAAAAAAAAAAAAAAACTTTTCAAAACCTCGCCCATACCCTTTTTCCAAATTTTTATGATTTGTTGGACGAAAATGCCCTTTACGGTAATCTTTCTACTGTGAAAGCATTGATAGAATTACGGTACTAATACCTTGAAAATATCTTACGGTACTTATAGTACCGTAATACCAATAACTTCAATTAACGTTACGCTACTTTAAGTACCGTAAAACTATGGAAGCTAATTACGGTACTTTAAGTACTGTAAAAACTAAAACTTTTTTACCACCGTAAAAACTAACCTAGGTTATACAACTACATTTTCTCTTTATTACATTTATCTCTTTCATCTCTATTTTTTTTATGTTTATCTCTTATTTCTCTAAAAAAAATTTATCTCTTCTTTCTCTCTCTAAATCATTTCTCTCCCTAACTGGGATATTTGGCCTCTCTAAATCATTTCTCTCCCTACTGGGATATTTGGCCATGTTCAAATTAGATTATAGATTAAGATTGTAGAGAGATTACTGAGAGATAAAAAAGAATGAGAGAAAGAAGAGATACATATGAAAAAGAATGAGCGAGAAAGAATTGATAAACATAAAATGAATTAGAGATAAAATAGATAAATATAAATAGAATGAGAAAAGGGTTTACCGCATTTGAAATAGCGTAAATGTTTTTTTATTTATCTATATTTCATCCCTAAGTTTTTACCTATTCTTTCTATCTCTTTGAAAAAAAAGGTTTAAAATGCTCTATAAAATATTAGAGTTGAAATAGATAAATATGTTATAGAAAGAATAGATCAACATAAAAAATATTAGAGATGAAATAGATAAATATAAAAAGGGTTTTCTGTTTTTACTTATCTATTCCATCTTTAATTCTTATCAATTTTTTCTCTTTAATTCTTTTTCATATTTATCTCTTCTTTCTCTCATTCTTTTTTATCTCTTCTTTCTCTTGCCACAATCTTATCCTTTCTCTCTCTACAATCTTACTCTATGAGCCAATTTGGACACGGCCAAATATCCCATGGAGAGAGAAGATTTAGAGAGAGAAAGAAAAGGTTAAAAAAAAATAGAGAGAATGAAGAGATAAATATTACATAGAATGAGAGAGAAATAAGAGATAAAAATAAAAAAAAATTGAGATGAAAGAGATAAATATAATAAAGAGAAAATGTTTTACGGCATTTGAAGTGTCGTATAACATGGTTAGTTTTTATAGAATGGGTTTTAATGTTTACGAACTTAAAGTACTATAATGGTAATTGAAGTTATTATGGTATTTTAAATATTGTATAAAATGATGCCTATAAGTATTACGGTATTACGGTACTTACTTTAATTCTAGCAATACCTTTACGGTAGAAAGACTATTGTAAATGGTATTTTAGTCCAAAAAATCTTGAAAATTGAGAAAAAGGGTGTGGGAAAGGTTTTGAGAAGTTTGGGTTTTTTTCTAATTTTATTAAAATTAAGATATATTAGCGATAATTTTCCAAAATACAAATATATTCATGTAGACCTATCTCCCACATTCTAAGCTCGATCAATAGACTCTCTATCTCTCTCTATCTCTAATTAAGAAATGGAAATAAAAAATATGGTATGTTTAGATAATGAGTGATTTTATCGATATTGGAAATAAATATACACTATAAAATTTTTTAAAATTTAGATAAAGATGGTAGGTTGGGATGAAAATAATAGAATAATAGATACATAGCCAATTATTTCGAATTGTATTGCTTATATATAAATTTCTTTCTATATGATGTAGCACATAAAAATCAGTTATAAATAATAAAAATAAGAAATCTCAAAATATTACTAATTTTTTTAGAGAAAATTATGTATATATCCCTTATATTTGCCATTATTATAAAAAGGAAAAGTTTATATAAGGTTGCAACCTTATAATGTAGAGCTATGGATGCACCTCAAAAATCCATTGGAAAAGAGTAGTTTTAATGTTGAAAAACCCTTTGATTGATCATCTCGACATCGAGATATATGACAATGAAAAATAAAAAGATTTTGAGTCTTCGAAATAGTACATTTTACAACATATTATCTACACCGTTTATTTTCAAGATTTTCATATGTTTATATATCTACTTGATTTTAATCATTTTTGAAATTTAAAATTTTATAATTAGATATAAAAATAGATTTTAAGATAATCCTAAAAACATTTTACATAAAAATTATATACCATGATAAAATTTGAAGGCGCACCTTAACTCAAAAGCTACAGATGCATGCGTAAGCCAACTGCACCCTTATAAAAATACCTTTTAGTTTATGTTATTATAGATATGAGTAATGATCGCCCTCCTCCACTCATGTGTGTAGGACCCAGAAAGTTCAATATTAAAGTTGGTATGGATATTTAAAAAAATTATCGTATGGGTGTAGGACTTGACTTTTCTATAGTTCTGTGCCATATATAATGTTGATCCTTTAAAGTCTTACATATATGGGTGGGGATGGGTACTATACAATCATTTTTTTAAAATATGTATTTTTTTAACTTCATATAAAAAAAAAAAATACCCATTTATCCCCCTCTCTTCATCAGCAATTCTATTCCTCCTATCGTTACCCGAGAGAAGAAGGTTAAAAAAAAACCGGCCCCTTGAACCAGAAGCAACAGCACAGGCTCCCACACCAACACGAGCGCCCCTTCCTCTCTGCCTCACTACCGGTTCTTTTTCTCTGCCTTTGCTAGCGCCACCCATTCTTGGGTACTTTTGGTCATGGAAATTGCAAAAAAATAAATTAGAAATGGTGAACCCTTTGTTTCTTTTTTTTTGGTGACAGAAAACTCTGGTTCGCTGGCCATGGACATTGAAGAAGAAAGAGTACATGAAATTGGGGAGGTCATGCATTTGCTAGGTCTCTGATTCTCTGATCATGAAAGTTTTGGAAAGAATGCATCTAAGATAAAGCTTTTAAAGTTGCAGAGATCTCTGGTTGGTTGATCATTTAAACTGCACAAATAATAGATGAAGTAGAGAACTTCCAAAATTACAAAAAAATTTAGTTCTCTGACTTGATCAACACTGCATAATTTAAGAAAAGTTTTAAAGCCCTAGATCTCAGATCTTGGAAATCACATAAAAAAATGGAATTCAAAGGACCCTTTAATTTTTTTACTGGCTCGATCATTCGAACTGAAAAAACGGGTTTTTTTAGGGAATGAGTTTTTTTCCCTTACAGGATTGTTCTTTCACTCTAATAGCCCTTCACGGCTGCTCTGTTGCATATATCTAGTACTTTCTCTCTCTAGCTTTTTCAGATACCTATTCATAGACGGAGTAATGCTTATTGCGATCAAAGATATGATGGGCACGAATTTGGCTATTCAAAACCCAAATTTAGTTGATTTTCGGTTTTTCAAAAATCGATAAGAGTAATTTTGTTTTTTTTTTTAAAAAATGTTATGAAGTTGAAAAATGGATATAAATATAATAACGAAAAAGTATTTTTGTTAGCAAATACAATGGATATATACATAATTTTCCCTTGTTTTTACGGAGATCTGATTTTTGTATATAAGAATTCTTAGGGGTATAATTGATTCCTACCACTCTCCCACCCCCTCCCTAGAAAAGAAAAAAAAAAAAAAAATTTAATTTATAAGCCGGCAGTTAAAAAATAATAATAATAATAATTAATTTATGGATGTGGTTTGTATAAAGTCAAGACTTTAAACAATCAAAATAAAGCTCACATTCAAATAGTATCAAGAAATATGGTTTCAATGCTGGAAATCTTTGTGATAGCCTTAAAATATATTTTCATCACTAATTATAAAATTTAAAGCTTAAAAAAAATGTACATCAAACATAAAAATGCGTTACAAAGTGCACTACTTTGTCGATACATCTTGTACTTTGTCGATACATATTGATATCGAGATGATCAATTTGATGATATTTGGGCATTAAAAGAACCTCTTCTAGTGAAATTTTTGAGATGGACTCTAATTTGATTGTTTAGAGCCTCGGCTCTATATAAACTTTTTCCTTAATTTATTAAAAGTTTAAATCCAATAGTGGGTCTTACCTAGCTTTGGATTAGATTAGATGAAGATTGGTACGGTGGTATTTCTTTGAATCCTTAAGTCCTTTTTTGGTGTTGATACCGAGCAAGACCTAGAACGCCATTGATTACGGTGATGCTTCCTTGAATCCTTAAATTTTTATTTTTTTGTTTTTGTTGATATCGAGAAAGACATGTTGGGTTTATGTGGCCTTTAAAAGCTTTATGAGAGGTTGTATAAAACATATTTAATAAATGAAACATAAACTTAGTGGGAGTGTGGTCCTTTTGTGGATCATATTAAGAAATGTTATTTGCTGATAATCGGATGAAGTTCGACAAGTTTGGCCAGCCGAGATTTGGAAAAACCTAAAATACATGGGCATAGAGATCTAACCGAGAAGGGCAAACTGGTTTAGTGGGTTAACCATTGATGAGGTCAGTGTATACCTAGATGAGAGCCAAGGAACTGTATGACCCTTGCGAGTGATAAATAGCCTTTAGAGACTAGGTTAAAACTCCATCGTTTTATCATCACACGATATGTACATAGATAACCGTTTTGAGATTCGCCAATAATGATGAAACATATACATCTGCGAGAGATTATCCCTATGTATCATAGAGTCATGATTGTATCATGGTTTAAAAAACCATGATTTTTTCACACCATGATTTTTTTCTTTAGAGGAGAACCTGTAATCCATAAACTGGGAATGTGTCCCGTAGTCTATTGGCTAACTTTGAGGTGGTTTAATCATGAACCCTGTAATAGACTGTGAGTCATGGAACTGCTGGGTCAGTTTGAAAAAGCTAGGCCGATCGTAACTCGTAGTTAAAGGTGGAATGCTCCCTTGTATTGATAATTTTCTAGATCTAACGGATCTTATTCCTATCAAAATTCATTAATTTTATATTACATTATTTTTAGAATATTTATTTGAATTTTTGTGAATCTTCTAATATGTTATTTTTGTCATTTGGATTTATAAATTAAGAGAAATTAATTTTTCAATGTTTTAAATAAAATATAAAATTTAAAAATTATAAATATGAAATAAAATATTTTCTAAAAATATATATGACCTCATCCAATATGGGGCTCAAAATTTGAAAACATGTGGATTGGGTTGGGCCCACAAGTGGCCACCAAAAGGCCTGGATGCCCCACTCATTTACATATTCTTTTTGGGAAGGATGTTTATCCTTTTGGTTGACTTATCTTTTTAGGTATAGCCAACTTATATTCTCTTGGTTTACTTATCTTTTGTAGGTATAACCAACCATATATGATAAGCTTGACTATTGTTAATAGTTACGAAATATTTGTTTATCCTCATCACTTATCTTTTTACGTATAGCCAACTTATGTGATAAGGTTGATTATGGTAGTTATTTACTAAATAATTGTATCAAGATTGGTTGACAAAATCTATAGCATAGAACATATATAAAATTAGGTCTCCCCTTCATAAAATTACATAAGCATTTTCTTCTTAAGAATCTTCTCTCTCCTTACCCCAAATTTAGCTCTCTCCCTACCCTACCCTACCCTACCCCAAATTTAACACATTTTCTTCTTAAGAATCTTCTCTCTCCTTACCCCAAATTTAGCTCTCTCCCTACCCTACCCTACCCCAAATTTAGCTCTCTCCCTATATTCCTGGCACAAATTTTTCCTCACTCTACGTTAATTTTTTTCTTCTTCGAAGTTACAAATTTTTTTCTCTCTCTAAGTTGATTCCCAAAGGGGAGGCACGCCCAAACTTTTTTGTCTCTCCAAGTTCACAAATTTTTTTCTCTCTCCAAGTTGATTCCAAATTGAAGGCACACCCAAATTTTCTTCTCTCTCCACGTTGTATGTACTACCTCTTTCCTCTTTGGATGGCACCCCTACACTTAAGTGGTGGTTTTTTGGGTGGCAAAGGGGTGGAATCCCTCGCTAGTAGATTTCTCCCTCTCTTGATATCCATCTCTCATCTCTCTAAAATCAAGCTAGGACACCCAAAGGGGTAGAATCTCTTGTTAGTAGATTTCTCCCTCTCTCTTGATATCCATCTCTCATCTCTCTTAAATCAAGCTAAGAGACTTGATCGAGATTAAGCCATTGAACTCGATTGAGGTAACATCTGGCAATTTTACTTTTTAAAATATTTATTTGTGTTTTGGTCTTCTCTCCCAATAATTCTAGTTTTGTTGGTTGAATATAGTTGAGGTAATCTCTGACAATTTTACCATTTAAAATACTTATTAAATTTAGCTCTCTCCCTATATTATTGGTACAAATTTTTTTCTCTCCCCACCTTAATTTTTTTCTCTCTCCAAGTTAAAATTTTTTTCTCTCTCCAAGTTGATTCCCAAAGGGAGGCACGCCCAAATTTTTTTTGCCCAAATTTTTTCTCTCTCCAAGTTTATTCCGAAAGGGGAGGTACGCTCAAATTTTTTTTCTCTCTCTCCAAGTACGTTGTTTTGGGTAATACGTATTACCTCTTTGGGTGTTTTGGGTGGTATAGGCTACCTCTTTCCTCTTTGCGTGGCACGCCTACACCTAGGTGATGTTTTTTTGGGAGGCAAAGGGGTGGAATCCCTTGCTAATAGATTTCTCCCTCTCTCTTGATATCCATCTCTCATCTCTTTAAAATCAAGCTAAGAGATTTAATCAAGATTAAGCCAATGAGTGGATTTTTACGAAAATTTACATACTGATACCAATCACCATTGAGTGGATTTTTTCCAATAGGTGTACTAAGCTGAGCCCGGTTAAGGTAATCTTGGGCAATTTTACATTTTTAAATATTTATTTATGTTTTGGTCTTCTCTTCCCATAAAGCAATAAATTCTAGTTTTGTTTGTTGAATACGACTGGCAATTTTACCTTTTAAAATATTTATATATGTTTTGGTCTTTTCTTCCCATAAAGCAATAAATTCTAGTTTTGTTTGTTGAATAAAAACTTGTATTTGAAGATGTAGCAATTGATAATCGAATTTATTTTATTTTATTTATTTCAAGAGTGGTTTGATTGTAATGGTAAGTGATCTTGCCTATAGGAATATATTTTATTTTATTTTATTAAATTTTATTTTATTTTATTTTATTTCAAGAGTGGTGTGGTTGTAATTATACATTGTGTAGAAATATTTTTCTTTTTTTAAACATATACACCGTGTTTTATCATAAAATCATTTCAAGACCTAAGTTGCCATTAATTCTATATATGTATAGGGCTGGATTCTTGAGTATGTAGGGAGACGGCCCCAACCCTAGTAGAAACGTTGCAAATTGTCGAGCACTAACCATCGCTCTTTTCTTGTTTCCTTTTTCTTTTTTCCAAAAGGGTATCCCTTCCGACTCTTCATCTCCTCCTTCGACATTCATCGTTAATCCTATCACAACCCACAAAACCCTAATACCATTCACGTCCACGTAGCTCAATATCAACCTGACCCATATGCCTAACTTTTGTAGCCATCAAAACCCTTGCATCATCATCAAAACACCTTGTTGTGCTGATAAAATACAGCCACCGTACCCCGTCTTAGAAGTTCTACAATGTAAAGCTCTCTCTTCCTCTATCTTAAAAATAATTCCCTATTTATCTCTTTTACTTCTTTATTTATGAGATACACATGAGAATGTGTTCTACCATCTTTATAGAATTCAGACCCCTTATTATCTTCTATTTACTCTTTTAACTATGGTTCAATAATGTAATATATATATATATATATATATATATATATATATATATATGAAAAAGCTGATATTAGCCTACTAGCTTATATGAACATATGAGCCCAACGGTTCAGATTGAATCTAAGCCGATCTGACGATCACAGATGTTCAGTAGTGCTTGAGTTTTATCTTATTTTTAATACAAATCCAAATTACTTGAAATTTTAGACGTGTGTTCTTCTCATCAAGGCGCACCTACTAAAAATATAAAAAAAAAATTTATTGGTGATAAAAATAACCGAAATACCCTCGAAACTTTTCAGGGGTACATTGGTCAATTTATTTTATGTAAAATATTTTTTTGATATTTTTAGAAGATTCACCTATTTTTGATAAACACACGCCTAAAATTTTAAGTGATTTAGATTTGTAGAAAAAAAAATTTCAGACACTACTGGATATTCGTGATCGTCAGATCAGCCTAGATTCAATCTGGACCGTTGGGCTCATATGTTCATATAAGCTAGTAGGCTAATCCCAGCTTTATTCATATATATATAAATATATATATGAAAAATTCTTCCCAACGCCTATAGGCGAAAATGAACAATGATTTCGCCTACCCTCATCACTGTCTAAAGTTCATCACACGGTCACGATTGTCTGATAGTGTTTTATTTTTCATTTTTTTCTATAATTTGGAATGACTTGAAATTTGAAGTGTATATACATCTTAGTGAAGCTCATCTAATAATAATAATATAAAACTAATAATTTGCAAAAAATTAAATGGACCAAACTACCCTAAAACATTTTGAGCGTATTTTGGTCAATTTATTTCATGTAAAATATTTTTTTGATATTTTTCGAAGATTCGCATATTTTTTATGAACACATACTCCAAATTTCAGGTCATTTTGATTTGTAAACAAACAATGAAAAATGAAACACTACTGGACAATCATGACCGTGTGATGAACTTTGGACGGTGATGAGGATAGGTGAAATCACTGTTCATTTTCACCTATAGGCATTTTGTAGTATCTTCCTATATAGATATATATTATTTTTTTCATTGAAATGTTTTCCTAGTTATATTTCACTATATTTTTTTATTTCCCCTTGAAGTAGAGATTAAATGTTCTCTTTCTCTTTCTTGGACAAATCAGATTTTTTTGGTTAAATTTTAATTAAAAGAAATAAAAATATGTAGACAAAAGCCAATGAAGAGAGAATAAACTTAAATTTACCTAAAAGGAACTTAATTTACCACTGATAAATTAACTTATTTTATTTTATTTTAAAAGAAATATAATTAAAAAATAAACAAAGTAACTTAATTTACCACTGATAAAGAAAAAATGGTTGAAATACATTCATAAAAAATCAAAAACTTCACCCCAATACATAGGGGCATATGCATTAAGTAGCCTAATACATTAGCTACATCTTGCATCTTAATCTATTAGCATTCTAATGCATACCTCTTGCATTGAGTAGACACCTAATTAAAAAAAAGAATAAGAAGAATAGAGCATTAGGAAGGGAGCATAAAAGAATAAGAAGAATATATCTATATATATATATATATTTCAAGTGATATAGATTTATACAAAAAAAATTAAAATTCAAGTATTAAATGAGGTCGTGACCATCAGATTGAATCATCAAAGATTTGATCTTTTCTAACTCTATATCTACCTCACTAGAGACTCGAGAAACAAAGAGAAGATGTGCACGAACGAGATATCCAGCAACAAGAAGAATGTATATATATATATATATATATATATATATATATATATATATAGATACATATGAAAAGAAACTCGTGTACGGCCATGGGCTTACCGTAGAGAATGCGGCCAACGGCCCAGATTGAATCTGGGCCAATCTATCGCTCACAGATATTCAACAGTATTTTAATTTTAATTTTTTCTAAAAATCGGATTGACGTGAAATTTTTTTCCATGTGCTCATAAAAAATAGGAAAATCTATGAAAAAAATCAAAAAAAATATTTTACATGAAAAGAATTGATCAAAATACCCTCGAAACATTTTGAGGGGTATTTTCGTCAATTTGTTTCATGTAAAATAGTTTTTTGATATTTTTCATAGATTCTCCTATTTTTGATAAACACAAAAAAAAAAATTCAGGTCAATCTGATCTGTAAAAAAAAAATTAAAATTCAAATACTATTGAATATCTGTGAGCGTCAGATCGGCCCAGATTCAATCTGAGCCGTTGGGCATATTCTCTACGGTAAGCTGTCACGCCCCAAGAATTTACAATACTGATATTTCTGAGATGTGACAGTCAAAACATATATACATCTCTTGATAAAACAAATTTACAGTGGCGAATTCTTACAAAGTAACAAAAAAAAGTTTAAGCACAACTACAATATCTTCCAAAGTTGATCCTGATGAGCACTCAAAATGAAACCGCAGTTATTCTGAAAAAATGTTTACCATAGTTTGATGAGTTTGGCTACTCAGTAAGTGACCATCATAATCCTAAAAATAATCATGATTGAAAGATATCAATATTTTCAAAAAGGATATCTATTAACAGGAATGCATTAACAGTTTCACTTTAAAAAATTCATAATTAAGTATAATCCGAATAATTGAAATACATATAACATTTTAACATCAATGCATAATTCAAAAGATTTTACAAAATACCTATTGACGTCCCAAGTAAGTCACCTATATACCCCATCAGGGTCCTGATGGGTCCACTTAATCCCTATCGGCGTCCCAAATAGGTCCACTTAATCTCTGCAGGTCCACTTATACCTCACCGGTGTACTGGATGAGTCCACTTAATCCCTACCGGCGTACCGGATAGGTCCACTTATACCTCACCAGCGAACCGGATGAGTCCACTTGCATACTTAAAGTATTTCTAAATCTCTTTAAACATTCGAAAGCAGCAATATCATGTACTCAACATATCACTGAAATCATTAATATGAATTTTACTGAAACCATTAATAACAGTCACTTTCAATAACATTTCAAAAATAACCAATCAAATATTTTGGGCTCAAATTTAGAAAGGTAGCAGTTCGTAAAGACAGTCTAGCATAATTGTCAATCTAATATGTATAGAAAAACTCTTATAGAAATTCAAGAATACGGAATTATCACAATTTATAGGATGTCAATTCGTAAATAAACATTTCACAGACAATGCTATAATCAATTGCAAAAAAATCAATTTTCAAATAATAAGGCAGTCATTTGCACATAAAATTTATCATGTCTAATTATTCAAAAACAGTAGAAAGAAATCTCACAATTTTACTAAAAGCAGAAATATCACATTTATTTCTAACAATTTTACAATATCTAAAATTTTCTAACAATAGACAAGAAAAATAAATAAATTTATTTTTCTAAGAATTTACAGCATTTAAAATTTTGAACATATATAAAATATCACAATTTTATTAAAAAAGATTATTTTTCAAAATAATGAGGTCGCTTGCGTATAAAATTTATCGCGCCTAAAATTCATGATAATAAGCAGAAATAATTATTTCATTTCATTTTCATTTTTTTTCTTTTTAAAAAAGAACGGATTATTTTTCAAGATAATGAAGTCACTTACCTAAAATATTTGAGAGGGAACTTCCGATAAAAATTCGGCTAGAGAGAGAAAGAGCGTACTGCGTTTCGACTAGAGAGAGAGAGATCTCAAAATTTTTTAGGGTGGGAGTCCTCACTTCTCCTATTTAAATTCTTACGACACCTTATTATAATCTTTCATTAAGTTACACCTCACACATGAGGTGTAACAGTTAAATTACATCTTAAAAGCTTAAAGCCCACGTCCACCAAAGGACGTGGCAAGAGCAAAAACTTAAACAAGGTAAAAGCTTTTGAAAGTAGTGACGGTCCCTAAGGACCATCATTCTCATAGGGACCATCACTAATTAAAAGTTTTTTTTCTCTTTTTTTTTTGAAATTTTAGGATTATTACATTCTTCCCTCCTTAAAGAAATTTAGTCCTCTAAATTTTTGTACCTGATTACTGAAAAAGATAGGGATAATTTTCTTTGATATCGTCTTCTCGTTCCCAAGTCGACTCTTCTCTTGAATGGTACTGCCATAATATACGGACCAAAGGAATCTCCTTGTTGCGCAACACTTGCACCCCTCTATCCAGTATCAAAATTGGCTGCTCAATGAAGGATAAGTCCTTCCTGATCGGTAAAGGTTCATATTTCAAGATATGGGATGGGTCGGGCTGATATTTTCACAATGATGATACATAGAAGACATTATGGATGTTTGCCAATTCGGGTGGTAAGACAACTCTATAAGCGACATTTCTGATTCTTTCCAAGATTTCAAATTGTCCGATGTAACGTGAGCTCAGATTTCCTTTCTTGCCGAATCTCATAATGCCCTTTATTGGTGAGATTTTTAGGAAAACTCGATCACCTTCCTCAAATTTAAGATCTCTCATTCGGTTATCGGCATAACTCTTTTGTCGACTCTGAGCTATCCTGAGCCTTTCTCAAATTAATATTATCTTATCTGTGGTTACTTGGACAATTTCTGGCCCCAAAAGCTTTCTTTCACCAATTTCGTCCCAACAGATAGGTGACTTGCATTTCCTTCCATACAAGGCTTCAAATGGTGCCATCTGAATACTGGCTTGGAAGCTATTATTATAAGCAAACTCAATCAGGGGTAAATGGTCATCCCAGCTTCCTGTAAAGTCAATGACACAGGCCCTCAGCATATCTTCCAAGGTTTGGATGGTCCTCTCCGATTATCCATCAGTTTGGGGGTGAAAGGCAATGCTAAAGGTGAGTCTCGTCCCCATGGCTGACTGTAGCCTAGCCCAAAGTTTAGAAGTAAATTGAGTATCCCTGTCTGATACAATACTGATCGTAACTCCATGCAACCGCACTATTTCCTTAATGTATAACTGGGCCAGTCGATCCAAAGTGTACGTCGTGCGAATCGGCAGAAAGTGGACAGCTTTGGTCAGCCAGTTCACAATGACCCAAATGTTATCATGTCCTGAATTTGTTCTAGGTAAGTCAGAGACAAAATCCATAGATATGTGCTCCCACTTCCACTCTGGCACGGGTAAAGGCTGCTACAACCCAGCGGGCCTTTGATGCTCAGCTTTTACTTGCTGGCATGTTAGACACTTAGACACAAATAGTGCCACCTCTTTTTTCATATTATTCCACCAAAAGGTTTTCTTCAGGTCTTAATATATCTTAATACTTTCGGGATGTATCGTATAACAAGAGTGATGTGTTTCTTCCAAGATAGCTTTCTTCGCACTCTCATCATTCGGGACACAAATCCGACCTTTGAATCTTAGCACATCTTCACTATATATAGAGAATTCGTCTCTCTTTCCCAGCTTCACCTCTTCTACAATTGTTATAAGCTGAGAGTCTTTCTTATGTGCCGATCGAATCTGTTGGATTAATTGGGGTTCTGCCTTAATGTTGGCAATCGTACTTACCGCACCATTAATGGACGGAGCTGGATGCCAATCCACTATTTCCTCTAACAATCTCATTTCTTAGATCATTAGATGAGCTAAGATTCCCGTAGATTTTCTACTTAGAGCGTCGGCCACAACGTTCACTTTTCTTGAATGATAATGGATTGTACAATCATAATCTTTTAAGAAATCCATCCATCTTATCTGCCGCATATTTAAATCCTTTTGAGAGAAGAGGTATTTCATGCTCTTACGATCCATGTATATTTCGAATTGCTCACCATATAGATAATGCCTCCACATTTTAAAAGCGAATACTATTGCAGCCAACTCCAAGTCATGAATTGGATATTGTCATGCCCCAATAATTTACAATACTGATATTCCTGAGATGTGACGGTCAAAACATATATACATCTCTTGACAGAACAAATTTACAGTGGAAAATTCTTACAAAGTAACAAAAGAAAGTTTAAGCACAACTACAATATCTTCCAAAGTTGATCCTGACGAGCACTCAAAATGAAACCGCAGTTATCCTGAAAACATGTTTACCATAATTTGATGAGTTTGGCTACTCAGTAAGTGATCATTATAATGCTAAAAATAATCATGATTGAAAGATATCAATATTTTCAAAAAGGAGATCTATTAATAAAAATGCATTAGCAGTTTTACTTTCAAAAATGCATAATTAAGTATAATCCGAATAATTGAAATGCATATAACATTTTAACATCAATGCATAATTCAAAAGATTTCACAAAATACGCTATTGGCGTCTCAAGTAGGTCACCTATATACCCCATCAGCGTCCTGATGGGTCCACTTAATCCCTATCGGCGTCCCAGATAGGTCCACTTAATCCCTGCAGGTCCACTTATACCTCATCGGCATACCGGATGAGTCCACTTAATCCTTACCGGCGTACCGGATAGATCCACGTATACCTCACCGGCGAACCAGATGAGTCCACTTGCATACTTAAAGTATTTCTAAATCTCTTTAAACATTCGAAAGCAGCAATATCATGTACTCAACATATCACTGAAATCATTAATATGAACTTCACTGAAACCATTAATAACAGTCACTTTCAATAACATTTCAAAAATAACTACTCAAAAATTTTGGGCTCAACTTTAAAAAGGTAACAGTTCGTAAAGACATTCTAGCATAATTGTCAATCTAATATGTATAGAAAAACTCTTATAGAAATTCAAGAATACAAAATTATCACAATTTATAAGATGTCAATTCGCAAATAAACATTTCACAGACAATGCTATAATCAATTGCAAAAATATCAGTTTTCAAATAATAAGGCAGTCATTTGCACATGAAATTTATCATGTCTAATTATTAAAAAATAGTAGAAAGAAATCTCACAATTTTATTGAAAGCAGAAATATCACATTTATTTCTAATAATTTTACAGTATCTAAAACTTTCTAACAATCGACAAGAAAAATAAATAAATTTATTTTTCTAAGAATTTACAGTATTTAAAATTTCTAACACAGATAAAATATCACAATTTTATTAAAAAAGATTATTTTTCAAAATAATGAAGTCGCTTGCTCATAAAATTTATCACGCTTAAAATTCATGATAATAAGCAGAAATAATTATTTCATTTCATTTTCATTTTTTTTTTTTTTAAAGAACGGAGTATTTTTCAAGATAACGAAGTCACTTACCTAAAATATTTGAGAGGGAGCTTCCAATAAAAATTCGGCTAGAGAGATAAAGAGCTTACTATGTTTCGACTAGAGAGATAAAGATCTCAAAATTTTCTAAGGTGAGAGTCCTCACTTCTACTATTTAAATTCTTACTACACCTTATTATAATCTTTTATTAAGTTACACCTCACACATGAGGTGTAACAGTTAAACTACATCTTAAACACTTAAAGCCCACGTCCACTAAAGGACGTGGCAAGAGCAAAAGCTTAAACAAGGTAAAAGCTTTTGAAAGTAGTGACGGTCCTTAAGGACCATCATTCTCATAGGGACCATCACTTATTAAAAGTTTCTTTTCTCTTTTTTTTTTTAAAAAAAAATTTTAAGATTATTACATAAGCCCATCATCGTACCATAGCATTATATATATATATATATATATATATATATATATATATATATATATATATATATATATATATATATATATATATATATATATATATATATGAGAAATGATCATATAGAACCCTCCCCCACCATGTGTGTAGGACCCCAAAGGATCACCTTTAAATTTGGTACGGATCTCTAAAAAATCAAGTTTCATACCCAGGTGATAACGTTTCTAAGTATTCGTGCCGAATTTAATGGTGATCCTTTGGGGTCCTACACATATAGGTGGGGGAGGATCTTATTGGATCATTGCTATATATATATATATATATGCGAAATGCTAAGGTTAACCCGCTTGCGCACCCCATTGAGCTGCGCCCGACGGTCGTAATCAAAAAATTCAAAATCGATGGCCAAGAAGGCTTAGCCACCCGCTCTCTTTTTTTAATGAGGTGCTGACACATCCGCTAACACGTGATTAATGTTAGCCTCTCTCTCCTATTTTCTCTCTTCACGGACCTCCCTCTCTCTCTCTTCTCGAACCTCTCTCCTTTTCTCTCTCTCTTCACGAACCTCCCTCTCTCTTTCTTCGCAGACCTCCCTCTCTATATGTTCAGCAGTAGCGATGGATGCGATGCAATAGTAGCGATGGATGCGATGGATGCGATGGTAGTGATGCAGCAACTATTGAAGCCCCTAGGCTTGGGCATCGCCTCTCTCTCTTTATCAGCCATTGAAGCCCTCTCAGCCCACACAGAGGGATGAACACCTCTCTCTGTAAGTGCAGCAGCAGCAACACATCCCTCTCTCTCTGTCTATATGTAGCTATTGAAGCCCCTCAGCTTGGACATCTCTCTCTTTTTAGTAACTATTGAAGCCCTTTCGTCCCTCACCATTAGCAACTATTGAAGCCCTCTCACTCGCTCAAAAAATCCCTGACTGGCCTCCCAACCATAGCCCACCCCATCTCTAAAGGTCCTCTCTCTCTCTCTTTGTATTTAACTCAGTCAAATACAATCTATTGTCCACAATTTCCATTGATTTGGGGTTTATTGGGGTTTTTAGACAAAACCATAAGGACCACAGGCATCTCTATATTGGATGAGATACAAATGCATCAGATGCTTTCGCATCTCTGTTTTGGATGAGATAGTTTCTCTTTTGGATCTGTGTTTCCTGTGAACAATAGAGAGGGTGAGTGGTTGCTGTTGTTTTTTGGGGTTGATGTGGGTTTCTGGATTGGTCTTCCTAAGATTGAATGCGAAATCGAAAAATTGGATCATATAGATTAGAGAGAGAAATAGTGAATTCATTGAAGCTGCATGTTATATATTCTGGAATGTGGGTTTTTTGTTTGTTTGCTTGAAACATTTTATCTGATATGATATAAGATTAATTCATTAGATTTGGGAGAGTTTTTTTTGTTGTACTATGATAATTTGGTGAAATGTTGATAATTCCTTATTTACATGTTTAAGACAAAATTAAGTCCATTACACACGAGCAACAGATATTGTTACAGCACACCATGCCACTTATTTAGTGTTAAAACAAATAAAAAAGAATGCCAAATTGGTTTTCTATGCAATTTTGCAAGAACCCAGGTACTCTCACATAAAAATTTTTTTTTCATTGGATAAATTATTTTACTCATTGATTGCTGAGTAAGTTATCTATCATTTGATATATGACAAGATAAATCTCAGGGCAAAAAAAAAAATACTTTGGTTCAAATAGGTACACAGACATAAAACTGAAACAGTTGAGGATTGAACCCCAAAATATGGGATCCTGGACTATGATTTTGTAAAATTTAACCAAATTTGTAGTGTTCTGGTTTGGATACAATGTTCGGGAAGCATTGCCCATAATTTTTCTTATAATAAATAAAACAACTCGAAAGAAGTATTTTATTGCTAGTGTAGGTACAACACAACACACTCCAATCCTAAGAGTGACCCATCTTAGTATTGTTCTTGTACATGCAAGCTTAATTTCGGGGCAAGCTAAATATTTTTGGGAGAATTTAAAACCATCTTACAAAGCGAGTATGGTGGCGCATGTGCTTCCCCATGAGATCCAAAACTCTTCTTGCACATGCATGCTTAACTTTACAATTTCAAAGAAAGAGAGAGGCCTTTTGGTTGATGAATACTGAAAATTACTCATACTAATGTTTAACCACTTTTCATGTTGTAGATTGACTACATTCTAGGCAAGAACCCGTGAAAGATGAGCTATGTTGTGGGTTTCGGAAACCACAACCCAAAACATGTGCACCTTAGAGCAGCTTCAATCCCTAAGAACAAGATCAAGTACTCTTGCAAGAGTGGGTGGAAATGGGGAGGGACACGCCCAAACCTAACCCAACCACACTTGTGGGGGCAATGGTGGCAAGACCCGACAAGCATGATGGTTTCAAAGATGTAAGAGGAAACTACAATTACACTGAGCCCACTCTCGCTGGCAATGCTGCTTTGGTTGCTCTCTCCGGTGAGTCACATTCCATCGACAAGAATATCATCTTCTCTACGGTGCCACCCATGTTCCCTTCTCCCCTGCCACCTCTAACTCCTTGGAAACCTTGAGACAGAGACAGAGAGAGATATAGAGGAAGAGAGCCACCACCATCCTTTTTAGGATGGCGGTGCTTACTTGTTCTTAAGCTAGAAAGAGAGGGGGGCTAGAGAATGAGGAGAGGTTACATGGGGTCTTTGATGTTGGGGGTTTATTTGTTCTTAATCTATATTGTGTTCATAGTTTGTAGGTACAATATTCTTGATTGTTTCTCACTTTCTTTGTGCTTTTTGTGACATATAAAGTGATACTATGTATTTGCTACTACTTTTTGACTCCCCAAAGAGGGATACTAATGATAAAAGAATTATGAAATTTGTGCTCCTCTTTTTGTGCATTTGGTTTCAACATTTGCAAACTCTTTTTAAGTCATGGGACTCTCATTTGAGCAAGAATTCTATAAAGATCCAAAAAGGATGCTTAAACTAGAAGATATTAGACTTGATTTGATTTGTAAGCCATTCCAAAGCAAAGCATTTGAAGTCTTTCGTCACCTTCATTCTTATGAGAAACTTGTGATCTTGTGCAGTTTAGGCCACTTCAAAAACTACCCAAAACATATTTTGTGGTTGTTTTACTATTGCCAGTAGGGCCTGCTTGAGATGCACAAGTGCACTATACATTGGGTAGAAAATCTACTTGGGAGTATTTCTTTAATCTAAAATTTTAGGATCCGATACAGAATCACTAGAATGTTCTCAACAAAGAAAACTAGACATTATAAGCACTTAGATTTCACTGTCCAAATACGGGTTGATTTCCATTCGATCTTAGGACAGCATATTTTTAAGCACTTAACAAAATGCTTGTGAATCCTTTTTTTTTCTAATGAGGATGGTAGTCTAATCAAAAGGAGGATCCAAGCATCCCACCTTTGAGGGATATTTGGGTGATCTCAATGAAATGAGCATGGAAATTTGCTAAAAAATGAATCTAAAACTCCTTGCTCATTTTAGCCAGAGAAATTCATGTAGCTTGGGCTTATAGTTTAGCAGCCAAGGGCAAGAAAAAGTTTATATAAAGTGCCAACCTTATATTGTAGAAGTACGGTGCGCTTGAAAAATCTATCTGAAAGGTTGTTCAGATATCAAAACCCTATAGTTAATCATCTTGACCTTGACATTGTATACAAGACTCACAATTAGTGAGACGGGCTCAAGTGATAATATATAGCATCTAATAACAATTTGAAATACATTCTACTCATCTAAAAACCTTTCAAGAAACAGGTTGACAAATTATTGCCATAGTGATAATATATTGCATTTTATAACTATAATATTATATGCAATTCATCAACTACCAACCAAATGGGGTAGTCCATTCAATAACAAAATTATTTATATAAAGTTCAGTAGTCCTGCCCATTGTCAAATAATGGTTCGTTCCTTGTACCCAATCACCTTACATGTCACCTAACAACCCCAAATGAAGTGAATGGCATAAAACCTACATCAATAATGCCAATAGTTTAACAACAAACTTTTCAAAAAAAACAAAAAACAGCAACATAGCCCCTCCTTTGAAGTTGTTCCATATGAATTTTTCCTCTCTACCTGAGATATAAAATACATTTTGATGAGTGACAATAATGTTCCAAATGAAATTACAAATATGAACTAACACGCAAATACCAATGTTTCAAAGTGAACTTGCAAACATGGCTTCTAAACAATTACTTCTTACCATCAACTCACATCTGCTGCCTTCTTATGGGTCCGAAGCTTATTACGTGTTTTGTCCTTAGCGTTGTAAGAAGAAGATAAAATTGTAACAAATAGATACTATATACTTGTAATATAAACTCAATGCAACATGGGCGAAAAAATCCAATGGCCAAAAACAAAACTGCAACAAAAAAGTAAAAAGGGAAAGAAAATGGGAGAGAGACAATTGAAAAAATAAATAAATGTTTGCAACAGATGTATTCTAATTTCCAAGAGTAAGTGATTCATTATATGGTGCATCAGATGCCACATGAAGATATTGAACAGAAATAAGAAACTCAATTTATTTCAATTTTAATAATACCAATCACGCATTCATCAAGCCACAAGTAAAATGTTAAAATTTTGTCGTGTGCACTAGCAGCATGCATTCATCAGGCCGCAAGTAACATTTTCCGCAATTGTAGTTCGATACAAATTTAAACATCAGCCATCACGTCCTGAAAAAGGAGTACTGATGGTAATTACAAATATTATACAAGTATCCTGATACTCATTCGCCTTCAATGGAATCCATTTTTTTTTCCATTGTTACTATGAAAGAACTGGTAAGCCATTAAACAGTCTTGCCCTGTGTTCCCAAACAAGCACATTTCTAACAAAATTCAGCCAATATTTTATGCCACATTCATGTAATATTCATTTAGGGGATAAGGTAGCTATGGACGGGGAAGAGCATATACAAAGACACATATATTCATAGATATTTGCATCTACAAGATATCTTTATTGGGTAACTTTTACCTCACCATGCAATGTAAGATTACCATTATCACCAATTACATTTTACAAAACTAGAAGTGCATGAACATCCATTCACCACAATGGAGTCAAGAACCCATGATGCTCTCAATTTTTAATACCCGTAAAGATATATGAGAAAAAAGAAGAAGAAAGGTATATGGAAGTAAGGAAGCCAGGAGACTTGTTCAATGGAAAACCTCAGCCAAACAACTCGAGTCATCTGATTTCAACTAGCCACACCAGAGCTTGTTCTCAATCAATTTTTTTCACATAATTGATCTTAGAACAGTTCTATAGAACCAATTTGGCATTCTTTGTTTTAATACTAAATGAGTAAGTGGCAAGGTGTGCTGTAACAATATCTGCTGCTTGTATGTACTGGACCTAATTTTGTCTTCAACATGTAAATAAGGAATTATCAACATTTCACCAAATTGTTATACCACACCAAATTATCAAAACAGAAATGCAAAAGCATTTGACGCATTTGTATCTCATCCAATATAGAGATGCATGTGGTCCTCATGATTTTGTCTAAAAACCCCAATAAACCCCAAATCGATGGAAATTGTAGACAACATATTGTATTTGACTAAGTCAAATAGAGAGAGAGAGAGTACCTTTAGAGATGAAGTGGGCTACAGTTGGATGGCTGGCCGGCCAGGGTTTTTCTACAAAAAGAGAGAGATGCCCAAGCTCAAGGGCTTCAATGGCTGCATATAGACAGAGAGAGAGGGATGCACTACTGCTACAACAGCTAGAGAGAGAGAGGTGTCCATCCCTCTGTGTGGGCTGAGAGGGCTTCAATAGCGATAAAGAGAGAGAAACAATGCCCAAGCCGAGGGGCTTTAATTGTTGTTGTATTGCTGCCATTACGTCCATTGCTATTGTTGAACATAGAAAAAGGACCTACTGCTAAATATAGAGAGAGGGAGGTCCACGAAGAGAGAGAGGGAGGTCCGCAAAGAGAGAGAGAATAGGAGAGAGGGCCGCGAAGAGAGAGAGAACCGCGAAGAGAGAGAGAATATGAGAGAGGGCCGCGAAGAGAGAGAAGGAAGTCCGTGAAGAGAGAGGGAATAGGAGAGAGGTTAACATTAATCATGTGTCAGAGCATGTGCCAGTTTCCCATTAAAAAAAGAGAGCAGGTGGCTAAGCCATCCTGACCATCGATTTTAGAATTTTTTGATCTCTCGCAAGTACCGCCTCTCTCCTCCTCAAATCTCACCTAAAATCTCTTATACGCTCACTCCTAAAATCTCTCATTCTCTCTCTTATGTTTTTTCTTTCATTCTCAAATTATGATCTGGATTCTGGAAACAATCTCTCTCTCCAATTAAAATAAAGAAATAATGTGGAGATAATCTCTCATTCTCTCTCTTGGGCGTTCTTTTTCATTCTCAAAGTAAGATATGGATTCCGAAAACAGTCACTCTAATTAAGATAAAGATCTCTCACTCCTAAAATCTCTCATTCTCTCTCTTATGTATTTTCTTTCATTCTCAAATTAAGATATGGATTCCAAAAATAATCTCTCTCTCTAATTAAGATAAAGAAACAATGTGGAGATAATATCTCATTCTCGCTCTTGTGCGTTCTCTTTCATTCTCAAATTAAGATATGGTTCCGGAATTAATCTATCTCTCCAATTAAGATAAAGAAACAATGTAGAGATATTGAAAAAATGTTGATATCTCTCTTATACGTTCTCATACTCTCTCACTTAGGAATGGATGGGATAAAAAAAGTTCTCTCTATATACCCTTATAATAAAGTTCCTCTACTATCTTTTTATCATTTTTATGAACTAAATCCTACTAAAATTTTGGTTCTCTAAAATCTTGTATTAAAATATTCTTTCTTTTTCTACCGTCATCTCTCCTAAAATATCTCGTCCTCTTTCCTCAAAGTATCTCCTAAAATCTCTCTTTCTATCACTTTCACGTACTCTCTATCTCCTTAAAATCTCTCTTGTACATACTCTCTCCTCAAAATCTCTATTAAAATCCCTTATTATCTCTCTCTTGTGCGAATTATCTCTCATTGTCAAATTAAGATATAGAAAGTATCTCTCTAATGAAGATAATAAAATAATGTGGAGATATGAAAAAATGTAGAAATGTCTCTTTTATGCCTACTCATATTTTCTCTCTCTAATTTAGTTATCTTAAAAGAAGTGCTATTCTTTCTCTCTCTTCCCCTAAAATTAAGAATTTATCCTATAATCTCTCTAGAATTAAGCCCCGTCTTATTTTTGTATAAATATAGATATAGATATTGTCTCAAATATTTTAGAAGGTGTGCACGCCACTTTTAAAGAAAAAGGTAAGACGCCACCTTCTCAGGAATAAAAGCACGCCCCATTACTTTTAAGCATTATTTATTTCAAATTTAAATTAGTTAAGATTAACAAGGGAAATTTAATGAGATTTGATTTTCTTTATTTTAGAAAACATCTAAATAATATTTATTTATCTAAATAATATTTAGTTTGATTTCAATAGATATTTAGATAAGGTTTAAATTTAATTATATTTATATTTTAAATAGGAGTAGACTGAGGAGCAGGATGAGGTTCCTATTCAAACTTGAAGATAAATATCTATTGGATTTCCTTCTATAAAAGGATGATATTTCTTTCTCCAAGGATTAGATCATCTCTCTCACGCTACTTTCTGTTTCCTCTTTTCCCCACACACAAAAAAAAGAAAGGGACCATATCTCTCTCACGCCCCTTTTTCTCTCTCTTACTTTTTTTAGGCCTTACGCCACCTTCTCTCTGGTCTAGAGAGTCACGTATTCGCTCTCTCCTTCTCTCTTGTTAGAGAGATCAACTGAATTCAACCATTATTTCTATTTGTGATTCAGCCTTAATTTCTTTGTGTGCACTTGATCAAGAAATTGAGTGTGGGGTATATCAAGTTCCGGTAGCATATCTAGTAAGATTTCCCATTAGTTTTTATTTATTTTTAGATTTTTTTGTTTTTTTGTAAATCATCGTGAGCCTATTTTCAGCTAAATATCAACCCAAAGTTTTTCTGCCAATGTTTCTATACTTTTATCTTTACTAAAGTATAGTTACAAAATATGCATTATAATGGGTTTTACATGTGTGCTTTTATGTTTGTATGTATTATACCTGCTTGTGTGCATGCATGTGCACACCAGGCACCTTTGAACCTAATGGGCTTGGTGATCGAGCTTGGCTTATATGTTGCAACCATAATAAGGCCCATGTACCCTTATTATATAAAAAAATGATGGTTATTTGAGCTTCATATCTTGGTCCAAAGCTTGCCTATAAAATTAATAAGGAAATTTTGGTTTTAAACGATTTTTTCGACTTGGAAGTTTCTTATAGTGTTAGTTTGAATAGTGATCTGCTGACTTATCATGTACTTTAGTTGTTATTTGGTGGTGTTTTCTACTTATATAACCTTGATTTGTTCAATTGTTTTTGGATGTATTTCTTGTGCATATTATGTATATGTTTACTATGGAATTTTTTTTTTTTTTTTTGTTAACTAAGAGTCACCTTCTCATTTTCTCCCTTGTTCAACAGAGGATTCAAATACTAACGACCAGGGGAATTTTCAAGAGAATTTCATGAAGAAGTTACATATTTATTTGACGGCTTTTTCAGTTATTGCATAGACGCTTTTTGCATTGGTTCTTTCATATTTTGTATTTGGGGCCTTTGACCAGAAACAGGTCAGCATCAAATTCTTCTTCTCTTTTTTTTCTGTTGTAGTAGAATATGGTCAAATATCTGAAACCTTGACAAGATGTGGGTGATTAACCTCTTTGAGAATTCAGGTAAAAATAGCCCTTAAGGCGTTAAATATGTTTGGCCCCTGTTCATTTTTTCTAATATCTTTATTTTTTCTTGTACACAAGTGGGTGGTTATCTTGAGTGAAACATTTAATGCTATCATGGTGAAAAGTTTTCATTCATGAGCAATTGTATCTCATATTAATGTGCTGGTTCAGCTAGTTAAGCAAACTAGCCAAGCTGGTTCTTTTAGGCCATTTAGGGCCTATATCAATGGCTTCCACACGGAACAGCAAAAAAAAGTTAAAGATTAAAAAGGAAAAACATGGGAGAAATACAGAGTTCCTGGATTAAATGGTGTTGGCAAGTACTTGATTATTCCAGTCCAGCCAGTTTTGTTTGCTTGATTGCCTTGTTTATGCTAATCATTGGTTGTTCTAAACTTCAAACCCTGTTTGTTTACACTGGATTGGATCAGCACTTTGGGTTTTATGTCCAACAATCATCCATGGATGAACTAAAATTGTTTATTTTAAAATCAGGAAACTGTATTGTGGTTTTTCTTTTAGTACATTTGGCAAGTATTCATTGGTTTTTGTCAATGAACACTGTGAGTTCATTAAATCATATGGATATAGGCCATTTATTATTGTAAAATTGAGATTCCCTTCTTCAAGGAAGCAGGTTTTATGAATATTCCTTGACAGAATAGTGGAATTGGGATTTTGAATTGGAATCACCACCTAGGGTGGGAGATTCCAGTAACTATGGCAGATACAATGTTTGTGGAATCTTGAATAAATTAGGTTCCTGTAAATTAAAAGATCTTATCATTTTCTAGCCATCTCTTAAATAGATTTTACTGGTGCAAGCACTCTAGTCCTTATTTAGCAAATAAGGACCACCCACGTTCAAATCCTACTGAAAAAATTATGTTCTGGATGTTGAAGTATTGTGCACCATGGCGGAAACATCAGCCATAGATCAGGTGACTTGCAATTTCTCCTATGTTAAAATTGAAGCTTGTTTGATAGCTTTGACTAAGGTCCACATTAGCTCTTCCGGTCCGTTGGGCATTCTTGGTGGTTGATTTGCTGGTCCCTTCAATAAAATCTTCTTCAATAGATTCCTTATTTATCATCATGTTTTAAGCTGCTGCTGGAACATTCTAAAACTTCTGGAATGAAAATTGGGATGGACTGCTATGCAGCCCAAAAACAAATGAAAGACAATGCTATATCAATGAAATGATAAAAAAACAGCTAATTTATTGTTTACATAGAGGGTGCATAAATAAGAATGTTGATACCAGATGCCAGATCTAAGAAATTGTTGCCGGTTAATTTCATGAAGGTAGTGTTGAAATGGGAGTCGCATCCTTAATAAGAACCTAGCTTCTGATACTGTTGTTGTCTTGTACTTGATCTGTAGAGCTGAGCATTTATAACTAAACTCAGTGATTGAAATGGAAACTGACACTACTTCTGACCTTCAAACTTTGATCCTTTGGTTACTTTTGAAACAATTGGTTGATCTCTCTCTCTCTCTCTCTCTCTCTCTCTGTGCTTGTGAGTGTGCATGTGCATGTGTGGCCAGTGAAAATCCCCCTGGTAGCCATTTGGGAACCTTGCTAATAATGGTTGAAATTTATGCGCATCCTAGGAAGTCATCCGTCCTTGTATGAATGTGCCCACTAATGGCCATACTTCATTTCTAATGAAATCACTTAAACATTGTGCTATGCTTCCTCCATCCTTTATGGCCTGTTTCCTTTTTATGCTACTAATGGAATGTGTTCGAATACGTAGAGTATTATTGGAAGATTAAGGATGTTGTTGTGAAAGTGAGACGTCTTCATAGTTGAATGTGCATGTTTATCTTATTAGATATTGCTCTTATAGCTATATATGATTTTTATTCGGCTCTATTTAAGTTCTTCTTTGAGCCATAAATGAAGGACTGTATTTTAATGCTCGAAGAATTATGTGGATTTTATACTGTATTAGTGTACACTTCTTTTAAAGTCCTAAATTCATAGGTTAGTAAATCATCTTTATAATTTCTAATATGACTTGGTCTGTCACTTGATAGATTAGTTTCTAGGAATTCAAAAACAAGCTTCTCGAGCCCGGATTAGTGGATCACATTGATGTATCCAATAAAGAAGTGGCAAAAGCATACGTACGGAATTCCCCAAGTAGGGAAAATCTAACCGGGGACGATGATGTCCAAGGACCTGTAACAAATGCCCCTCCCAAAGCAAATACAAGCCAATATAAGTACCATTTCAACATCGGAAATATTCGACAAAAAGCTGGAGGATGCCAGAAAGCACTGGGAGTAGATCCTCACGACTATGTTCCTGTAACATATATGAATAAATTTGTTTGGTACGAAGATTTCTCTTGTACAGTAGTCAAAGGATGCAAGATGGATTTGGCTTTTGCGGTATTGGAGGTGCTGTGAAAAAACTAGATAATAATCCTGAGAACAAGGTGGGATTTTTATAATCTTTGTTTCTCTGTTATGCCTTTAATTGAATCTTTTACTTCAGGCATGTCTCAAGGAATTGGATTGTTTCTCCATAATGAATGTCCAAAGACTCTTCTACTTTAATAGGGGTTGAAAGGACTTTCAAGTTAGAATTTTTTGTCAGTATTTTTGCTTAGTTTCTTTATATGGTTACCTGCTGTATTGCTCTTTATTTTCATCTTTTACAGTGTTCTGTTATCTAAACTTTCTTTTAGTTTTTGCTTAGTTTTTTTTATCTGGTCACCTGTTGTATTGTTCTTTATTTTCATCTTTTACAGTGTTCTGTTATCTAAACTTTGCTTTAGTAAATTCAACGTGTGAAGCATTTTGACTGTTTGACTTTCATTTTCTGTTATAATAGGTATTCTTTAAGGATGTTGCTGGTTGTGATGAAGCAATGCAGAAGATTATGGAGTTCGCGCATTTTCTGAAGAATCCAAAGAAATATGAGGAAATAGGGGCTAAAATTCCAAAAGGTGCCCTTTTTGTGGGACCTCCTGGTGCTGGTAAGACTCTTCTTGCAAAAGCTACTGCTGGTGAATCGCGTGTGCCATTTCTATCAATTTCTGGTTCAGAATTTGTGGAAATGTTTGTTGGTGTTGGAGCTTCAAGAGTGAGGAAATTATTTCAAGAGGCTAGGAAATGTGAACCTAGCATTATATTTATTGATGAAATTGATTCTATTGGTGGAGCAAGAGGACATGGGAAATTCACTGATGGAAATAGTGAACATGAAACCACTCTCAATCAGTTACTTGTGGAAATGGATGGGTTTGGTACAACTTCAGGAGTAATTGTACTTGCAGCCATTAACAGGCCAGATATTCTAGACAAGGCTCTTTTGAGGCCAAGTCGGTTTGATCGACAAATTGAAATAGACAAACCTGATATCAAAGGTCGTGACCAGATCTTTCAAATCTATCTAAAGAAAATAAAGCTTGATAGCAGTCCAACATATTTCTCTCAGAGATTGGCAGCTCTTACTCCTGGATTTGCTGGAGCTGGCATAGCAAAAGTTTGTAATGAAGCGGCAGTGATAGCTATCACAAATGATAGGACGTATGTCACCATGGAACATTTTGAAGCTGCTATAGATTGGATCATTGGTGGTCTAGAAAAGAAAAATAAGGTCGACATGTTTCTTCTTTTTCGTTCTTTCATGCTATATTTATGTGTTTCTGTGGCTGAGTGGATATGTGTTTCTATCTTATTTCATTTTATGCCATGTCCCAATTCATTTGACATTCTATTGTTTAAAATGGTTTGTATTGCTGCCTAATATCATTTCATTGTTTTTCGGTCTCTTCTGAGCTGAGTTACCTGCGTAAATAGAGTTTGTTATTTCCCCTCACATTTGAGGTGTTGGTTTTTAAAAAAGATGCATTGTCCAGTTTGATCTTTAAAATTTCTTAAGAAATATTTAAAGCAAGACTTCTTCTCTTATTTTGCTTGTTAAAAACAGAAGATTGGCCTTGCAGTAGTTGACATCATGCTAGATGTTTTATGAAGTAACAATGAGTAGCCCTACAGTAGTTAAGGTTATGATACATGTTCTTCAAGCTACTACAAATTGGTGTTCATTATTAATTTGAGTCAGAGGGGACAACTATAGTCTTCTTTCTCTTTCATTTTGCCCTTCTGCAAAAGCAATCTTTTCACCAGATAAGGATTTTTTCTTCAATATTTTTATTTGCTTCTAAAATAATCAAGAATTAGGATGGCTATTTGTCTAGTTTCATGTGTCAAGTTGAGCTTTGAAGTTCTTTCCCTTTTGCATGCCGTTCTGATAATGTATCTATGCATCTCTCCATGCAGGTAATGAGAAAGTTGGAATGCCGGACTGTTGCATATCATGAAGCTGGCCACGGAGTTGCAGGATGGTTCTTGGAGTATGCAGAGCCTTTGCTTAAAGTCACAATTGCGCCACGAGGCACTGCAGCCCTGGGCTTTGCACAGTATATACCCAATGAAAACCTCCTTATGACCAAGGAGCAGCTCTTCGATATAACATGCATGACCCTTGGTGGCCGTGCTTCTGAACTCTCTCTCCACCCCGCTGACTTAGCTCTGCTTTATGGGAAAGAAAATATAATCATAATCGGTTCCCTGATTTATTACATGTACATATTCTGTTGGGGAAGATCTCGACTGGGGCTCAGGATGACTTGGAGAAGGTGACAAAGATGACATATGCCCAAGTCGCAGTTTATGGTTTCAGTGAGAAGGTGGGGCTCCTCTCCTTCCCCCAAAAGGACGAGGGGTATGAGAGAACCCAGCCTTATAGCAATAGGACTGAGGAGATCATAGACAAAGAAGTGAGAGATTGGGTGACCAAAGCATACGACCGAACATTGGAACTCATTGAGGAAAAACGAGAGCAAGTAGTGAAGATCGCAGAGCTATTACTCGAAAGAGAGGTTTTGCACAAACATGACTTACTGAAAGTGCTTGGTGAACGCCCCTTCAAGTCAAGCGAACCAACCAACTATGACCCTTTTACAAAGGGATTTCAGGAGGAGCAGCAACCAGGATGATACGACATCGGTGTCGTCATCCCAATATACAAACTCTAAATGATGATATCTATGTGTTAGTCTCTCCCCAAATATAGCTGAAATTGTACAGATTTTTTCATTTCATAGAATTGTGGTTCCGATTTCATATTGTAGTGACTTCATTCCATAGAATTGTGGTTCTGATTCCGATTTCACATTGTAGTGACAGGTAACTGTATCTCTTTGTGTGGATCCGGGAGTCTCAAGAGGCTTGAATGAATCATTTTTTTGTTTCTTTTTCCTTTTAAGAGACAATTGCCTTCTTCCAATGTTTTCCTTGATGTACGTTGGATGAATGTGGCTATCAAAAGTTTTATTAGTGCTTGTAATGAAACATTTGATATAATTGAACAAGAATTCAGTGGGGATGTGGTCTCTTGTGGACAATACTAAGCAAATAACAATTGCAGATACCGAATTATGCTTGACGGTATATGCTAGTCGGTTGCGAAAAACCTATGTTACCTTGGCATAGAAATCTATTCTAACCGATAAGGGTTCCAATAGGTCATCTTTAGATGAAGTCGAAGTATGCCCGAATGAATAAGCCGGAAGCCGAATGACTGTGTGATGGGCCCACAGCCTCATTTATGTACCATCTTCAGGTGAAGATGCATAATGATAGCTTATTTATGTACCATCGTCAGGTGAAGATACATAATGATAGCTTTCTCGAATGACTGTGTGTACTATCTTTTAGGGTGAAGATGCATAATGATAGCTTTCTCAATAAAGCGAACTACCTTTTAGGGTGAAGCTCTTGTATGTGCAAGAGATACCCTCTCTTTTAAGAAAGCGAACTACCTTTTAGGGTGATGCTCTTGCATGTACAAGAGATACCCCCGCCAAGCGAACCACCTTTGAAGGTAAAGCTCTTGCATGTGCAAGAGATACTTTATGCGCCTTCAGGAAAGCGAACCTATACGCCTTCGGGAAAGTGAACCACCTTTTAAGGGGAAGCTTATGTATATGCAAGAGATACCCCTAGGCGCTTTCGGAAAGCAAACTTATGTATGTGCGAGAGATACCCCTATGCGTTTTCGGGAAAGCGAACTTATGTATGTGCAAAAGATACCCATATGCGCTTTCAGGAAAGCGAACTTATGTATGTGCAAGAGATACCCGTATGCGCTTTCGGGAAAGCGAACCACCTTTTAAGGTGAAGCTTATGTATGTGTAAGAGATACCCCTATGCGCTTTCGGGAAAACGAACCACCTTTTAGGGTGAAGCTTATGTATATGCAAGAGATACTCCTATGCGCTTTCGGGAAAACGAATCACCTTTTAGGGTGAAATTTATGTATGTGCAAGAGATACGAACCACCTTTTAGAGTGAAGTTTATGTATGTGCAAGAGATACCCCAATGCGCTTTCAAAAAAGAGAACCGCCTTTTAAGGTGAAGTTTATGTATGTGCAAGAGATACCCCTATGCGTCATAGGAGTTGTGGTTGCATCATATCTAAGTGACATTGGCACGTCTCTAGGGGAGAACCTGAAATCTACAAACTGGCACGGCTCTAGAGGAGAACTTGAAATCCACAAATTGGGATTACGACTCATTGACTCATCAACCAGATTTTGGCGACTCACTAATGAGCTCTCGCATAGACTGTAGGTCATGGGTCACTTGATAAAGCAAGTGTGGATCGTAGTCTACAATTAAAGGTGGAGTGCCCTAGCTTTTTTAATCCTAGACCATATGGATCCTTATCCCATCTAAATAATTTGATTGTCTTTATTTTATAATGATCTGATTTTAGAATTATTATTTGAATTTTTCTAGATCTCTAGATATTTTATTTATAAAATTTAGATTTATAAAAACAGAGATAATAATTTTTTAATGCTTTAAATTTTCAAATTAATTCTAAAATTCATTTATTGATTTTTACTCACAAGTTACCCATAATCAGCTCTTCAATCGAAAAAATAGCAAACCATAGAAAACCGTTATCTTAATTTTAACATTATAAAAAGAAGACCCATACCAATAATTTGTTACGTCAAAATTTCTCTCTTTTTTATATTGAAAGAGGGGCACGCCCCACTTATTTGGATTATTTTTTCTCTCTCTTCTTGATATTGAAAGGAGGGGCACGCCCCCACCTATTTTGGATTAGGTCTCACTCTCGATCACCTTGATATGATAAAGAGGGTTGCTACTTTGATAAAGAGGGTTACTTAGTAGCAAGTAAATTTCATCTTACTAGAAATAGGTTTTATGTTTTTTTTACTAAAAGTTCACCGTTCCATTAAGAGTTTTTTTACTAAGAGTTCACGGTTTTATTATCTCAATTGAGAGTGAAGGTTGATCATTGATCATGTGTCGTGAGTTGACATGGGGTGTAATAAGCCGGGGTGAGATAATCTCTGGTATTCTTCTTTTATTTATTGTTTTTTAATTATATTTGTTTTTGCATTTCTCAAGCTTGAGAAGTAGTGATTATTTTCCTTTGTTTAAAAAAATTTAAGTTTAATGGCTAAAAGGTTTTAAGATCTTTGTTGGTTTTATTTTTATTTTTTTTAAAGCAAGAATTATTATAACAAGACCCTTTGTAAGTGATCTTTACCGAAACCAAAAGAGGTGAAAAGATTAAAAATAATATATATCTATATATACCTCGACAAGATCACGTTGGCCTTCTGTAGATGGAGCCTGCAAAAGAGAATCGGAGAGAGCGAGGTCGTGTGTACGAAGACGAGACAGAGAGAGTTTGTGTGTACTAATACTGGATGAAATTGTTGAACTGAATGCACATAATTTTGACATCTGTATGAAAGCAGCTTCCCATGTTCTTTTCTCATCTTCCATTGCCTTGTATGAATTGAATTATCTAATAATCATTTGCAAATTGTTGTGGTTTTTATTGGAGTCCTTTTTATTGGCCCTCTGGTTTTTCATTTGCAAACGGGCTCTTTGGTTTTCTATAAATCCCCATGCTAGGCTTGATATGAATCTCGGATTTGAATGTTTTGGGAGATAATTTTATGGATATATACTGTAGAGAATCTTTTTGGAGATATACGTCCTTGATTATACATCCTGATTTCTATAATGTCACGATTTGGTTTATCCGTTTGTAAAAATTTGGAAATGCGAGTATCATGTTAGTTTTAAGTCAAAATAGTATATTTTATAGGACTATGTTTATATATACCTTATTTTGGTGTACTATTTTCCCATACCCAGGTTTTAAAAACTCTACGGCAGCATAGTTTTCTAAAAGTAATATATATTCTAATCCCTTGAACCCTATTTACCAGCTTGTTATTGGCCTGAACGAAATCTTGTTTTTGGCCCAAACAAAGCCCAAACAAAAACTAAAGGAAAAGGTTTATATATAAGTACAATGCTTTAAACCAGTGGTTTAAACAACGGATCAGTGACCCGGATCGGGCATCTCAAAAACCCATCCGAATCTGCGAATCGGTGATCCGGATCGGGAATCGGCTGAATTTTCTGGATTAAACCTTAAAAAAAATCCGAAAAAATTATTATAATTCTTATAAATGTTGTTTTTCAAGAATTCAATAAGAAATGAGGGTACTCCATTAAGAATTTTCATTTCTTTGCATGAATATACGAATATTGATATGTTCTTTCCCTGCATAAACTACTATTTACCATTTAATTTACATCGCACAAAAGGATAAACATAGAATTATCATGGATTAAGTATATCATCATACATGAACTACAATAAAGCATACAATTCGTAACATACGATCTAAAAATAAAATGACAGACAACGTCGTTATTCATCTTGGTCACGCTCGTGCCATTGATTGAATTCGCGTAGCAATTCATTGACTCGATCTAAAAACGAATCATCCAAATTAGTGGGCACCTGACTATACCCAAATTCCTGAGTGTTATTGTTTTGTTGTGGTCCTAATCCAAAATCCTTGAAGCTTGTCCATCCTTCATGCTTACCTACACTATCGTATTCATCCCTACCCTCTTGTTGTTGGGACGCGATTTGTGAATAATTTGGCAGGGATTCGGTGGCCTCAAAATCATCATCTCTCTCATTTTCCCTTAGACCCCCTTCCCACTCTCCCTCATTAGATGCAATATCAACGACATCCCTGACGAATTGTGGATATGTTGGCGGGCTGCTTCCTCTCTCATGTTGCTCATCACCTTCTTCAAGATCTTCCTCACAGATAGCCTCAAGGAACGCACTCTTGTGCAACACTGGCTCCTCTTCTTCTACTACCCATTGTTCTGTTGTGTCTGTGACAAATATTGTGTTTAAGTCTATCGGCCCATAGTCTTCAAGCGTCCTTCTCACTTGTCGCTCTCGAAGGTTTAAGTTGTAATGAACGTAGACTAGTTTATGAAGCTCCTCCGAAGCGAAGCGATTCCTTCTAGTAGTGTGCAACCATTGGAACGTACTACAATTTCGCTCACAGCCAGTAGCAGAACATGTCTGGGAGAGCACCTTGATTGCTATCATCTTTAAGTGAGGTGCATCACTACCATATATCTCCCACCATTCAGCTGAATTAAAATGTAAAAAACATTGTAAGGGCAATAACAATTCATAAGATTAAATATATGAATGAACAAAATATTAGTTAGGGGATAACCTAGATCCATCATAGTTGGACAATTCCTGGCAAGTCTAGTTCCGAAGGATCCTATAGCATCCCTATATATAGCAAGCTAAAACAAAATATTTTGTTTTAGTGCATTATTCCTCACAAATATAACAACTCAATCAAGTTCTTACCGAAATATTAAATAATATCTCTTGTATTGCTGCTACCTGGTTTCGATGGCTTCTCTCCAACCTGACAATAATGTATCTGACCCCTTTCATAATCTTGTGTGGATGTTCAGGTGTCAAATAGAAAAATTTTGGGTTGAAGTAGTAACCTGGAAAATATATAGATAGAGAAATGTCATTTAAAATTTCATAAAAAAATAATTTAAAATGAAACATTCTAATGATATAAATATATATTTACCTGCATAATGAATTGGATGTCCAAATTTATTGTTCCACCTTCTTTCTGTAATCTCGATCACTTTACTAGCAAAACTACACTTCTCCCCAATAGCTGATTTGGCCCTCTCGATACTTTCATAAAGGATGCCCATGGTAGCTTTCTTGTCAGCATCCACCATTCTTAACACCGTGACCAAAGGGGTAGTGGCCTCTACAATACTGGAACATCGAAACCAGAACCTCCTATTTGAGACTATGTCGTCCACTTTTAGCCCAGTACTGGACTTCTAGAGGTGATCAATTAACCACTCTTCACTAGTAAACAATCTCTTTATTGCACCTTTAGATTCTCGAATGGAGTCCACATCCAAGTAATCTGTCGCAAAGCGGGTTATGGCAGGCCTGATTTTCTCTTTTTTCTTAGACTGTTCTCTGAACAAAAATAAAATTTTAGAATAGTTCTATATAAATCTTTACACCAACCTCACTTCCTGTAGAGTCTCCTTCACAATTTTGATCTCACCGATATCCTCTAACATAAGATCGATGCTGTGTGCAGCACACGGGGTCCATACTAGATGCTTCCTCTTATCCTTCAACTTATTGTCTGCAGAAACACATGCACGCGCATTGTCCGTAATAAACTGGACTACATGCTTATCTCCCACCTCCTCCACTATCTGATCATATAGTAGTACGTAAAATTTTGCATCCTTCTTCGTCCCTGATACGCCTTTGCTAAACAAAAAAGCTGTACGTTTTAGGGAATAGGCCAAGAAGTTTACAACTCCTTTTTACTAACTTTATTCAACCAACCATCACTCATGAGAGTAATGCCTGTTCTTGGCCAACTCTGTTTATATTCTTCAATCAACTTTCTAACTTCCTCCACCTCTTCGTCCAATATTAGCCCACTGAGCTCATATGTCATCGGGGGTTTTACCCAAGGCTTGGCTCTCTAGATTGCATTGACCATAGTTGGAAAATATGGGTTATTGGTTGTATCAAATGGGATCCCTTTATCGTAAAACCATTTACCAATATATCTACCCAACATACTTCTCGTACATTTCACCATGCCTTTGAGGGTCATCTATTCTGACTTAGGCTTTAGGAAAAATAGGTCTATGCGACCATAACCTGTAATACTGGAACTCTTAGATAAACTAAAAACAATTTCTTCAACGTTTGATTCATCTTGATACATATTGCCACCACCTCCATACATATTTGAGCTGGGCCCGCCATACATACTCGAGCTGGGCCCGCCATGCATGTCTCAGCTAGGCCCACCATGCATGGTTATATTATAACCACCAGGTATTCTAAACCCGTGTTCCCTCTGATATGTTTCATGTAAACTCATTGTTGTGCCATCTCCAAGTCATTATTGTATTGCTCATCTGGATCATTCCCCCTTGATGGAGTATATAAACTAGTTATCTCCTTATCCACCGTCTACTTTGCAACTTTTTTTACCTTTAGTAGCCTTGAGAAATACCACCATCTGCTTTCTTACATTATTAAGGACACTATTGCACGCAGAAATATCTCCTTTAACCCTTGCCAAGTGTTGCTTGAACCTATGTACCCTACTACTTATCACTCTTTAGCAATAATTACAAATAATTGTCTTTTTTGTTGGGATCAAGTCTGACACCATGTTACCATGCAGGGTCTTCCGCAGATCTTGCCATGGTTCAACTTTAATATGTAAAAAGTTAAAAATTAACCTGACAGGTCAACATGAAAAATAATTACCATGTGTAGTGATAATATGTAAGGGTAGTTCATGAAGTTATATTTGTTGTTAATGCAAAATACTTCTATTGACAAAAGTATTTTAATTCCTACTGGGAAAAATAATTTATTTATGCAATATTATAGATAAAAATAGCCTATATCAGCCACTACATATAGAACAAAAAATTTATATTGATATAGTATGAATAAAAAATATATTTACAATGGTATAGTAATTTACAATGCCAATACATATGGACTTGTCACAAATCTTCATTTCGACAAACATGAATTAGTTCCTCCTAAGGAAAAAAAAATATTTATGCAACATTATAGATAAAAAAAAAAAGTCCGTATAAGTCACATTTAGAATAAAGAAAAAAAATTACATTAATATAGTCATCCATAATGCCACTACATGTATATTTGATACAAAAAACATTTACAATGATATAGTCATTCACAATGCCACAAATAAAATTTACAATGATATAGTCGGTACAATCCCAACTCGATTGAAATGATCACAAATAGTCGTACATCTCAAGTACAAATATGCAAGATAATATAATAAAAAATACAAGCTCCAAACATGGCTACAACTCAATTATCAAGAACATACATTTTTTGTATTAAAAATTTAATAATAAAATTCAAAATTGCAAGATAATATAATTATCATACATGCCACGATTTTTTTACAATGATATTCACTTTAATTCCTCATGATAATACAGTTTAATAACATATACTTCTTGCATTAAAAATTTTAAAAATTAAAAATACATTTTTAATACAAAACTGCATTAAAAATATAATACAGTTTAACAGCATGTATTTGTTAATGTGTTTTTTAGCATTAACAACAAATTAAAAAATACAGTTTTGCATTAAAAATATAATAACATGCCACGATTTTTTACAAGGATATTCACTTTAATTCCACATGATAATACAGTTTAACAACATGTATTTTTTGCATTAAAAATTTTAAAAATTAAAAATACATTTTTAATGCAAAACTGCATTAAAAATATAATACAGTTTAACAACATGTATTTGTTAATGTATTTTTTTATATCAACAACAAATTACAGTTTTGCATAAAAATATAATAACATGTATTTTTTTTGCATAAATAATCTATCAACATGCAATTTTTTGAACTAAAAATTTAACAATAAAAATTAAAAATATTATTTAATTCCTCATGATAATCAAAATCTGATCACAATTTTTTGGAAAATCACGATTTTTCAAAAAAATTGATCATGAATTAAAAAAAAAAAGCAGTTCTTCACAGACCCACCTAACATCAGTGCTTTCAACTAAAAAATCCACCTCAAATCGAATAAATTACATCAAATTGAATATATGTTTTGATAAAAAATACTATAAGGAATCAAAGCCCTATAATATTAACACATTATTATCAAAATATTAAATAAAATCGATTGAATTGAGGGGGGGGGGAAAAAAAACGCAGTTTTTCACTGACATCAGTCATTCAATCTAAAAAATCAAGCTCAAATTGAATAAATCAGATCAAATTGAATATATGTGATGATAACAACATTATAACGAATCAAAACCCTATAAATTTAACACATTATTTGCAAAATATTTACTGAAATTGAGATAATGGCAGAAAAAAAAAAAAAAACTCAGTCCATTTTTTTTCACAGACATCAGTCTTTTTTCCTCAAAAATCAAACTCAAATTGAATAAAAATAATCAAATTGAATACATGTGATGATAAACGATACAATAACGAATCAAAACCCTATAAATTTAACACATGATTTGCAAAATATTGACTGAATTTGATAGCATGGCGGAAAAAAAAAAAAAAAAAACACAGTTCTTACCTGTTTTTCATGCACCCGTGCCTTCAAATTCAAAATTGATACCTATTCCTCCAAAATAATCACAAATTATAAACAAAAACTTCTGAACAACACTCTTACGATCAATCACCCTGAAATTATAGAAAAAATGATGCTCTCTTTTGCTTGAAATCAGTGAAATGGCGGAAACCCTAAAACGCACTCTTTGATCCAAAATCTTTTGATCAAAATCAGTGATTTTTACTACCTTTTATTGCGTGAAATGGCTGAAAAATTTGAATTAAAGCCTGTCAGATTCTATTATAAGGCTAAAAAAGATGAAAAATGATAACAAAATGACAAAAAAATATGAAATCCGTGAAGAACATTGTGCAGCCCGTGTTCTTAGGAGAGACTCGGCGATTCACTATTGGGAATCGCCCGGTTCTCTCTGGACACAGGCGATTCCCAGCTTTTTCGTGGAACCGGCTCAGTAGCTAACACTTCTCGAGTCGAACCGGGCGAGTCCGGCTCGACACAACGAGTTTTTAAACCCTGTTTTAAACAATCAAATTAGAGCGCACCTCAAAAATTTAACTAGAAGAGGTTGTTTTGATTCCCAGATATTCTCAAATTGATCATCTCGACATCATGATGCATGAACATGAGAAAAAAATGAATTTCAAGTTTTGGAAATAGTGCATCTTGTAATGGATTTTCGGACCGTCAATTCTTCAAGATTTTCAAGGTTTCATAGTTCGGCTCAATCTACATTATTTTTTAAGCTTGAAATTTTTAATTAGTGATAAGAATATGTTTTAAGACTATCATAAAGATTTTCAGTTTTGAAACTACATTTGTCGATATTGTTTGAAGATGCATGTTACTTTGATTGTTTAGAGCCTCAGCTCTATACAAACCGCACCCAAAACCTAAAAAGATACCTTTATCTGTCTACTTAACTTGTCTCTCTATACGTCTCTATTTCTCTCCATACCGTCTCTCTCTCATTAAAAAGCAAATATCTTAGCGGTGTAGAGAGAGGTAAAGGAGTTGTAATGTTTAGTAGACAAATAGATCTGCCTTTTTAGTTTATTTTGGGCATATACTTTTTAAAAAACCTATGCCAAAAATCTATGCCTCTAGAAAGTTTTAAAACATTGGATCTATAGAGAAATAGTATACCAAAACCTATTCTACGAGAAAGTTTTTAAAACCTAGGATCTATAGAGAAATAGTACACCAAAATAGGGTGTGCGGAGTTATTTTCTCTTGGGAAAATATTTTGATACCCTCTATTTTAGGTTTTATTTCACAATAGACCCAAGGTTTTAAAAGATATCTTGGGGTATAAAAATTATAGATTTTGTTTCTTTTAACCCCCTGAGCAACTTTAAACTTGTTTTTTAGGCCAAACAAATCTACAAAGACATGCATTTTCTAAAAACCATCATCCCAAAGATCTCTATCCCCGTACGCTTCTCTCTCTGTCTTTCCCATATCTAACCCCTCACTCTCTCTCCTCCCGCTATCTCTCGTCACGTTTCTCATCTCTCTCCCCTCACTCTCCCACCTCTCAAATACACAAAAAGTACAGTAAGTATACGGATTTGGATAAACATTCGAAGATAGAGAGGTGTTTGGTGGTGAGAGGTTAACGAAAGGATAGAGAGAAAGATGTTTCGAGAAACACAGGAAGATAGAGAGGTGTTTGGTGGTGAGAGGTTACGGGGAGGAGAGAGAAATAGGTGTTTGGATAAACACAGGAAGAGAAAGGTATTCGGATAAACGTCGAAAGAGAGAGATGCTTGGTGGTGAGAGCTTACCGGGATGAGAAAGAGAGAGGTGTTTGGATAAATACGGGAAGAGAGAGATAGGTGTTTGGATAAATACGGGAGGAGAGAGAGTGAAACACGTAGCAACAGAGAAAAAGAGAAAAGTTTGGGGTATATAAATGAAGAGAAAGAAGGGATTGAGGTTAGAAAGAGCATGTACTTCTCACATTTGTTTAGGTTAAAAAATACGTTTAAAGTGGCCAGAGGGTTGGAAGATATTTTTTGAAACGTTGGGTTTATTAAGAAATAAAATTTAAAAATAGGGGATATGGAGATATTTTTCGTTTTCTCTTTTTATATTCTAATTATATTTAGGGCAACTTTTAATGTATAAAACTTACATACTTCCCCATATCCAACCGTTCATTTTGAATAGATGGCAGAAATAGCCCCAATCGCAATGTTACGCCTTTGCAATATTTTACTTTTTATTTTTTCTACAAAACATTTTGACACCGAATTTTGGGCATTCACTCCTCTCTTAAACTTGCATCTGTAAAAAAAAAAATATTCTCAATAAAATTAAATGAACAAAATGCCCCTAAAAATTTTAGGGGGGAATTTTGGTTATTTTATTTTATAGAAAATATTTTGCTAATATTGATTTTAGGTGCGCCCCATTGAAATGATGGCATGTACCAAATTTCATATTCATATAAATTATAAAAAAGAAAAAAAATACTCTAAAGCATCATATTTAGATCAAGTAGTTAGCGGTTCACTTTATAAAAATTGGACTGCTGAATGGACGAAAGTATATATCTTTATTTATATAAATTATAAAAAAAATAAAAATAAAATAAACATCCGATCTAGATCAAATGGTTAGCAGCTCAAATCAAAATTGGATGGCCGGATAGAGTACTTCTATATGTAATAGAGAAAGTATAGAAACCTTTCCATTATATCTATACTATACAACATGTGTAAAGCCTGAGTTTCCTTCGGAACCATGCGAGTGGATAGTTGAGGTTTGGCATCAAGTTCAATAGACGTGTTTGGTGTTTGGAGTTTGGAGTTTGGGTCAGTTGAACTCCGGTATATATATATATTTCTTGTCACTTCGTGGTCCTCCAGGTATATGATGTATCACATAAAAATAAGTTATAAATAATGAAAAACTCAGTTTTTTCCCAAAATATTATTATTGCCTTCAAGTAGAGCTGAAGTTTGTATATAAGAAAAGAATACTCTATATACTAGTCATTAAATGTCAAATTTGACTGTTTAGACAGTTTAAAGTATACAATAGAGTTCAAAAAAAAGAAAAAAAACTTTGAGCCTAATCAATTACATGCTTTTATCTTTCCAATTTTAAATCTAACGGCTAGTTAGAAATGATTGTAACTTTTTTGTATAAAAGATATATAATCTTATTATATATATTTTTTTTTATAGTAACCTCTTCGTCACCTCCTCTCCCAATTTTTTACTCGTTGTCAAGGCATACTCAAAAGCTGCTCCCATGATTGGCTGGAATCTTAAACAAAGGCCATTTGTAACAAATGACATCAGAAGCTGCTCCCATGATTGGCTGGAATCTTAAACATAGGCCATTTGTAACAAATGACATCAGAATTTATATTTTATTGATAGAAGATATCAAGATTTTTTTTGAATGAGATTTTAATTCACAATATTTAAAGCTTTCATTACAGCATAGAAGTTCTATCCTCCCCCTACCATCCAGCTATCCAATTTTGATCAAGAGAGTTACTCATCGTTTGATCTTAGATCCGACGTCTTATAATATTTTATTTTTAGTTTTTTTTATACAAATTATAAGAATATAAAATGTGGTATGAATCATCTTCTCATTGGGGCGCACCTATTAAAAATATTAAAAATAATTTTTTGATAAAATGTAATGACCAAAATACCCCTTGAATTTTTCAGGGGTATTTTGATCATTTTATTTTATTGAAAATAATTTTTTATATTTTTCTCTAGTGCGAGTTTAATATAGAAATGGACATCCAAAATTTGGCATCAAAATAGTTTATAAAAGTAAAATTAAAAATAAAATAGTGTAAGGACATGACATTGTGATTGGGGCAATCTTAGCCCTCCATTTAGAATGGATGGTTGGATAAGGAGAAGAATAGAACTTCTATGCTATAGGAGAAGCATTGAAAGCTTGCCCATATTTAAAATCAATAGTTAAAAAGCCCCAAGATAAGCAATATTACTAATTAACATACTAAATTAAATATAAGTTATAAAAAAATTTATCAAACTACACCAATAACTTGATCAAGATGCATTGACAAAGTAACTAACCCTATGCTGGACCTCAGCTCAGTGACAGACCACCACCTGTATTATACCTATGCATAGCGAATTATTTAACATCTCACCCATACTTTCTTATTAATTTTTAGATTCTTCATTATTTTTTTTATTAAATTTCAAATTTCATGTATAAGGATACAACAAAATGGGAACTCATTAAGGGGCCATTTGGATACTTGGATAGAAATGGCATTATTTTTGTCTTTTGGATCAAAATTTTAAGGCTGAAATGTATTTTCACCCGTAAATATTTTCTTCCTTTCAAGCTAAAAATAAAAAAATATGTATCATTATCTTTATCCTTTGAAATTGATTTCCAGCTAGATTTCTCTGTTATAGAGACATATCATAATCACGATTCTTTTCGATGAAAAACGCCTAAATGCAATCTCAATTGAAAACTAAAATCCCTCAAAAACAACCTGAAAGATTATTTAGTCTCCTTACGCTTAACGACTAAATTCGTTGGGGAAAGTTGAGCCAAAGATAAAATGTTATAAATTCCACAAAAACACTCCCACAAATTGGAGAGAGAAACTATCTCAAATTTTACGTTTTAGAGAGAACATATCTTAAAAATTTAGAGAGAGAAACTATCTCAAATTTTACGTTTTAGAGAGAACATATCTTAAAAATTTAGAGAGAGAAACTATTTCTAATTTTAGAGAGGGAAACAATCGAAATTTTTTAAAGAGAAATTATTTCAAAGTTTTTATAGAGAACCTATTTCAAATTTTAAGCTTTAAATAGAAAATATTTTAAAATTTTAGAGAGAGAAACTATATCAAATTTTAGAGAGAGCAGTAACTAAAATAGTTTTAGAGAGAGAAATTATCTCAAAAAAATTAGAGAGAAAAACTATCTCAAATTTTAAGTTTTAGAGAGGGAAAGTACTTGAAAATTTTTAGAAAGAGAAACTCTCTTAGATTTTTAGTTTTATAAAGAGAAAGTACCTGAAATTCATAGAGAGAGAGAGAGAGAGAGAGAGAGAGAGAGAGAAACAGTGTCAAATTTTAAGTTTTAGTAAGAAAAAGTTTTGAAAATTTTTAGAGAGAAACTACCTCAAAATTTTAGAAAAAAAAAAACTATCTCAAATTTTAAGTTTTAGAGAAAGAAGTATCATAAAATTTTAGAAAAAGAAACTATCTCAAATTTTATCAAATTTTAGAAAGCAAAACTATCTTAAAATTTTAAGTTTTAGAGAGAGCAAGTACTTAAAAATTTTTAGAAAGAGATACTATATTGAAAAAAATATCTTAAAATTTAAGTTTTAGAGAGAGCATGTACTTGAAAATTTTTACAGAGAGTAAACATCTCAAAGTTGTTAGGGAGAGAAACTATATCAAGAATTTTAAAGAGGAAAACTATTTCAAATTTTAATTTTTAGAGAGAAATTATTTGAAAATTTTTAGAGAGAGAAATTGTCTCTAATTTTTAGAGAGAGAAATGATATCAAATTTTAAATTTTATAGAGAGAGTATCTTAAAATTTTTAGAGAGAGAAACTATATCAAAAATTTTAGAAAAAGAAATTGTCTCATATTTTAAGTTTTAGAAAGAAAAGTATATTAAAATGTTACATAGACAAGCTATATCAAATTTTAGAGAGAGCATACTTAAAAATTCTAGAGAGAGAAACTATTTCAAATTTTAGAGAGAGAAAGTATTTAAACATTTTTATTGAAAAAACTATTTTAAAAATTTTATAGAGAAAAACTACTTGGAAATTTTTAGAGATAAATTATTGCAAATATTTAGAGGGAGAAACTATCACAAATTTAATTTTTAAAAAAAAGACATTATATTGAATAATGCAATAAAAATATTTAACAAAAAATAAAAAAAATGCAAATGTTATGCATCCATGTAAGCATCCAAACAGCTGAAACCTATTTTATAGGAGATGCTTTTCCCGAAATATTTTTCGATGGAAATAGATTTTCTAGGTAATCTATTTCCATAGATCCAAATAGCCCATAAGTGTATTTTGATATTTCTCTAAAGGAATGTTTTGGTACCTATAAATCTATTACATGATAATAGATTACAAAAGAAATATGATATTTTCACTATTTGGGTACATTTTAATACTAAAGAAATGGAAAGAGATTACCCGAGATTTTCCAAAAATTACATGTGAGAAATAAAAAATATATTACGACGAAGATAATCTTTGGGAAATCTTTCGCAGGCTTCTCTCTCTACCCTATCTCCTGCTTAGAAAAATGCTAACATGCCCACCTCTTTCTTGCACCCTAATCACTAATTTGCACAAGGTGCTCCTCTCTCTTTAAGCCCCTTTCTCTCATCTAGACTTTTTCGTTTCAGCTGCTAACCTGAAGAGAGAGATGCCGGAGAGTCACTGCTACTAACCTGAAGAGAAAAGTCCTGGTAAGCCATACACAAATAATAATAATAAAATTCACAAAACATAATCTTCATAAGACATTAGTAAAAGCTCAATTGAAATAAGATATTCCTCCAATGCCTCAAAATTTTCTACTGCAATTATCAAACTTTTGAGTTTACTAATCAAACTTCTTCCCATTTTTTAACTTGTACTATAAAGATTGTGAATTTGGTATCATAAATTTATTACTTATTTGAAATTATATAGAGAGGCATTTGAAAAACTTCTATAAAAAATAAATAAAAATAAAGCTTATCACAATAAAATCATGTTTTTCCAATCATATTATTCCAATGATTTATCATGTTGAAACCAAAGTCTAATCATGTTAGAAGACATGTGATTCAATGTAAGTGCCAAAGGCATACAAAATATGTAGGAAATGGTGTCATCATGACTTTTAGAATGGTACAAGTTATTATTAGAAAATCTTTTTGGAATGGTGATGATGTTATTATTAGAAAATATTTTTGGAATGGTGTGATGATGACTTTAATTCCGCATTTCAGTGGAATTTTGTGACCAAAAAAAAAAAAGAAATGATAGTTTATAGACAAATGCTGGTAAAATATTGGTAATGCATTTTTCATATTTCTTCCCAACATAGTCAAACAGTAGCAATGTATTTTCCAGGTTGCATCTAAATACTACCCAAACAGTAACAATCCATTTGGTATTACATTAGTAATACATTTCACAGACAGTATATTTCCAGGTATCCAAACAACCCCTAATTGAATCTTATATCTAAAAGATTAAGTGCACAATGTAAGTCCAAACGGCCCCTAATCGAATCTTATATCTAAAAGAGTAAGTGCACAATGTAAAACCACAGGAGCACTAATTACTACCCTTTTGTTCTCAATCTAAAATTACAAGCATAAAATCCACTTGCTCCCAAGTGAAAAAGCTGAAAATGCTACTTACGAAGATTTTTTTGGATCTTAAATTTTGGTAGCCACTTAAAAAGTCGATAGATGAATACTTTCTAAAAACATTTGGAGCAGTCTAAGTATTTTAGAAAAAAAGGCATTTTTTCAGAAAATACTCATGTGGATATTTTAAAGTGGAACACAAAATCGTGTATCAAGCAAATACTCCTAAATGGGCTTTATATATAGGGGAAATAAATGCACAATGTGATCCTGCAAGAGCATGTTACATTGTTTTCCCTCGGTCTTATATTATATATTAATGTGTATAGTAGGAGCACAAAGTCCACTTGCTTCCTCGAGTAAGAAAGCTTCTTAGGAATAATATTTTTTCAGATCCATTTAAGAATCATAAAATGCTTATATTGAAATAAAATAAAATAAGTTTTTGTTTTCTTTTCCGCTTAGATTTGACTGCCTAAAAATTGGATTATATCTAGTCATTCTTAGTACAATATGTTTTAAGCGCATATAAAGTCCGTATACTTTTTGGTCTAAGATTGGCTGCTACGTTACATCTTGAAGTTGTGGATCCTAAACCATACGCTATAGGGGTAGCATATTAGCATATAGTCTTTTCACAAAAGAGGAGAGAAGAAAGCTAGAGTACATATTAGGTTCATGACTTCAATGAAGTTCTTTACTAAGAGTATTGAATAAATAAAAAAAATTAGAAAACAAAAGGATTTGGTACTCCCAGCACATAAGAAAAAGACAATAGCTCGGTGCTTTTTTAGTAGTTACAATGGTTCAGTACTCAGTACTTGAGAGTGTTGGGTTTATGTGGTCTTTAAAGCCATTGAAAGCATTATGAGAGTTTGTATGAGTATTTTATATAGTGAAACATAAACTCATTGGGAATGTGGTCCTCTTGTGGACCATACTAAGAAACTTCTATTTGTCGATACTCAGACTAAGCTCGATGTCCTAAGCCAATCGAGTTGGAAAAACCGAATGTACTTGGGCATAGAGTTAAAACCGAAAAGGATTTAGTGGGTTAGTTTTTGATGAAGTCGGAGTATGCTCGAATGAGAGCAGAGGGACTGTGTGACCCTCATGTGTGATGAATGGCGCATAGAGACAAGGCTAAAACTTCATCGTTGTATTATCAAATGGCATGTACATAGATAACCATATTGAAATAACTATCCACCATTAATGGTGGAGCATGTACATGTGCAAGAGATTACCTCTATGCACTATAGAGTCGTGGTTGCATCACGGTCTAGCGGATCATGGTTTTTGTCTCTAGGGAAAAACCTGAAATCCATAGACTGGGGTTACGTCCCCTAGCCCTTTGATTGACTTTTTAGCGGTCCAACCATGAGCCCCTGCAGTAGACTGTGGGTCATGGAAACTATTTGATCCGTTTGAGAAAGTTAGTGTGGATCGTGGTTCAAATTTGAAAGTTGAGTGCCCCTGTATGTTGATAAAATTTTAGACCTATACAGATATGATTCCCATCAAAATTAATTTAATTTAATTAATTTTATTACATTTGATTTTTAGTTTATTTAAATTTTTGTGAATCTTTTACAATTTTAATTTTGTCATTTGGATTTATAAATCAAGATAAATTCATTTTCTAAAGTTTTAAATAAAATAAAAGATTTCAAAAATATAAAAAAATCAAATTTTATTATTTCTAAAAAATATGGGGACCTACCATTACACATGGGGGGCCATTTAATATTTTTGTGGGATTGGGTGGTGCCCATGAGACGTCACAATGGGTGGCACGCCCCACCCATGAGGAGGTAACCTCTTACTAAATATAATGAGGGGATCTCCATATTAGTTGGCTTTCCTTTTGTGGTGTAATACCTACTTGTATAAAGGAATGAAATAAATGGTTTTTGGAATATATTGTTAATAAGGAATACTTGATTGAAAAATAAGGAATAAATATTTACTAAAAGAAAAAATAAAGAGATATTTTCCTGATTTAATTTATTTATGGGAATAGGTTTAGGAAATAGATGATAAGGTTTTAACACTTTTATTTGAATCATGATGGTGGATCAAATGAATGTATGACTCACATCTCTCTCCCTACAAGTCTCCTTAGATCGACTGTCAAGATTTAATCATACGAATTATGGCAAACCCTATGACATAAAAAATCTATAAAAATTCGCCTCCCTTATCAAAATCTCTACACCTCTTCTCTCTTCTCTCTCCAATAATTCTAAAGGGAGCACACCCACTTGGGGCTTCATCTCTCTCTCCCTAAGTTTCAAGAGGGGCACGCCCCAACCTAAACTACTCTCTATTTGAGTTTCAAAGGGGGGCACACCCGAGCTATCTTCTTTCTATCTCTCTTGTGGGTTTTAAGGGGCACAACCTAGCTTGGGATTGGTTTTTTATTTGTGGGTAGCAAAAGGGAGCATCTCCTTGCTAGTAGATATATCTTTCTTTGATTTCTATCTCTCATCTCTTTAAAGATCAAGTCAATGGTAGTTGGTTCTAGATCGAGATCCATATGCCTTTGAGAAGGTTATGTCATAAGTAGGAGAATCAAGAGACTGATTATAGATCCCAAGCACCATCGGAAGGAGGAGACTAGACGTGGGGTGTACAAAGCCCGGTTGAAGTAATCTCCAACAATTTTACTTCTTTAAATTTTATTTTTGTATTGAGCTCTTCTATTCCCATAAAGCAATGAGTTAAAGTTTTGATTTAAGAAATTGTATTCAATAGTGATAGCTCTTCTATTCTCATAAGCAATGAGTTAAAGTTTTAATTTAAGGAATTATAATCAATAGTGGTAGTAAGTGAAAACTGTGTTTCTTTTCTTTTATTTATTTGTTTCAAGAATTATTTATTTGTAATTGGACATTATGAGTGGTCTTGCCAGTGTAAGAATAAGAAAAATAAGAAAACTTTCAATTCATAGACACTACGCTTGATCCCATAATCCAACTTTCATTGGTATCAGAGGATCTACTTATTGCCCTATTTTTATTTTTTTTACTATTTTGGATGAGTTTGGAATGAGATATAAGAAAGTCAAAGATTTTTTTGGTCAAGTGATACACCTCTAGAAGAATTATTGTCGTGTTCTGATACCGAAAAGGCACTCTGCAAAATGAGATATTTTGTGTTGTTTTGAAAGAGTGATATGAACAAGATAATGAGGTATTTCTTTCATGCATACTTGAATGATATAATGTGTTTTTAAGAGTAGGATCTACCCACAATTTTTCAATGGGAGATCCTATAGGAAATTGAGAGTTATGAATACATCAATGAAAGGTGTTAGATCTGACCTTACAAAATCCAAAAACTATCTATTGAGTTCCATGAATTGTTTTTCCAAGCATGTAATTTTATTTTTAGCTAAAATTTAATTATAATTCATCAAATTGAGTTAACTTTCAAACAAAAATATTTTCATGAAGAAAATCCTTGTGGTTTGAAAGATATGGTCATTTTATTGAAGGGTACGCAAGTGTTATTTTCTGCAACAAAAATTGTTTTAATGATTTGGAAGTCATGATTTTATTTCTATTCTTAACACAATGTTTTAAGGCCTACAACAAGTTTATAGACTACCATTTTGATTCTAGTTTTTAATAAAAATTATTTGAGAGATAAATATATATGGGAAGTAAGGAATAAAAATTTTGGATTGGAGAGAGGTCATCCTAAATTTTCTTCAGCTTAGTGTGTTCTCATTGAGTTGTAAAATTTATATTTATCAAGTCTACTTAACAGAGTGATATGAAGCCTGTAGAGACATATTTGTTGTCATTTTTGTGTCTACTTTCAAACAAAATAGGTTTGAAAGGGAAACTTCATGAAGGTGGAGAGGAAAAGTAATTTTATTAAATAGTATTCATATTGGAATTCTACAGTATGATATATTTTGTGTCGTGAATGTCACTTATTTACTTCTTCGAAGAAATATATTATTTGGGATTACACTATGATGTTATGCTTTGTTTTCAGTCTAATTTTCAATAGAAAAAGTTTCAGAAAGAAATCCTTTGTGGATTGAGATGAACAATTATTTTATTGAGAAGTGCGCTACCTAACTTTTTGTTGTGAAAACTATATTGTGACGTGAATGTCACTAAATAGAAGACTCACTAAATGGTGTGATTTATGGATGGAACTGAGTACTATTTTTTATTTCTGAGTCTATTTCAATACTCAAAAAGTTTCAGAGATAAACTACTCATGAGTTAATAAATATTATATTTTTTTATCATGGGAAGCTTATGTTCTATTCTGCAGTAAATTGAAAAATATGGCATTTTAAGGCACATCTTTGTATTCCTTATAATAGAAGCATTTTTAAGGCTCATTCAAAAGTTTTATAGTGTGTCATGCATATGATTTGTAATAGTGAAATTTCATAAATAGGTAATATAAGGTTGGCGAGATTTGACACTCTATGCAAAGAAGTATTCAATCTAAGAATTGCATAATATAAAAATAACACGATGCATGTAAAAGCATCTTGGTTTCTTCGCAATGAAGGGATATGTAGAGAAACTTGATGGCAGCATAGATACTCAAAAGATCAATAAAAGAATTAAATTTGTGATATTTGGAATGATGAGATAAAGAAGAGTATTTCTTTATATATGTATACCATAATCCAAAGGCCGAAGAGGTGGATGCTTCATCAATGTGTAAAAGATGATGACCAAGTGTTTCTTCATCAGTTGTGCGTTTTTCCAAGATCACAAAAGTTCATCAGCAAGTAAAAACAAATAATCAAGAATGCTCAAATACCACACTACATGGTTTTGAGGTATGAAATCTATCTCACATTCCATGGCTTAAGGAAAGAAGATTCAATGATTTTTTTTATTTTATGTTTTATATACTTCTTTGATTATATTTTAGTTGATTTATTCTTTAAGTACCTCCTTGTGCTTATAAGAACTACTTAAAGTAGTGATACACATGGAGATGTAGTTTGATCAAGGACTATGAGCCTGAGTATGAAACACTAGAGATAAGTGTAGCTCATTCAAATATGTAAGCACGAAGGGAGTGTTCTGATGGAACCTGGTCTTAGTGACTATCATCCCAATAATGTTCAACAATATGATGTGTTGCATGTGATGACGATCTCATGATAAAGTCTCAATATTTGCTAATAAGAAATGTTTTTGTCAGGTTTTGATAACCATTCTTTAGTCATACTTTTTTTTGAATAAAATTATAAGATGAATTTATGATTTATTTTGTGGCTATAAACATCACTTGGTAAGTAATTAAAGATGAATGCAGTAAAAACAATTTATGAAGATTAAGCATGTATTTTAAAATTAAGAAAAAATTACTTATATACACTTTTGAGAGGGGTCAATTACCAAATAAAGTGCCATCTGCCTAAAATTATAATCACCACCTCCCCCAATCCCACGGTATTTTTTTCTTTTTTTTCTAAATTGTCCCCATGTCCGGCAATACAAACACCAGACAAGGGGCTATTCATTTTGAAGTACTGTTTACTGTATACTTTAAATACCAAACAACTAACCACAAAACTCTCTCTCTCCAAGACCTCTCTCTCTCTCTCTCTCTCTCTCTCTCTCTCTCTCTCTCTCTCTCTCTCTCTCTATAGAATCCATGGACCTAACTCCAGGCACCTACAAGCACTACGCCAAGACCTTCGAAACCTTCACAGCTTTAAGCGGCCACATGCGATCTCACTCCACCACCACCACCACCACCACCACCACCAATACTAACCCCAACCCTCTTCCTCTCTTTTACTCTCTCATAAACAATCCCAAGAAAACTTGCCCTTTCTCTCTTTATGACTCTCAAGCCTTCACCCCTCACCGGAGTTCTCATCCCCCAATGAATTCATGCCGAAAATCCGGCCAAATTTCCTGCAATTTCAGTGACACAGATATTGAGATTGCAAGCTCCATCTCCGATGCAGCTTCAATTGAGGAAAACATAGTTGTGTGCCTCATGGTCCTATCAAGAGGCATGCATGAGACTATCTAGTGAGTTTTCCGGGTGATTTCCTGCCAGATTTCGGTGTCTGTGAAACATCAGAGCAGTCCAAGAAGACCAGATTTGAATGCAAATATTGCAAGAATATCCTCAAGTCCTATCAAGCTCTAAGGGGTCACAAAGCTCAACAAATGAGGATCATGGGTATCTCTGCAACTTCAATGAAAAATGTGGAGCTTTTGGGTTGCTTAAATAATCATGAAATTGACAGGGAGAAGATCGAGAACTCTGCAACAACAATGGAAAATGGGGAATTTCGGGGGTTTTCTAGTTAGTGAAAAATTCCAAAGAAACCAATAAGATCGAGGGCTTCCATGCTCCAACAATGGAGCGTGGGGCGATCATGGATACTCTGAATAACCAGAAACTCCAGGGAAATCGAAGAAAGATTGATTCTTTCTCTACAACAGCAATGGAAAATGATAGAATGTTTTCATTTCTCAACAAAAAGAAATTTCACCTGTGCCCTTATTGTTACATGGTTTTTTGGGTCTGTTCAAGCTTTAGGAGGACACAAGAGATCGCATGGGGCATCAGCTAAGCTTGGATTGAAACCACCATCAGAGGCAGAGAGTGTGCTTGATCTAAACAAACTAGCGCCCTGTAATGAAGTTGAAGGAGATGAAATCAGTAAAATCCCAAATTATGGGGTAGGAAGATGAAGTAGGCTCGAAGTGCTCTAGCAACTGCTGTACCGTGGAAGATGGAGCAGAAAATGGAGAGAGAGAGAGAGAGAGGGGGGGCAGATGATGGATTAGTTGTCAGGGATTTGAAGTACCGGATAGCAAAGAGCATTTTCCTCAATTATAGCCCCATGTCCGGTGTTTGTATCGTGGGACAGGGGCAACTTAGAAAAAAGAAAGAAACCCTCGAAAGTAGGGGTGGTGATTGTAATTTTAGGCAAATGATACCCCATTTGGTAATTGACACTTCTCAAAAGCATCCGTACGTAATTTGCTCTAAAATTAAATTGGATCATCTATGAAATCATAAAGTCTATAGTTATGATTTTGAGAATACCCCATAGTCTTGTGAAATCCGCTAAGTATTTAAGAAAAATCATTTTAAACCACTATGCTATTTTCTAACTGTTTGTCAAAGTATACCAAGCAAAGAGTTTTTTATTAAAGAAAACCATTGAGTCTTGAAAGTATTTTTACACATGTGAAAAAGTGATGTTAATCTATGTACTGTTTTCAAATACCCATATGTCTTGACTCTTGTTTTCATAATACCGATTAATTGACTTGGTTTTGAGTTTTTTTAGAATCCTTGATTACCTAAGACCTTGAACCATAGGGGATGTCATAGGGTGGCCATCTTGCTAGGTCACCTTGACATATACTCAATAGATTAGATAACTTGGTTTATAGGGATATACTACCAAGAAAACTAGTATGGTTGAATCTTTGTGGTTCAAGAAGGTTTTCCATATTGTGAAACGAAATGAGCATTGTTGTATTTATTTTTGCATAAGATTGTTATACTACCTTATGACATAGGCATGAAAATGCTAGGATAATATTTTTTATGAGTTAGGTTTAAGTGGGAGCTGTTAACTATAGCACGATTATTTTAAGCTACTTGAATAGTCAAATATACAGGTATCCTATTATAAAAGATCCATATGAACTCAATATTCTAATAAGAGCTGCTTATGTTTGACGGGCTAGCTGGAACAACATATTATTGTTCACTTATGGAACCCGGATGTGTGGCGCTAGTTGAATGGCTACAAAAGGGAGCAGCTTGATTAAAGAATTGCTTTAAGCTTCTGAAGATACGACTACATGCGATCAGGGTACGTGATAATCTTCTGCGATAACAGATTCATGATTCGCGAAGCAACATGAAAAATGGACTACGACCACATGAAGGATAAGATCTGAGCAGTAATTAGAAAGAGGCACTGCTTCCATAAATCCTTTGTGAAAAGGTTAATGGTGAAAGCCATGATTAATACAATAAGAGAGAATAAGTGAAAAATGCTTGAGAGAGATTATAATAGGGGGGTGAGAATGTAAGGAAGAGAGACTATAAGGCCTCAAAAGCCCATGTGGAAGATATTTGGTTTATGTGGACTTTAAAGGCTTTATCAGAGCTTGCATGAGCATCTTAATAGTGAAACATACACTCACTGGGAGTGTGGTCTTGTTGTGGACCACACTAGGCAAATTCTATTTGCCGATACTCGGACTAGGCTTGACGTGCTACGCCAGTCGAGTTGAAAAAATCCAAGATACCTGGGCATAAAAATTAAAACCGAGAAGAGTTTAGTGGGTTAGCCCTTGATGAGGTTGGTGTATGCTCGGATGAGAGCAAGGGACTGTGTGACCCTTGTATGTGATGAATGGCCTATAGAGACAAGGCTAAACTTCAACATTGTATCATGACATATATATAGATAGCCGTATTGAGATAAATATCTACCATTGAGGGTGGAGCATGTACATGTGCGAGAGATTACCCCTGTGCACCATAGAGTCGTAGTTGCATCATGGTTTGACGGATCATGGTTTTTTTCTCTTGGGGAGAACTTGAAATCCACAGATTGGGATTACATCTCTTAGCCCATTGATTTGACTTTGGCGGTCCAATCATTAGCCCGTGCAGTAGACTGTGGGTCATGGGACCTGCTGGATCAGTTTGAGAAAGCTAGTGTGGATCGTGGTCCACAATTGAAAGGGGAGTACTCCTATACACCAAGCTAGTATGGATCGTGGTCCACAATTGAAGGGAGAGTGCTCCTATGCGCCAAGCTAGTGTGGATCGGGGTCCTCAATTGAAGAGAAGTGCAGCGCCTCTTTGGAGGGCGTGGATACGGAAGATGGTACACCAGCTCTTGATGGCGTTGTGATCCCAACATAGAAGCGAGATATATGTTATACTACTATAAATGATGACATATAAGTGTTAGTTTCTCTCTCTCCATATATAGCTGAAATTGTTCAAATTTTATTCATTTCATAGAATTGTCATATTGTAGTGTATCTCTTTGCATGGGTCTTGGAGTCTCAAGAAGCTTGAATTGATCATTTTCTGTTTCTTTTTCGTTTAATTTTAAGAGACAGTTTGACTTCTTCCATTGTTTTCTTCGATGTTAGTTGGATGTTTCCAATGATTGTAGGGTGCTTCTGTAGATGGCGTCTGCAAGGGAGAGAGAGAGATTTCATGTGTGCCAAGACTGGATGAAATTGTCGAAGTGGTCGCACATAATATTGACATCCTTTTGAAAGCAGCTTCCCATGTTCTTTGACCATCTTCCATAACGGATAATCATAGCAAAACGCTGTGGTTTTTATGGAGTTCTTTTTGTTGGCCCTCTGGTTTTTCATTTGCAAATGGGTTGTTTGGCTTTTCGGAAATCCCCATGCTAGGCTTGGGTTGAATCCCAGATTTGAATCTTTTGGGAGATAATATTACGAATATACACCGTTTTGAATCTTTTAGGAGATGCAAGTCCTGGATTTTAGATGGACTCCATACTGAGAGCATCTTGATTTTTATAATGTCACAATTTTGTTTATCCATTTGTTAAATTTGGAGATGCCAATTTCATGTTAGTTTTAAGTCGAAATATTTTTTCTTTATTCTAATTATGTGTAGGGAAAGCTTTCTCTATGTCTTTTAATGTACAAAATTTACATAGTTTCCCGTATCCAGCTATGCATCCAAAGGTTGAGATGCCCCAATCACAAAGTCACGCCTCTACATTTTTTTTATTTTTAAATTTTGTTACTTCAAAACATTAAGACACCAAATTTTTGGCATCTAGTCCTCTCATAAACTTGCACTTGTAAAAAATATAAAAATAAATTAGTAATATTGTTTTTACGTGCGCTCCATTGAGATGATGGCACATTCTAAATTTTATAATCATATAATTTAAGAAATTAAAAAAAAAATCACTTTGAAATATCAGATCTTAGATCAAATAATTAGTGGCTCACTTAATCAAAATTGGACAGCTGGATGGGAGGAGTATATATCTTCCCTATAATAGGGAAAGTGGAGAAACCTTTCCCTTATATCTATTAGTACCATACACGTGCGTTATGGGTGTTAATAATACGTATACATAAAGCAATAATAAATATTTTAAAAAAAATTGTGAAATCAAATTATTAATACACAAACCATACAAAAGTGCTAGTGTTAAACAATGGTGAACAACATATAGGAGAAATGAAACAAACAATCTATGTAGGCCCTTAATCATGTTTATAAACCATAGACCACATCAAAGTTACATAGCTTGTATGAAGTTGTATGAAAAATAAAAAATAAAGAGAAAACTAGAAAACCAAAAGGGTGCAGTTGGCATACATATGCTTCCGTAGGTGTAGAGATAAGGTGCACCTTCAAATTTTATCATGGTATATAATTTTGATGTAAAATGTTCTTAGGATTATCTCAAAATCTATTTTTCTATCTAATTATAAAATTTTAAATTTCAAAAATAGTTAAAATCAAGTATATCCATAAATATATGAAAATCTTGAAAATGAACGGTGTAGATAATATATTGTAAAATGCACTATTTCTGATACTTAAAATATTTTTATTTTCATCTTGATGTCGAGATGATCAATCAAAGGGTTTTTCAACATTAAAACTACCTTTTCTGATGGATTTTTGAGGTGCATCCATAGTTCTACATTATAAGGTTGCATCCTTATATAAACTTTTTCCAAAAAAAAATTACTTCTTTAGATTTGAGAGAAAATAATCTAAAAATAGTATAGAAGAGACATTGGCTTTAAGAGATGCATGATTAAGCCTTATAAAACTCCAGATAACCAAAAAAGAGAAGGAATGTACTGTCCTCATCAATAGTATGTTATCTTATTCTCTAAATTCAACTATATTTCCTAATTTTAGCTCCAAATAATAGTAGCTTGTATGGAGTAGTATGAAAAATAAAAAATAAATAAAAAATTGGAAAAAAAAAAGTTACCTCTTTAGATTTGAGAGAAAATAATCTAAAGATAGAATAGAAGACGCATTGGCTTTAGAAGATGCACGCTTAAGCCTTACAAAACTCCAGATAACCAAAAGAGAGAGGGATGTATTGCCCTCATCAATACTGCGTTATATTATTCTCTAAATTCAACTATATTTCTATCTCCAAATAATAGAATCTTAGATTTTATGTAGGTTTTGGGTCATGTAATCTGATATAAATCTCTAAAATATGAGACAACATGTTTTAGGTATCATGTAGAGGTGCTTTAAAAAAATTTATATCCAATCATCATATTTTAAATACAATATTATTTGTAGCTTTTAATTCATTAAATAAATTAGTACGTCTTTTTTTCAATATAATAATTTTACAAATATTTATATTTTAAATGCGATGTTTTATTTTTTTTAAGTACAACTTCATTCATAGAAAATTTTTAGAAGTTATGTTTTAATTTTTTTTAAGCACAATTTGATTAGTTTCTATTAACCATTTTTAATTATTAATTTAATAAATTAAATATTTAATACTCTTTATCATGGGTTTCATATCTAAATGCTATCAGCCCTAACATTTTAGAGTTGAAAATGGACATGGCATACATATGAACAATAAGGTGAGGTGGTGGTTGCACATATGAAATATTATATGAAAAAGTATTAGACGAAAACCAAGAACGCCATGAAACAGATCTATACCTATTCCGAATATCATATGAGAATACTGCAGTCTCAATTGAAAATATTAAAAACTAATAAACACTTTGAACAAATAAACAAATGAGAGAGAAACAAAAAACAAATTAACAAATAAGAACATGAACAATTGAAAATATTAAAAACTAATAAACACTTTGAACAAATAAAGAAATGAGAGAGAAACAAAAAACAAATAAAGGATTGGAGGGAGAACAAATAAACAATCGAAGAAGAGAAAGATGTTTTTAGTGGACTTATGCGTTACCGTACCATGCCAAATAAAGGAACACGTAAGAACACATGAACAATTGAAAATATTAAAAACTAATAAACACTTTGAACAAATAAACAAATGAGAGAAACAAAAAACGAATAAAGGATTGGAGAGAGAACAAATAAACAATCGAAGAAGTGAGAGATGTTTTTAGTGGACTTATACATTACCGTATTATGCCCATATTTTAGGACATTTAGGAGCTTAATTGGATTAGAGATATGGAAAATATAAAGGAAATTATCGTTAACATGCCTTAATTTTAACAAAATTAAAAAAAAAAAACAAACTTTTCAAAACCTTGCCCACACCTTTTTTCCCAATTCTTATGATTTTTTGAATGCAAATGTCAATTACGGTAATCTTTCTACAGTGAAGGCATTGATAGAATTACGGTATTAATATCTTGAAAATATATTACGGTACTTATAGTACCGTAATACCAATAACTTCAATTAACATTACGCTACTTTACGTACCGTAAAACTATGGAAGCTAATTACGGTACTTTAAGTACTGTAAAAACTAAAACTGTAAAAACTAAAACTTTTTTACCACTGTAAAAACTAACCCAGGTTATACAACAACATTTTCTCCTTATTCTATTTATCTCTTTCATCTCTATTTTTTTTATGTTTATCTCTTATTTCTCTAAAAACAAGTTATCTCTTCTTTCTCTCTCTAAATCTTTTCTCTCCCTAACTGGGATGTTTGGCCATGTTCAAATTGGCTTGTAGATTAAGATTGTAAAGAGATAAATAAGAGATAAAAAAGAATGAGAGAAAGAAGAGATAAATGTGAAAAAGAATGTGAGAGAGAAAGAATTGATAAACATAAAATGAATTAGAGATAAAATAGATAAATATAAATACAATGAGAAAAGGGTTTACCGCATTTTAAATACCGTAAATGCTTTTCTATTTATCTATTTCATCTCTAATTTTTTATCTATTCTTTCTATCTCTATGAAAAATTGTTTAAAATGCTCTATAACATAGACATAGAAATAATAGATCAACATAAAAAAATATTAGAGATGAAATAGATAAATATAAAAAGGATTTTATGTTTATACTTATCTATTCCATCTTTAATTCTTATCAATTTTTTCTGTTTAATTTTTTTTCATATTTATCTCTTTTTTCTCTCATTCTTTTTTATCTTTTCTTTCTCTCTCTACAATCTTACTCTATGAGCCAATTTGGACACGGCCAAATATCCCAGGAAGAGAGAAGATTTAGAGAGAGAAACAAAACATTAAAAAAAATAGAGAGAAAGAAGACAGAAATATTAAATAGAATGAGGGAGAAATAAGAGATAAACATAAAAAAAAAATTGAGATGAAAGAGATAAATATAATAAAGAGAAAATGTTTTACGGTATTTGAAGTGTAGTATAACATGGTTAGTTTTTATAGAATATGTTTTAGTGTTTACGAACTTAAAGTACTGTAATGGTAATTGAAGTTATTACGGTATTTTAAGTACCGTATAAAATGATACCTATAAGTATTAAGGTTTTACGGTACTTCGAGTAGTGTAATTCTAGCAATGCCTTTACGGTAGAAAAACTATTGTAAATGGTATTTTCGTCCAAAAAATGGTGAAAATTGAGAAAAAGGGCATGAGAGAGGTTTTGAGAAATTTGGGTTTTTTTTTCAATTTTATTAAAATTAAGATATATTAACGATAATTTCCCAAAAGACAAATATATTCACGTAGACCTATCTCCCACGTTCTAAGCTCGATCAATAGACTATCTATCTCTCTCTATCTCTAATTAAGAAATGGAAATAAAAAATATGGTATGTTTAGATAATGAGCGATTTTATCGATATCGTAAATAAATATATACTATAAAAATTTTCTAAATTTAGATAAAGATGGTAGGTTTGGATGAAAATAATAGAATAATAGATACATATCCAATTATTTCGAATTGAATTGCTTATATATAAAATTTCTTTCTATATGATATAGCACATAAAAATCAGTTATAAATAATAATAATAAAATATTCTCAAAATATCACTATTTTTTTTAGAGAAAATTATGTATATATCCCTTATATATGTCATTATTATAAAAAGGAAAAAGTTTATATAAGGTTGCAACCTTATAATGTAGAGCTATGGATGCACCTCAAAAATCCATCGGAAAAGGGTAGTTTTAGTGTTGAAAAACCCTTTTGATTGATCATCTCGATATCGAGATATATGACTATGAAAAATAAACAGATTTTAAGTCTTCGAAATAGTGCATTTTACAACATATTAGCTACACCGTCTATTAGCAAGATTTTCATATGTTTATATATCTATTTGATTTTAACTATTTTTTAAATTTAAATTTTTATAATTAGATATAAAAATAAATTTTAAGAAAATCCTAAAAACATTTTACATAAAAATTATATACCATGATAAAATTTGAAGGTACATCTTACCTTTAAAGCTACATATGCAAGCGTATGCCAATTGCACCTTTATAAAAGTACCTTTTAGTTTATGTTATTCTAGATATGAGTAATGATCACCCTCTTCCACTCATATGTGTAGGACCCAAAAAGATCACTATTAAAGTTGATACGAATCTCTAAAAAAATTATCGTATGGGTGTGGGACTTGACTTTTTTATAGTTTTGTACCACATTTAATGTTGATCTTTTGACGTCCTATACATATGGGTGGAAGAGGGTACTATACAATCATTTATCTATAATATGTGTTTTCTTAACTTCATATAAAAAAAAAAAAAACTACCCATTTATCCCCCTCTCTTCGTCAGCAATCTCTCTTCCTCCAATCGTTACTGGAGAGAAGAAGGTTAAAAAAAACCGGCCCCTTGAACCAGAAGCAACAGCATAGGCTCCACCCCCTACACGAGCGCCCCTTCCTCTCTGCCTCACCACCGCCTCTTTTTCTCTGCCTTTGCTAACCCCACCCATTCTTGGGTACTTTTGGTCATGGAAATTGCAAAAGAATACATCAGAAACGGTGAACCCTTTTTTTCTTTTTTTTTGGTGACAGAAAACTCTGGTTCGCTGGCCATGGACATTGAAGAAGAAAGAGTACATGAAATTAGGGAGGTCATGCATTTGCTAGGTCTCTGATTCTCTGATCATGAAAATTTTAGAAAGAAGGCATCAAAGATAAAGCTTTTAAAGTTGCAGAGATCTCTTGTTGGTTGATCATTTAAACTGCACAAATAATAGATGAAGTATAGAACTTCCAAAATTACAAAAAAAATTAGTTCTCTGACTTGATCAACACTGCATAATTTAGGAAAAGTTTTAAAGCCTAGATCTCAGATCTTGGAAATCACATAAAAAAATAGAATTCAAAGGACCGATTAATTTTTTTACTGGCTCGATAATCGAAATGAAAAAACGGGTTTTTTAGGGAATGAGTTTTTTTTTCTTTAAAGGATTGTTCTTTCACTCTAATAGCCCTTCACGGCTGCTCTATTTCATATATTTAGTACTTTCTCTCTCTAGCTTTTTCAGATACCTATTCATACACGGAGTGATTCTTATTGCGATCAAAGATATGATGAGCACGAATTCGGCTATTCAAAACCCAAATTTAGTTGATTTTCGGTTTTTAAAAAATCAAAAAGAGTAATTTTGTTTTTTTTAAAGAAAAAATTATGAAGTTGAAAAATGGATATAAATGTAATAACGAAAAAGTATTTTTGCTGGCAAATACAATGGATATATACATAATTTTCCTTTGCTTTTAGGGAGATCTGATTTTTGTATATAAGAATTCTTAGGGGTGTAATTGATTCCTACCACTCTCCCACCCCCTCACTAGAAAAGAAAAAAAAAAAAAAAAAATTTAATTTATGGGCCGGTAGCTAGAAAAAATAATAACAATAATAATTAATTTATGGATGTGGTTTGTATAAGTCAAGACTCTAAACAATCAAAATAAAGCTCACATTCAAATAATATCAAGAAATATGGTTTCAATACTGGAAATCTTTGTGACAGCCTAAAAATATTTTTTCATCATTAATTATAAAATTTAAAGCTTAAAAAAAGTGTACATCAAACATAAAAATGTGATACAAAGTGCACTACTTTGTCGATACATCTTGTACTTTGTCGATACATCTTGATGTCGAGATGATCAATTTGAGGATATTTGGGCATTAAAGGAACCTCTTCTAGTGAAATTTTTGAGATGGACTCTAATTTATTGTTTAGAGCCTCGGCTCTATATAAACGTTTTCCTTAATTTATTAAAAGTCTAAATCCAATAGTGGGTCTTACCTAGTTTTGGATTAGATTAGAGGAAGATTGGTACGGTGGTATTTCTTTGAATCCATAAGTCCTTTTTTGGTGTTGATACCGAGCAAGACCTAGGACGCCATTGATTACGGTGATGCTTCCTTGAATCCTTAAATTTTTTTTATTTTTTTTTGTTGATGTCGAAAAAGACATGTTGGGTTTATGTGGCCTTTAGAAGCTTTATGAGAGGCTGTATAAAACATATTTAATAAATGAAACATAAACTTAGTATTAGTGTGGTCCTTTTGTGGATCATACTAGGCAAATGTTATTTGCTGATAATCGGATTAAGTTTCGACGAGTTAGGTCAGCCGAAATTTGGAAAAACCCAAAATACATGGGCATAGAGATCTAACCGAGAAGGGCAAACTGGTTTAGTGGGTTAACCGTTGATGAGGTCAGTGTATGCCTAGATGAGAGCCGAAGAACTATATGACCCTTGCGAGTGATAAATAGCCTTTAGAGACTGGATTAAAACTTCATCGTTATATCATCACACGACATGTATATAGATAGCCGTTTTGAGATTCGCCAATGAGGATGAAGCGTGTACATCTACGAGATATTACCCCTATGTACCATAGAGTCATGGTTGCAGCATAGTCTAAAAAACTATGATTTTTTCAGACCATGATTTTTGTCTTTAGGGGATAACTTGTAATCCATAAATTGAGATTGTGTCCCCGTAGTCTATTGGCTGACTTTGGGGTGGTCTAATCATGAACCCTGCAATAGACTGTGGGTCATGGAACTGCTGTGTCAGTTTGAAAAAGCTAGATGGATCGTAACTCGCAGTTGAAGGTGGAGTGCTCCCTTGTATTGATAATTTTCTAAATCTAACGGATCTGATTCCTATCAAAATTAATTAATTTTATGTTCCATTATTTTTAGAATGTTTATTTAAATTTTTGTGAATCTTCTGATATTTTATTTTTGTCATTTGGATTTATAAATTAAGATAAATTAATTTTTCAATGTTTTAAATAAAATATAAGACTTAAAAATTATAAATATGAAATAAAATATTTTCTAAAAATATATAGGACCTCATCCAATATGGGGCTCAAAATTTGAAAACATGTGGATTGGGTAGGGCCCACAAGTGGCCACCAAAAGGGTGGGATGCCCCACTCATGTACCTATTCTTTTTGGGAAGGATGTTTATCCTCTTGGTTGACTTATATTTCTAGGTATAGCCAATTTATATTCTATGTTTACTTTTCTTTTTTAGGTATAGCCAACCCTATATGATAACGTTGATTATCGTAGATATTTACCAAATATTTGTTTAGCCTCTTGGCTTATCTTTTCAGGTATAGCCAACTTATGTGATAAGGTTGATTATTGTAGATATTTACTAAATAACTGTATCAAGATTGATTGACAAAATCTATAGCATAGAAAATATATAAAATTAGGTCTCCCCTTCATAAAATTACATAAGCATTTTCTTCTTAAGAATCTTCTCTCTCCGTACCCCAAATTTAACTCTCCCCTTACCCTACCTTACCCCAAATTTAGCTCTCCCCTTACCCTACCTTACCCCAAATTTAGCTCTCTCCCAATATTCTTGGTACAAATTTACCCCAAATTTAGCTCTCTCCCTACCCTACCCTACCCTACCTCAAATTTAGCTCTCTCCCTATATTCTTGGCACAAAGTTTTTCCTCATTTTACAATAATTTTCTTCTTTCTCGAAGTTACAAATTTTTTTTTCTCTCCAAGTTGATTCCCAAAGGGGAGGCACGCTCAAATTTTTTTGTCTCTCCAAGTTCACAAATTTTTTTCTCTCTCCAAGTTGATTCCAAAGGGGAGGCACAACCAAATCTTTTTCTATCTCTCTCTACACGTTGTTTTGGGTGATACGTATTAGCTCTTTAGGTGTTTTGAATGGTATGTACTACCTCTTTCCTCTTTGGATGGCACCCCTACACTTAAGTGGTGTTTTTTTTTGTGGCAAAGGGGTGGAATCCCTTGCTAGTATATTTTTCCCTCTCTCTTGATATCCATCTCTCATCTGTCTAAAATCAAGCTAAGACACCCAAAGGGGTGGAATCTCTTGCTAGTAGATTTATCCCTCTCTCTTGATATTCATCTCTCATCTCTCTAAAATCAAGCTAAGAGGCTTGATTAAGATTAAGCCATTGAGTAGATTTTTGTGGAAATCTACATACCGATCACCATTGAGTGGATTTTTGTCAGTTGAGATGAGCTGAACCTGATTGAGATAAGCTCTGGTAATTTTACTTTTTAAAATATTTATTTATGTTTTTGGTCTTCTCTTCCAATAAATTCTAGTTTTGTTGGTTGAATACAGTTGAAGTAATCTCTGACAATTTTACCTTTTAAAATATTTATTAAATTTAGCTCTCTCCCTATATTACTGGTACAAATTTTTTTCTCTCTCCAAGTTAAAATTTTTTTCTCTCCAAGTAACACTTTTTTTCTCTGCTTCCACCCAAATTTTCTTTGCCCAAATTTTTTTCTCTCTCCAAGTTGATTTCGAAAGGGGAGGCACGCTCAAATTTTTTATTCTCTCTCTCCACGTACGTTGTTTTGGGTAATACGTATTACCTCTTTGGGTGTTTTGGGTAGTATGTGCTACCTCTTTCCCTTTTGGATGGCACGCCTACACCTAGGTGATGTTTTTTTGGGTGGCAATTGGGTGGAATCCCTTGCTAGTAGATTTCTCCCTCTCTCTTGATATCCATCTCTCATCTCTCTAAATTCAAGCTAAGAGATTTAATCAAGATTAAGCCAATGAGTGGAGTTTTGCGGAAATCTACATACTGATACCGATTACCATTGAGTGGATTTTTCCAATAGGTGTACTAAGCTGTGCCCGGTTGAGGTAATCTTGGGCAAATTAACTTTTTTAAATATTTATTTATGTTTTAGTCTTCTCTTCCTATAAAGCAATAAATTCTAGTTTTGTTTGTTGAATACGGTTGGCAATTTTACCTTTTAAAATATTTATTTATGTTTTGGTCTTCTCTTCCCATAAAGCAATAAATTTTAGTTTTGTTTGTTGAATAAAAATGTGTATTTGAAGATGTAACAATTGATAACCGAATTTATTTTATTTTATTTATTTCAAGAGTGGTTTGATTGTAATTGTAATTGATCTTGCCATTGTAAGAATATATTTTATTTTATTTTATTAAATTTTATTTTATTAAATTTTATTTTATTAAATTTTATTTTATTTTATTTTATTTCAAGAGTGGTGTGATTGTAATTATACATTATGTAGAAATTTTTTTTTTTTTTAAACATATACACCGTGTTTTATAATAAAACCATTTCAAGACGTAGGATGCCATTAATTCTATAGATGTATAAGGCTGGATTCTTGAGTATGTAGGGAGACTGCCCCAACCGTAGTAGAAACGTTGCAAATTGTCAAGCACTAACCATGCTCTTTTCTTTTTTTTTCTTTTACTTTTTTCTAAAAAGGTATCCCTTCCAACTCTTCATCTCCTCCTTCCACAATCATTGTTAACTCTTCGTATCACAACCCACAAAACCCTAATACCATTCACGTCCAACTTAAACCCTAGTTTTTTCGCTCCACGCAGCTAAATATCAACCTGACCCATATGCCTAACTTTTGTAGCCATCAAAACCCCACTCCACGTAGCTCAATATCAACCAGACCCATATGCCTAACTTTTGTAGCCATCAAACCCTTGCATCATCATCAAAACACCTCGTGCTGATAAAATACAGCTACCGTACCCTTGTCTTAGAAGTTCTAAGCTGTAAAGCTCTCACTTCCTCTATCTTAAAAATAATTCCCTATTTATCTCTCTTACCTATTTATTTATAGAATGTGTTTTATCTAGTGTTTTAAAAAACGGCGGGTCGAATCGGACTCGAAAACATGCATGCCCGTGCCGGTTCCCACCGAAAATCGGGAACCGCTCGGTTATTTATATACCAAATTTGAATACTCATCTTTCGATGTGAGATAATTCCCAAACATCATTAAATGAAAACGAAATGTAAATATAATTTATTAATCAGCAATTTATATTCATATGTAGTTAAATGGCTTGATGGTTATAACTTTTAATTTTTTACTTGAGGTCCGAAGGTCCAATCCCCTTGGGCATGTGTTGCATTTGAATCCCCTTGGGCATGTGTTGTATTTTTGTTGTGTATATAGTAGTCGATATAAATATTTTTTTTGTTTTCGAATCTCCTTGGACATATGTTGCATTTTTGTTGTATATATAATGGTTGATATTAATATAAATATTTTTGTTGTGTATATAGTGGTTGGTATAAATATAAATATTTTTGTAAATAATATAAAAGACATAAAAAAATGAAAAATAAAAAACTTAATTTTTTATATAAACGTTAATTTTTTTTGTATATAGTGGTATAATTATTTTTGTAAATAATATGAAAGGTATAAAAAAAATAAAAATAAAAAGTTTATTCTATTTGAAATCTCCATCTTTCTACTAACAATCTCTTTTACTAAATTTATTATAGAAACCTAAAAAAATAATGTTTTGAAAAATTGAAGTGTTATTTTCAAAATTTGTACACATTTTATTAATTTTTACATTGATAACTAAATCTTTTATTTTATTTATGAATTTTTACATTATAAATCATGTAATGTATTATTTTTCTTATAGTTGTCAATAATACATTTTAAATTAGATAATATTATAAAATATTTTTAATTTGTTATTATTTGTCTAATAAAATAATTATAAAATGTAAACTAATAATTATAATTTCAGTATATAATATTATAATTAGTGAGATTGTAATAATTTTGGATTATAGTTAGTTAGGCTGTAATAGTTTGGGTTTTTTTAGCGGGTTAGGGTTTTTCACCAAAACGAGATTTTAATGGCCATTTTTTCGTTGATTAGTCTACTCTTTATAATAGTCTATATATAATTATATATTTAATCCATGATAATTCTATGATTATTCTTTTATGTGATGCAAATTTAATAGTTAAAATAAATTTATACAGGGAAAGAACATCTCAATATTCATAAATTGATAAAAAAAATGAAAGTTAATAATGTAGTACCCTCATTTTTTATTGAATTCCTAAAAAACAACATTTATAATAAATTTTAATAATTTTTTCGGATTTTTTTGAAGCTTTAATCCGACCGATTCAGCCGATTCCCGATCCGGATCGCTAATTCATCTATCCGGATCGGTTTTTGAGGTGCCCGATTCGGGTCACCGATCCGTTTTTTAAACCATTGGTTCTACCATTTTTAATAGAATTCAGGCCCCTTCTTATCTTCTGTCTACTCTTTTAACTATGGTTTAATAATGTAGGATATATATATATATATATATATGAAAAAACTGAGATTAGCCTACTAGTTTATATAAACATATGAGCTCAACGGTTCAAATTGAATCTAAACCAATCTCGACGATCACAGATGTTCGGTAGTGCCTGAATTTTATTTTATTTTTAATACAAATCCAAATCACTTGAAATTTTAAACGTGTATTCTTCTCATCAAGGCGCACCTACTAAAAATATAAAAAAAAATTATTGGTGATAAAAATGATCAAAATACCCTCGAAACTTTTCAGGGGTATATTGGTCAATTTATTTCATGTAAAATATTTTTTTGATATTTTTGGAAGATTCACCTATTTTTGATAAACACACTCCTAAAATTTCGAGTGATTTAGATTTATTGAAAAAAAAATTCAAACACTACTGGATATTCGTGATCGTCAGATCGGCCCAAATTCAATCTGGACCATTGGGCTCATATGTTCATATAAGCTAGTGGGCTAATCCCAGCTTTTTTCATATATATATATATATATATGGAAAATTCTTCCCAATGCCTATAGGCGAAAATGACCAATGATTTCGCCTACCCTCATCACTGTCCAAAGTTCATCGCACGGTCACGAGTCCGATAGTGTTTTATTTTTTTTTTATTTTTTTATTTTTGGAATGACCTAAAATTTGAAGTGTATATACATCTTAGTGAAACTCATCTAATAATAATATAAAACTAATAATTTGTAAAAACTAAATGGACCAAACTACCCTGAAACATTTTGAGCGCATTTTTCATTGAAATGTTTTCCTAGTTATATTTAACTATATTTTTTTATTTCCGCTTGAAGCAAAGATTAAATGTTCTCTTTCTCTTTCTTGGACAAATAAGATTTTTTTGGTTAAATTTTAATTAAAAGAAATAAAAATGTGTAGAAAAAAGCCAATGAACAGAAAGTAATTAATTTACCACTGATAAAGAAAAAATGGTCGAAATACATTCATAAAAATTCAAAAAATTCACCCCAGTACATAGGGGCATATGAATTAAGTAATCTAATACATTAGCTACATCTTGCATCTTAATCTATTAGCATTCTAATGCATACCTCTTGCATTGAGTAGACACCTAATTAAAAAAAAGAATAAGAAGAATATATATATATATATATATATATATATATATATATATATATATATATATATATATATATATATATATATATATATATATATTTTTTTTTCAAGTGATTTGGATTTATAGAAAAAAAAATTAAAATTCAAACACTAAATGAGGTCGTAACCATCAAATTGAATCATCAAAGATTTGATCTTTTCTAACTCTATATCTACCTCACTAGAGACTCGAGAAACAAAGAGAAGATATGCACGAACGAGATATCCAGCAACAAGAAGAATGTATATATATATATATATATATATATATATATGAAAAAAAACTCATGTACGCCCATGGGCTTACCGTAGAGAATGCGCCCAACGGCCCAGATAGTATTTCAATTTTAATTTTTTCTAAAAATCGGATTGACTTGAAAGTTTTTTTCATGTGCTCATAAAAAATAGGAAAGTCTATGAAAAATATCAAAAAAATATTTTACATGAAAAGTATTTATCAAAATACCCTTGAAACATTTTGAGGGGTATTTTAGTCAATTTATTTCATGTAAAATATTTTTTTGATATTTTTCATAGACTCTTTTATTTTTGATAAACACAGAAAAAAAATGTTAGGTCAATCTAATTTGTAAAAAAAATTAAAATTCAAATACTATTGAATATTTGTGAGCGTCAGATCGGCCCAGATTCAACCTAAGCTGTTGGGCATATTCTCTACGGTAAGCCCATCGACGTACCGTATCAATATATATATATATATATATATATATATATATATATATATATGATATGAGAAATGATCCTATAGGACCCTCCTCTACCCATGTGTAGGACCCCAAAAGATCACCATTAAATTTGACACGAATATCTACGAATATCTAAAAAAATCAAGTTTTATACCCAGGTGATAACTGTTTTAAGTATTTGTGCTAAATTTAATGGCGATCCTTTGGGGTTCTACACATATCGGTAGGCACATATCGGTGGGGGAATGTCTTATTGGATCATTGCTATATATATATATATATATATATATATATATATATATATATATATATATATATATATATATATATATATATATATATATATATATGTGTGGGGGAAATAGCTAAGGTTAATCCGCTTGCGCACCCCATTGAGCTGTGCCCAACAGTCGTGATCAAGAAAATTCAAAATCGATGGTCAAGATGGCTTAGCCGCCTGCTTTCCTTTTTTAATGGGGGTGCCGACATCCGCTGACACATGATTAATGTTAACCTCTCTCTCCTATTCTCTCTCTTTCACAGACCTCCCTCTCTCTCTCTTCGCGAACCTCTCTCCTATTCTCTCTCTCTTCAAGAACCTCCCTCTGTCTCTCTTCGTGTACCTCCCTGTCTCAATGTTCAGCAGTAGCGATGGATGTGATGCAACGGTAGCGATGGATGCGAAGGCAGCGATGCAACAGCCATTGAATCCCCTGGGCTTGGGCATCGCCTCTCTCTCTGTATCAGCCATTGAAGCCCTCTCAGCCCCAAACATAGGGATGAATACCTCTCTCTGTAACTGCAGCAGCGTATCCCTCTCTCTCTGTCTATATGCAGCCATTGAAGCCTCTGAGCTTGGACATCTCTCTCTTTTTAGTAACTATTGCCCTTTCATCCCACACCATTAACAACTATTGAAGTCCTCTCGCTCACTCAAAAAAACCTTGGCTGGCCTCTCAACCGTAGCCCACCCCATCTCTAAGGGTACTCTCTCTCTCTGTCTCTCTCTTTGTATTTGACTCAGTCAAATACAATCTATTGTCTACAATTTCCATCGATTTGGGGTTTATTGGGGTTTTTAGACAAAACCATGAGGACCACAGGCATCTCTGTATTGGATGAGATACAAATGCGTCAGATGCTTTCGCATCTCTGTTTTGGAAGAGATAGTTTCTCGTTTGGATCTGTGTTTCCTGTGAACAATAGAGAGGGAGAGTGGTTGCAGTTGTTTTTTGGGGTTGATGTGGGTTTCTGGACTGTTCTTCCTAAGATTGAATGCGAAATCGAAAAATTGGATCATATAGATTAGAGAGAGAAATAGTGAATTCATCGAAGCTTCATGTTATATATTTTGGAATGTGGGTTTTTTGTTTGTTTGCTTGAAACATTTTATCTGATATGATATAAGATTAATTCATTAGATTTGGGAGAGAGTTTTTTGTTGTATTATGATAATTTGGTGAAATGTTGATAATTCCTCATTTACATGTTTAAGAAAAAATTAGGTCCATTACACACGAGCAGCAGATATTATTACAGCACACCATGCCACTTATTTAGTGTTAAAACAAATAAAAAAGAATGCCAAATTGGTTTTCTACACAATTTTGCAAGAACCCAGGTACTCTCGCATAATTTTTTTTTTTCATTGGATAAATTATTTTACTCATTGATTGCTGAGTAAGTTATCTATCATTTGATATATGACAAGATAAATCTCAAGGCAAAAAAAAATACTTTGGTTCAAATAGGTACACAGACATAAAACTGAAACAGTTGAGGGTTGGACCCAAATGTCAGATCCTGGACTGTGATCTTGCAAAATTTAGCCAAAGATAAGGCTTGGAGAAATGACCCAAAAAAAGTGACTTTTGTTCAAATGGGTCTGCTGCCTGTGAAACTAAAACAGTTCTCTGCTGAGGGTTGAACCTCCCCCCCCCCCAAAATATGGGATCCTGGACTATGATCTTGCAAAATTTAACCAAATTTGTAGTGTTTCTGGTTTGGATACAATGTTCGGGAAGCATTGCCCATAATGTTTCTTATAATAAATAAAACAACTTGAAAGAAGCATTTTATTGCTAGTGTAGGTACAACACAACACACTCCAATCCTAGAAGTGACCCATCTTAGTATTGTTCTTGTACATGCAAGCTTAATTTTGGGGTAAGCTAAATATTTTTGGTAGAATTTAAAACCTTCTTACAAAGCGAGTATGATGGCGCATGTGCTTCCCCATGAGATCCAAAACTCTTCTTGCACATGCATGCTTAACTTTACAATTTCAGAGAAAGAGAGGCCTTTTGGTTGATGAATACTGAAAATTACTCATACTAATGTTTAACCACTTTTCATGTTGCTGATTGATTACATTCTAGGCAAGATGAGCTATGTTGTGGGTTTCGAAAACCACAACCCAAAACGTGTGCACCATAGAGTAGCTTCAATCCCTAAGAACAAGATCAAGTACTCCCGCAAGAGTGGGTGGAAATGGGGAGGGACATGCCCAAGCCTAACCCAAACACACTTGTGGGGGCAATGGTGGCAAGACCTGACAAGCACGATGGTTTCAAAGATGTAAGAGGAAACTACAATTACACCGAGCCCACTCTCGCTGGCAATGCTGCTTTGGTTGCTCTCTCTGGTGAGTCACATTCCATCGACAAGAATACCATCTTCACTGTGGTGCCACCCATGTTCCCTAGTCCCCCGCCACCTCTGACTCTTTGGAAACCTTGAGATAGAGACAGAGAGAGATATAGAGGGAGAGAACCACCACCATCCTTTTTAGGATAGCGGTGTTTACTTGTTCTTAAGCTAGAAAGAGAGGGGGGCTAGAGAATGAGGAGAGGTTACATGGGGTCTTTGATGTTGGGGGTTTGTTTGTTCTTAATATTTATTGTGTTCATAGTTTGTAGGTACAATATTCTTGATTGTTTCTCACTTTCTATGTGCTCTGTGTGACATATAGATTGATACTATGTATTTGCTACTACTTTTTTACTCCCCAAAGAGGTATACTAATGATAAAAGAATTATGAAATTTGTGCTCCTCTTTTTGTGCATTTGGTTTCAATATTTGCAAACTCTTTTTAAGTCATGGGACTCTCATTTGAGCAAGATTTCTATAAATATCCAAAAAGGATGCTTAAACTAGTAGATATTAGACTTGATTTGATTTGTAAGCCATTCCAAAGCAGAGCATTTGGAGTCTTTCATCACCTTGGATCTTATGAGAAACTTGTGATCTTGTGCAGTTTAGGCCACTTCAAAAACTACCCAAAACTTATTTTGTGGTTGTTTTACTTTTGCCAGCAGCGACTGGTTGAGATGCACAAGTGTGATATACATTGGGTAGAAAATCTACTTGGGAGTATTTGTTTGATCTAAAATTCTAGGATCCAATACAGAATCACTAGAATGTTCTCAACAAAGAAACCAGACATTATAAGCACTTAGATTTCATTGTCCAAATACGAGTTGATTTCCATTCGATCTTAGGACAATATATTTTTAAGCACTTAACAGAATGCTTGTGAATCCTTTTTTTTTTTGTTTTTTTCTGTTGAGGATGGTAGTCTGATCAAAAGGAGGATCCAGGCATCCCACCTTTGAGGGATATTTGGGTGATCTCAATGAAATAAGCATGGAAATTTGCTGAAAAATGGATCTAAAACTCCTTGCTCATTTTAGCTAGAGAAATTCATGTAGCTTGGGCTTATAGTTTAGCAGCCAAAGGCAAAAAAAAGTTTATATAAAGTGCCAACCTTATATTGTAGAAGTAAGGCGCGCTTGAAAAATCTATCTGAAAGGTTGTTCAGATATCAAAACCCTATAGTTAATCATCTTGACCTTGAGATTGTACACTTAACAAATTGAAAGACTCACAATTAGTGAGATGGGCTCTAGTGATAATATATAGCATCTAATAACAATTTGAAATACATTCTACTCAACTAAAAACCTTTCAAGAAACAGGTTGACAAATTATTGCCATAGTGATAATATATTGCATTTTATAACTATAATATTACATACAAATCATCAACTACCTGCCAAATGGGGTAGTCCTTTCAATAACAAAATTCTTCATATAAAGTTCAGTAGTCCTGCCCATTATCAAATAATGGTTCGTTCCTTGTACCCAATCGCCTTACATATCACCTAACAACCCAAAAAGTAGAGAAAAGAGTACAATGGCATACAACCTATATCTTTTTTTTGAGTGAACGGCATAAAACCTACATCAATAATGCCAATAGTTTAACAACAAACTTTTCAAAAAAAAAAAAAAAACAGCAACATAGCCCCTCCTTTGAAGTTGTTCCATATGAATTTGTCCTCTCTACCTGAGACATAAAACACATTTTGATGAGTGACAATAGTGTTCCAAACGAAATTACAAATATGAACTTACATGCATATACAAATGTTTCAAAATGAACTTGCAAACATGACTTCTAAACAATTGCATTTTACCATCAACTCACATCTGCTGCCTTCTTATGGGTCCGAAGCTTATTACGTGTTTTGTCTTTAGCGCTGTAAGAGGAAGATAAAATTGTAACAAATAGATACTATATACTTGTAATATAAACTCAATGCAACATGGGCGTAAAAACCCAATGGCCAAAAACAAAACTGCAACAAAAAAGTAAACAGGGAAAGAAAATGGGAGAGAGACAATTGAAAAAATAAATAAATGTTTGCAATAGATGTAGTCTAATTTCCAAGAGTAAGTGATTCATTATATGGTGCATCAGATGCCACATGAAGATATTGAAGAGAAATAAGAAACTCAATTTATTTCAATTTTAATAATACCAATCATGCATTCATCAGGCCACAAGTAACATGTTAAAATTTTGTAGTGTGCACTAGCAGCATGCATTCATCAGGCCGCAAGTAACATTTTCCGCAATTGTAGTTCGATACAAATTTAAACATCAACCATCATGTCCTGAAAAAAGAGTACTGATGGTAATTACAAATATTATACAAGTATCATGATACTCATTCGCCTTCAATGGAATCCATTTTTGTTTCCATTGTTACTATGAAAGAATTGGTAAGCCATTAAACAGTCCTGCCCTGTGTTCCCAGTGTTCCCAAAACAAGCACATTCTTAACAAAATTCAGCCAATATTTTATGCCACATTCATGTAATATTCATTTAGGGAATAAGGTAGCTATGGACGGGGAAGAGTATATACAAAGACATATATATTCACAGATATTTGCATCTACAAGATATCTGTATTGGGTATCTTTTACCTCACCATGCAATGTAAGATTACCATTATCACCAATTACATTTTACAAAACTAGAAGTGCATGAACATCCATTCACCACAATGGAGTCAAGAACCCATGATGCTCTCAATTTTTAATACCCGTAAAGATATATGAGAAAAAAGAAGAAGAAAGGTACAAAGGATGCAAGATGGATTTGGCTTTTGCGGTATTGGAGGTGCTGTGAAAAAACTAGATAATAATCCTGAGAACAAGGTGGGATTTTTATAATCTTTGTTTCTCTGTTATGCCTTTAATTGAATCTTTTAGGCATGTCTCAAGGAATTGGATTTTTTCTCCATAATGAATGTCTAGAGACTCTTATAATTTAATAGGGGTTGAAAAGACTTTCAAGTCTGAATTGTTTGTCAGTATTTTTGCTTAGTTTCTTTATATGGCCACCTGTTGTATTGCTCTTTATTTTCATCTTTTACAGTGTTCTGTTATCTAAACTTTCTTTTAGTTTTTGCTTAGTTTTTTTTATCTGGTCACCTGTTGTATTGTTCTTTATTTTCATCTTTTACAGTGTTCTGTTATCTAAACTTTGCTTTAGTAAATTCAATGTGTGAAGCATTTTGACTATTTGAGTTTCATTTCTGTTATAATAGGTATTCTTTAAGGATGTTGCTAGTTGTGATGAAGCAAAGCAGGAGATTATGGAGTTTGTGCATTTTTTGAAGAATCCAAAGAAATATGAGGAAATAGGTGCTAAAATTCTAAAAGGTGCCCTTCTTGTTGGACCTCCTGGTGCTGGTAAGACTCTTCTTGCAAAAGCTACTGCTGGTGAATTTGGTGTGCCATTTCTATCAATTTCTGGTTCAGAATTTGTGGAAATGTTTGTTGGTGTTGGAGCTTCAAGAGTGAGGAAATTATTTCAAGAAGCTAGGAAATGTGAACCTAGCATTATATTATTGATGAAATTGATTCTATTGGTGGAGCAAGAGGACATGGGAAATTCACTGGTGGAAATAGTGAACATGAAACCACTCTCAATCAGTTACTTGTGGAAATGGATGGGTTTGGTACAACTTCAGGAGTAGTTGTACTTGCAGCCACTAACAGGCCAGATATTCTAAACAAGGCTCTTTTGAGGCCAGGTCGATTTGATCGACATATCGAAATTGACAAACGTGATATCAAAGGTCGTGACCAGATCTTTCAAATCTATCTGAAGAAAATAAAGCTTGATAACAGTCCAACATACCTTTCTCAGAGATTGGCAGCTCTTACTCTTGGATTTGCTGGAGCTGGCATAGCAAAAGTTTGTAATGAAGCTGCAGTGATAGCTATCAAAAATGATAGGACGCATGTCACCATGGAACATTTTGAAGCTGCTATAGATAGGATCATTGGTGGTCTAGAAAAGAAAAATAGGGTCGACATGTTTCTTCTTTTTTGTTCTTTCATGCGATATTTATGTGTTTATGTAGCTGAGTGGATATGTGTTTCTATCTTATTTCATTTTATGCCATGTCCCAATTCATTTGACATTCTATTGTTTAAAATGGTTTGTATTGCTGCCTAATATCATTTCATTGTTTTTCGGTCTCTTCTGAACCGAGTTACTTGCGTAAATGGAGTTTGTTATTTCCCCTCACATTTGAGGTGTTGGTTTTTAAAGAAGATGCATTGTTTAGTTTGATCTTTAAAATTTCTTAAGAAATATTTAAAGCAAGACTTCTTCTCTTATTTTGCTTGTGAAACACTGAAGATTGGCCCTGCAGTAGTTGACATCATGCTAGATCTTTTATGAAGTAACAATGAGTAGCCCTGCAGTAGTTAAGGTTATGATACATGTTCTTCAAGCTACTACAAATTGGTGTTTATTATTAATTTGAGTCAGAGGGGACAACTATAGTCTTCTTTCTCTTTCATTTTGCCCTTATGCAAAAGCAATCTTTTCACCAGATAAGGATTTTTTCTTCAATATTTTTATTTGCTTCTAAAATAATCAAGAATTAGGATGGCAATTTTGTCTAGTTTCATGTGTCAAGTTGAGCTTTGAAGTTCTTTCCCTTTTGCATGTCATTCTGATAATGTATCTATGCATCGCTCCATGCAGGTAATGAGAAAGTTGGAACGCCGGACTGTTGCATATCATGAAGCTGGCCATGCAGTTGCAGGATGGTTCTTGGAGTATGCAGAGCCTTTGTTTAAAGTCACAATTGTGCGGCGAGGCACTGCGGCCCTGGGCTTTGCACAGTATATACCCAATGAAAACCTCCTTATGACCAAGGAGCAGCTCTTCGACATAACATGCATGACCCTTGGTGGCCGTGCTTCTGAACAGGTATCCACCTCTCTCTCCACCCCCCTGACTTAGCTCTGCTTTATGGGAAAGAAAATATAATCATAATCGGTTCCCTGATTTATTACATGTACAGATTTTGTTGGGGAAGATCTCGACTGGGGCTCAGGATGACTTGGAGAAGGAGACAAAGATGACATATGCCCAAGTCGCAGTTTATGGTTTCAGTGAGAAGGTGGGGCTCCTCTCCTTCCCCCAAAAGGACGAGGGGTATGAGAGGACCAAGCCTTATAGCAATAGGACTGAGGAGATCATAGACAAGGAAGTGAGAGATTGGATAACCAAAGCATACGACCGAACATTGGAACTCATTGAGGAAAAACGAGGGCAAGTAGTGAAGATCGCAGAGCTATTACTCCAAAAAGAGGTTTTGCACAAACATGACTTATTGAAAATGCTTGGTGAACGCCCCTTCATGTCAAGCGAACCAACCAACTATGACCCCTTTACAAAGGGATTTCAGGACGAGCAGCAACCAGGATGATACGACATCTCTTGACGGTGTCGTGGTCCCTATATACAAACTCTAAATGATGATATATATGTGTTAGTCTCTCCCCAAATATAGCTGAAATTGTACAGATTTTTTTCATTTCATAGAATTGTGGTTCCGATTTCATATTGTAGTGACTTCATTCCATAGAATTGTGGTTCTGATTCCGATTTCATATTGTAGTGACAGGTAACGGTATCTTTGTGTGGATCCGGGAGTCTCAAGAGGCTTGAATTAATCATTTTTTTGTTTCTTTTTCCTTTTAAGAGACAATTGCAGTCTTCCAATGTTTTCCTTGATGTATGTTGGATGAATGTGGCTATCAAAGGTTTTATTAGTGCTTGTAATGAAACATTTGATATAATTGAACAAGAACTCAGTGGGGGTGTGGTCTCTTGTGGACAATACTAAACAAATAACAATTGCAGATACCGAATTGTGCTTGATGGTATATGCTAGTCGGTTGCGAAAAACCTATGTTACCTTGGCATAGAGATCTATTCTAACCGATAAGGGTTCTAATAGGTCATCCTTAGATGAAGTCGAAGTATGCCCGAATGAGTAAGCCGGAAGCCGAATGACTGTGTGATGGGCCCACAGCCTCATTTACGTACCATCTTCAGGTGAAGATGCATAATGATAGCTTATTTATCTACCATCGTCAGGTGAAGATGCATAATGATAGCTTTCTCGAATGACTGTGTGTACCATCTTTTAGGGTGAAGATGCATAATGATAGCTTTCTCAAGAAAGCGAACCACCCTTTAGGGTGAAGCTCTTGTATGTGCAAGAGATACCCTCTCTTTCAAGAAAGCGAACTACCTTTTAGGGTGAAGCTCTTACATGTGCAAGAGATACCCCCGCTTTCTCAAGAAAGCGAACCACCTTTTAAGGTGACGCTCTTGCATGTGCATGAGATACCCTATGCGCCTTCGGGAAAGCGAACCTATACGCTTTCGGGAAAGCGAACCACCTTTTAAGGCGAAGCTTATGTATGTGCAAGAGATACCCCTATGCGCTTTCAGAAAGCGAACTTATGTATGTGTGAGAGATACCCCTATGTGCTTTCGGGAAAGCGAACTTATGTATGTGCAAAAGATACCCCTATGTGCTTTGGGGAAAGGGCACTTATGTATGTACAAGAGATACTCGTATGCGCTTTCGGGAAAGCGAACTACCTTTTAGGGTGAAGCTTATGTATGTGCAAGAGATGCCCCTATGCGCTTTCGGGAAAATGAACCACCTTTGAGGGTGAAGCTTATGTATGTGCAAGAGATACTCCTATGCGCTTCGGGAAAGCGAACCACCTTTTAGGGTGAAGTTTATGTATGTGCAAGTGATACGAACCACCTTTTAGGGTGAAGTCTATGTATGTGCAAGAGATACCCCAATGTGCTTTCGAAAAAGCGAACCGCCTTTTAAGGTAAAGTTTATGTATGTGCAAGAGATACCCCTATGCGTTACGACCCATTGACTCATCAACCAGACTTTGGTAATTCACTAATGAGCTCCGTATAGACTGTAGGTCATAGGTCACTTGATAAAGCAAGTGTGGATCGTAGTCTACAATTAAAGGTGGAGTGCCCTAGCTTTTTTATTCCTAGACCATATGGATCCTTATCCCACCTAAATAATTTGATTGTCTTTATTTTATAATGATATGATTTTAAAATTATTATTTGAATTTTTTTAGATCTCTAGATATTTTATTTATAAAATTTGGATTTATAAAAACAGAGATAATAATTTTTTAATGCTTTAAATTTTCAAATTAATTCTAAAAATCATTTATTCATTTTTAATATTTAAAAATAGCATTAGGACCCATTGGCCCACCATGCCCTAAGTTGGTAGGGCCAAACATGGGTGGCCCCGATTTGGGGTCGCCTATTCCCATGGGGTGCACGCCCCAATGAGATTTGGGACCTCCTATTCCCATGGGGTGCATGCCCCAATGAGATTTGGGATAAGCTTCCTATTTTCATGGGTGGCACGCCGCGCGAGCTTTCCTATCCTATTGGCATAAGTTGTTAAGAGTGATAACTTTGGCTCAAGGCCAAGTTATTTTGAGATAAGTGTTTTTATTTGAGTGAATCTTTTAAAAAGCTTGATAAAGCTCATTTATATTTTAGATAAAAGAAAATAAAAGTTTCAAAATATTATGTAGGATGTTGTCTCCCTAATGGCAGAATGGATGGCTCAAATCTCTCACCTCACAAGTTACCTATAAACATCTCTTCAATCCAAAAAAAAGCAAACCATAGAAAACCGTTATCTTAATTTTTAGCATTATAAAGAGAAGACCCGTACCAATAATTTGTTACGTCAAAATTTCTCTCTTTTTGATATTGAACAGGGGCACGCCCCACTTATTTGGATTACTTTTTCTCTCTCTCCTTGATATTAAAAGGAGGGGCACGCCCCCACCTATTTTGGATTAGGTCTCTCTCTCGATCAACTTGATTTGATAAAGAGGGTTGCTACTTTGATAAAGAGGGTTACTTAGTAGCAAGTAAATTTCATCTTACTTGAAATAGGTTTTATGTTTTTTTTACTAAGAGTTCACCGTTCCATTGAGAATTTTTTTACTAAGAGTTCACCGTTTCATTATCTCAATTGAGAGTGAAGGTTGATCGTTGATCCCGTGCCGTGAGTTGACATGAGGTGTAATAAGTTGGGGTGAGATAATCTCTAGTATTCTTCTTTTTTTTTTTTTTTTTTAATTACATTTGTTTTTGCATTTCTCAAGCTTGAGAAGTAATGATTATTTTTCTTTGTTTAAAAAATTTAAGTTTAATGGCTAAAAGGTTTTAAGATCTTTACTGGTTTTATTTTTATTTTTTTTGAAGCAATAATTATTATAACAAGACCGTTTGTAAGTGATCTTTACCGAAACAAAAAGAGGTGAAAAGATTAAAAATAATATATATATATATATATATATATATATATATATATATATATATATATATATATATATATATATATACCTGACAAGATCACGTTGGCCTTCTGTAGATGGAGCCTGCAATAGAGAATCGGAGAGAGGGAGTTCGTGTGTACGAAGACGAGAGAGAGAGTTTGTGTGTATTAAGACCGGATGAAATTGTCGAACTGAATGCACATAATTTTGACATGCAGCTTCCCATGTTCTTTTCTCATCTTCCATTGCCTTCTATGAATTAAATTATCTAATAATAATAGCAAATTGTTGTGGTTTTTATTGGAGTCCTTTTTATTGGCCCTCTGGTTTTTCATTTGCAAATGGGTTGTTTGGTTTCCCAAAAATCCCAATGCTTAGCTTGATATGAATCCCAAATTTGAACTTTTGGGAGATAATTTTATGGATATATACTGTTATTGAATCTTTTTGGATATATAAGTCCTTGATTATACATCCTCATTTCTATAATGTCACGAATTGGTTTATCCGTTTGTAAAATTTGGAAATGCCGGTTTCATGTTAGTTTTAAGTCAAAATAGTTTTTCTATAGGAATATGTCTATGTACACATTATTTTGGTGTAGTATTTTCTCATACTCAGGTTTTAAAATCTTTAATGCAGCATAGTTTTCTACAATGGCTTAAAAAACGGATCGGTGACCCGGATCGAGTTTCCAAAAAACCGATCCGGATTGGCGATTCGGATCGGGAATCGGGTGAATCGTCGGAATAAAGCTTAAAAAAAATCCGAAAAAATTATTAAAATTCACTATAAATATTTTTTTTTAGGAATTCAATAAGAAATGAGGGTACCCCATTAAGAATTTTCATGTTTTTGAATGAATATGCGAATATTGATATGTTCTTTCCCTGCATGAACAGCCATTCAGCATTTAATTTACATCACACAAAAGGATAAACATATAATTATCATGGAATAAGTATATCAACATACGTGGACTACAATAAAGCATAAAATTAGTAACATATGATCTAAAAATAAAATGATAGACGACATTATTGTTCTTCTTGGTCACGTTGGTGCCATTGATTGAATTCGTTTAACAATTCATTGATTCGATCTAAAAACGAATCATCGATATTTACAGGCGTCTAACTATTCCCAAATCTCTGAGTGTTAGTGTTTTGTTGTGTTCCCAATCTAAAATCCCCGAAGATTGTCCATCCTTCATGCTCACCTGCATTGTCGTGCTCATCCCTATACTGTCGCTGTTGGGACTCGATATATGAATAATATGGCTGGGATAGGGTGGCCTCAGAATCATCATCTCTCTCATTTTCTCTTTGAATAATATAGATTAAAAAACAAAAATAACAAATTTTCAAAAAAATCGATCATGGATTAAAAAAAAAAATCACAAATTTTCAAAAAATTCTATCATGGATTACAAAAAAAAATTCGATCATTGATTAAAAAAAAAAATCACAAATTTTCAAAAAATTCTATCATGGATTACAAAAAAAAATTTGATCATGGATTAAAAAAAAAAATCACAAATTTTCAAAAAATTCAATCATGGATTACAAAAAATTCGATCATGGATTACATAAAATTCGATCATGGATTACAAAAAAAAACAAAAAACTCAATCGTGGATTACAAAAAAAGAAAAAAACAATTCGATCATGGATTACAAAAAATTCAATCATGGATTACAAAAAACTCTGTCATGGGTTACAAAAAAAGCAAAAAACAAAAAATTCGATCATGGATTACAAAAAAAAAAACAAACATTTCGATCATGGATTACAAAAAAAAAACAAACATTTTGATCATGTATTACAAAACATGCGATCATGGATTACAAAAAATTCTATCATGGGTTACAAAAAAAAAAAAAAAAAAATCGATCATGGATTACAAAAAATTCGATCATGGATTACAAAAAATTCTATCATGGGTTACACAAAAAAAAAAAAAAAAAAAAAGTTCGATCATGGATTACAAAAAAAAAAAAACAATTCGATCATGGATTACAAAAAAATCGATCAAGTATTACAAAAAAATCGATCAAGTATTACAAAAAAATCTATCATGGATTACAAAATAAAAAATAAAAATAAAAATAAAAAAATAAAAATAAAAAATTCCGTACGGGACTCGCCGATTCACTGTACGGACTCGCCGATTCGTACAGTGAATCGGCGAGTCACTGTACAGAATCGTCCGGTTCTCTCTAGAACCGGACGATTCCCGTTTTTTTCGCCGATTCGATCCGTCCATGGCGATTCCCGAGTCCGGTTCGACTCAACGTTTTTTTAAACACTGGTTTTCTAAATAAGTATATATCTTTTAACCGCTTGGACCCAATTTACCAGCTTGTTATCGGCTGAACAAATTTTTGGCCCAATTAAAGCCCGAACAAAAACTAAAGGAAAAGATTTATATATAAGTACGATGCTTTAAACCATGAAGGGCTTCTTTGGATGTCAAAGAAAAAATTCACAGCGAAAGCAATGCAAGATTTTTTTACCTCAATTGAAAAACATTTTCTTCTTATTTTATTTTGGTAAATTGTTGGGATGTCTAATTTCATTTATTTGTCAAAAAAAAACCCTCTGATTTTCCAAGACAAGAGACAGGTCCAGAGTTCTTTTATGGTAGAAGGAGAAGAAGAAGTGATAGAGATTGAAGAAGAAAGCGGTTACAGAGAATTGTGGGGAAGAGTTGCATGCCCTACAGCAAAGGCCGCATAATCTTTCTACCACTCTCGAGACAAGATCCTCCCTCTCATGCCACTTTCTCTATCCTCTTTCCTTCACGTACAGTGAAAGTCACGGTGTTAATCCAACCCCCTTTCTCTCTGTGCTATCTCTACGACTCTCTCTCTCTTAGTCTCTAGGAGGCAACAATGGCGTCACTCACCACGAGAAAGAAAGGGTCTTCAACTTCGCTGCAGGGCCTGCAACTCTTCCCTCCAATGTTCTCAATAAGGCCCAATCTGAGCTTCATATATGTGGAAACTCGGGCATGAGTGTAATGGAGATGAGCCATAGAGGTAAGGTTTCTTCTCCATTAAGCGGAATCAGATCTTGAAAATACCAGAGAACTATGAAGTTTTGCTCTTACAAGGTGGAGCAATCAGCCAATTCTCTGCAATCCCATTGAATCTCTACAAACCTAGCGATAGAGGGCCAATTCTCTGCAATCCCATTGAATCTCTACAAATCTAGCGATAGAGGGGCAAAGGCTTTGTAATTGTCAAAGACTTCACCGTCATCCAAATCTAGAGACAGAAATAGGGATAAGGAGAAGTTCGAAGGACAAGAGAACCAATAGAGATAGAAAGTTGTTTATCAGTTGATGTTGCGTTTCAAGAGAGCTTACGGTTACAGAGAGGGGAGGAGAAGGCATGGGAGAAAGAAGGCTCCCGTTTTGAATAGGTGTTTTTATCGTAACTTTTGTTTTTATCGTAACTTTTGCCTTGATACAACAGATTTTTTTATCTCACCCTAAAAATTTACGAAAATCTTCTGGTTGACCAAACGGGTCACATCTATTTTACAGGATTTTTGGATTATATTTCAAAAATATTATAATTTTGTGTACATCCAAATGGCCCCCCTAACAAAGGGCACATCAAAAATTTTAAGAAATTGTTTTGATTCCCAAATATTCTCAAATTGATCATCTCGACATCATGACACATGAACATGAGAAAAAAAATGAATTTTAAGTTTTGGAAAAAAAATGAATTGTAAGTTTTAAAAATAGTGCATCTTGTAATGCATTTTTAGACCGTCAATTCTTCAAGATCTTCAAGGTTTCATAGATCTGCTCAATCTACATTAATTTTTAAGCTTCAAATTTTTTAATTAGAGATAAGAATATATTTTAAGGCTATCACAAAGATTTTCAGTTTTGAAACTACATTTGTCAACATTATTTGAAGGCACACTTTACTTTGATTGTTTAGAGTCTCAGCTCTATATGAACCGCACTGAAAAACTAAAAATACACATTTATCCGTCTACTTAACTTGTCTCTCTATATGCCTCTATTTTTCTCTATATCGTCTCTCTCATTAAAAAGCAAAGATCTTAGCGGTGTAGAGAAAAAGCAAAGATCTTAGCGGTGTAGAGAGAGGGAAAGGAGTGTAGAGAGAGGTAAAGGAGTGGTAATGTTTAGTATTTCAATCTAAAAATTTACGAAAATCTTGGGGTTAGTCCAAACAGGTCAAATCTATCTCACTTTTATAATATTTTTGGATCGCAATCCAAAAATATTGTAATTTTGGGAAACTGGTCCTAAATGCGAGGACACATCAAAAATTTCACTAGAAGAGGTTGTTTTGATTCCCAAATATTCTCAAATTGATCATCTCGACATCATGACATATGAACATGAGAAAAAAAATGAATTTTAAGTTTTGGAAATAGTGCATCTTGTAATGCATTTTTAGGCGGTCAATTCTTCAAGATTTTCAAGGTTTCATATATCTGCTCAATCTACATTATTTTTTAAGCTTTAAATTTTTTTAATTAGAGATAAGAATATATTTTAAGGCTATCACAAAAATTTTCAATTTTGAAACTATATTTGTCAACATTATTTGAAGGTGCACTTTACTTTAATTGTTTAGAGCCTCGGCTCTATACAAACCGCACTAAAAAACTAAAAAGACACATTTATCCGTCTATTTAACCTGTCTCTCTATATGTATCTATTTCTCTCTATATCGTCTCTCTCATTAAAAAGCAAAGATCTTAGCAGTGTAGAGAGAGGTAAAGGAGTTGTAATGTTTAGTAGACAAATAGATGTGCCTTCTTAGTTTTTCTTTGGGCATATACTTTTTAAAAAACGTATGCCAAAAACGTATGCCCCATAAAGTTTTTAAAACCCTGAATCTATAGAGAAATAGTACACAAAAATAGGGTGTGTAGAGAGAGGTAAAGGAGTTGTAATGTTTAGTAGATAAATAGATATGCCTTCTTAGTTTTTCTTTGGGCATATACTTTTTAAAAAACCTATGCCAAAAACCTATGCCCCATAAAGTTTTTAAAGAAATAGTACAACAAATCCTATGCCATGAGAAATAGAGAAATAGTACACCAAAATAGGGTGTCCGGAGGTATTTTTTTTTCGAAATATATTTTGATACCCTTTATTTTTAGGTTTCATTTCACAATCGATCCAATGTTTTAAAAGATATCTTATGGCATAAAAATTGTAGATTTTATTTTTTTTAACCTCCTGAGTTACTTTAAACATGTTTTTTTATACCAAACAAATCTAAAAAAACATGCTTTTTTTAACAGCCATCCTCCCAAAGTTCTCTTTCTTTTTCTCTCCCCGCACCCCTTCTCTCTAGGTCTTTCCCCTCTCTAACCCCTCACTCTCTCTCCTCCCCTCACTCTCTCTCTCTCCTGTCGTTCTCTCTTCATATTTTCCATCTCTCTCCCCTCACTCTCTCTCCCCCTATTTTCCATCTCTCTCCCCTCACTCTCTCTCCTCCTATTTTCCATCTCTCTCCCCTCACTCTCTCTCCTCCTAAATATAGTAAGTATTCACATCTCTCCCTTCACTCTCTCTCCTCCTAAATATATATAGTAAGTATTTGCATCTCTCCCCTCACTCTCTCTCCTCCTTAATAAAATAAAATACATGGTAAGGAGAGAAAAATAAAATACATAATAAAATATATAGTAAGGAGAGAAAAATAAAATACATAATAAAATACATAGTAACGAGAGAAAAATAAAATACATAGTAAGAAAGCCTCCTAAATACATAGTAAGTATACAAAGATATGTTTGGATAAACACAGGAAGATAGATATCTTTTTTCATATGGAGAGAAAGAGAAGTTTGGATAAACACAAAAAGATAGTGATCTCTCTTCATATAGAGAGAAAGATGTTTGGAAGAGAAAAAGAGATGTTTGGATAAACACAGGAAAATAGAGATCTCTCTTCATATGGAGAGAAATAAATATTTGGATAAACACGAAAAGATAGAGATCTCTCTCTTCATGTTCCCCATCTCTCTCCCTTCACCTTCTCTTCTCCCAAAGAGTATACTCAGATAAAGAGAGATAAAGAGAGGTTACCAAGAGGAGAGAGAGGTGTTTGGATAAACACATAAAATAAAGAGAGAGATAAAGAGAGGTTACCAAGAGGAGAGAGAGAGGTGTTTGGATAAACACAGAGGTGTTTAGTGGTGGATAGGTTACCAAGAGAAGAAAGAGAGATGTTTGGATAGACATATAAGATAGAAAGGTGGAGGTGTTTAGTGGTGAGAGGTTATTGAGAGGAGAGAGAAATGTTTGGATAGTATACTGAGATAAAGAGAGGTTACTAAGAGGGGAGAGAGAGATGTTTGGATAAACACATAAGATAGAAAGGTGTAGGTGTTTAGTGGTGAGAGTTTACTAAGAGGAGAGAGAGATGTTTGGATAAACACATAAGATAGAAAGGTGTAAGTGTTTCGTGGTGAGAGTTTACTAAGAGGATAGAGATGTTTGGATTAACACAGGAAGAGAGAGGTGTTTGTATAAACAAACAAAGGAGAGAGATTCTTGGTGGTGAGGTTAGGTGTTTGTATAAACAAACAAAGGAGAGAGATTCTTGGTGGTGAGGTTATCGGGAGGAGAGACTCCCCTCACTGTCTCTCCTCCTAAATACATAGTATACTGAGAGAAAGCCTCTTAAATACATAGTAAGTATAAGGAAAGAAATAGAGATGTTTGGAAAAACACAAGAAGATAGAAAGAGAGAAAACCTCCTAAATACATAAGAAATAGAGATGTTTGGATAAACACAAGAAGATAAAAAGAGAGAAAGCCTCATAAATACATAGTAAATATACGGAAAGAAATATAGATGTTTGGATAAACACAAGAAGATAGAAGGAGAGAAAGCCTCCTAAATACATAGTAAGTTATATTTGGATAAACACAAGAAGATAGAGATCTCTCTCTTCATGTTTCTCATCTCTCTCCCCTCATCCTCTTTCTCTTAAATACATAGATAAAGAGATGTTACTACCCTCTCGTCTCCCAAATACATAGATAAAGAGAGGTTACTACCCTCTCTTCTCCCAAATACATAGATAAAGAGAGGTTACTGTCCTCTCTTCTCCTAAATGCATAGATAAAAAGAGGTTACTACCCTCTCTTCTCCCAAATACATAGATAAAGAAAAATTGCTAGGAGGAGAGAGAGGTGTTTAGATAAACACAAGAATCTAGAGAGGTGTTTGGTGGTGAGAGGTTATCGAGAGGAGAGAGATAGGTGTTTGGATAAACACGGGAAGATAGAGAGAGAGATATGTGTTTGGATAAAAATGGGAAGATAGAGAGCGAGAGATACTTGTTTGGATAAACACGAGAAGATAGAGAGTTGTTTGATGGTAGGAAGTTACCGAGAGGATTTGGATAAATACAAAAGATAGAGAAGTGTTTAGTGGTGAGAGGTTATCGGAAGGAGAGAGATGTTTGGATAAACACAAAAGATAGAGAAGTGTTTAGTGGTGAGAGGTTACCAGAAGGAGAAAGAGATGTTTGGATAAACACTGGAATAGAGATGTCTTAGAGAGGTGTTTGATGGTGAGTGGTTACCGAGAGAATTTGGATAAACACAAAAAAGATAGAGAAGTGTTAGTGGTGAGAGAATTTGGATAAACACAAAAAAGATAGAGAAATGTTAGTGGTGAGAGGTTCCCGACGGAGAGAGATATGTTTGGATAATAAACACATGAATAGAGAGGTGTTTGATGGTGAGAGGTTACCAAGATGAGAGAGAGAGGTGTTTGGATAAACACAAAAGATAGAGAGGTGTTTAGTGGTGAGAGGTTATTGGGAGGGATAAATACATGAAGAGAGAGGTGTTTGCATAAATACCAAAGGAGAGAGATTCTTGGTGGTGAGGTTATCGGGAGGAGAGAGAGAGGTGTTTGGATAAAAACTGGAAGAAAGATAGAGAGGTGTTTGCATAAACACGGGAGGAGAGAGAGTGAAACACTCAGCAAGAGAGAGAAAGAGAAGTTTGGGGTATATAAAGGAAGATAAAGAAGGGATTGGGTTTAGGAAGAGCATGTCTTTCTCATATTTGTTTAGGTTAAAAACAGGTTTAAAGTGGCAGGGTTGGAAGATATTTTTTGAAACGCTCGGTTTATTAAAAAATAAAATTTAAAAATAAGGGACATGGAGATATTTTTTCTTTTCTCTTTTTATATTCTAATTATATCTAGGGCAACCTTTAATGTATAAAACTTACATACTTCCCCATATCCAGCCGTTCATTTTGAATAGATGGCTGAGATAGCCCCATTCATTTTGAATAGATGGCTGAGATAGCCGCAATCACAATGTTATGCCTTTGCAATATTTTTTTTTATTTTTTCTATGAAACGTTTTGACACCAAATTTTGAGCATTCACTCCTCTTAAACTTGCACCTGTAAAAAAAAAAAAAAATTTCTCAATAAAATAAAATGACCAAATGCCCCTAAAAATTTCAAGGGGAATTTTGATTATTTTACTTTGTAAAAAATATTTTGCTAATATTGATTTTAGGTGCGCCCCATTGAAATGATGGCACGTGCCAAATTTTATATTCATTTAAATTATAAATAAAAAATAAAAAAAAATACTCTAAAGCGTCGGATCTAGATCAAGTAGTTAGTGGCTCACTTGATCAAAATTGGACTGTTGGATGGAAGAAAATATATTTTTTTATTTATATAAATTATAAAAAATAAAAATAAAATAAGTGTCGGATCTAGAACAAATGGTTAGTGGCTCAGATCAAAATTAGACGGCGGGATGGAGGACTTCTATATAGTAGAGAAAGTATGGAAACCCATCCCTTATATCTAATACTATACAACATGTGTAAAGCCTGAGTTTCCTTCGGAACCATGTGAGTGAATAGTTAAGATTTGGCATCAAGTTCAAGAGAGGTGTTTGGTGTTTGGAGTTTGGATCCGGTTATCTCCTGTATACATATTTCTCGTCACTTAGTGGTCCTCCAGGTATGTGACTTATCACGTAAAAATAAGTTACTAATAATGAGAAACTCAAGTTTTTTTCTCAAAATATTATTATTGCTTTTAAGTAGAGCTGAAGTTTGTATATAAGAAAAGGATTATATACTATAGACCCTCTATTTTTAGAATAAGGAGCCACGACTTATCCTAGCCATCAAATGTCAAATTGGATAGTTTAAAGTAAATAGTAGAGTTAAAAAAAATTATTTGAAATTTGAGCCTAATCAGTTACATGCTTATATCTTTCCAATTTCAGATCTAAAATGATTATGATCTTGTTGTACAAAAGATATATAGTTTTATTTTATATATATATATATATATATATATATATATATATATATATATATATATATATATATATATATATATTATAATAAAATATTTCTAAAAAAAAAAGAAAAGAAAATTCTATGAGGGAATATGAGCGTTTGATCTTGCAGAGCGTGCATAGTACCTCCTCTCCCACTTTTTGAGTCGTTGTGCAAGGCATACTCAAAAGTTACTCCATTAGCTGGAATTTTAAACAAAGGCCTTTGTAACAAATGACATCAGAATTTATATTTTATTCATAAAATATATCAATATTTTTTATGAATGAGATTTTATTTCACAATATTTAAAATCAATAGTTAAAAAGCTCCCAGATAAGCAATATTACTAATTAACGTGCTATGTTAAATATAAATTATAGGATAATTTATCAAACTACACCAATAACTTGGTCAGGATGCCTAGACAAAATTAACTAACCCTATGCTGGACTTCGCCTCAGTGAGAGACCACCACCAGTATTACCTATGCATAGCGAATTATTTAACATCCCATATTTTCTTATTAATTTTTATATTCTCCATCTTTCTTTTGATTAAATTTCAAATTTCATGTATAATGATACAACAAAATGGGAACTCATTAAGGGCCCATTTGGATATTTGGGTGGAAATGGCATATTTTCGTCTTTTGGATCGAAATTTTAGGATTGAAATGTATTTCCACCCATAATTATTTTCTTCCTTTCAAGTAAAAAATAAAGAAATATGTATCATTATTTTTATCCCTTGAAATTGATTTCCAGTTAGATTTCCCATTATAGAGACATATCATAATCACGAATCCTTTCAATGAAAAATGCCTAAATGCAATCTCAATTGAAAACTAAAATCCCTCAAAAAGAACCCGATAGACTCTTTAGTCTTGTTACGCTTAACATAATCACGAATCCTTTCAATGAAAAATGCTTAAATGCAATCTCAATTGAAAACTAAAATCCCTCAAAAAGAACCCGATAGATTCTTTAGTCTTGTTACGCTTAACGACTTAACTCGTTGGGGAAAGTTGAGTCCGAGATAAAGTGTAATAAATTCCACTAAAACACCCCCATAAATTAGAGAGAGAGACTATCTCAAATTTTACGTTTTAGATAGAAAGTATCTTAAAAATTTAAACAAAATCAAACTTTTTTAGAGAGATAAATTATCTCAAAGTTTTTATAGATAAACTATTTCAAATTTTAAGTTTTAGAGTGAAAATATTTTTAAAATTTTAGAGCGATAAACTATATCAAATTTTAGAGAGCGGTAAATAAAATAGCTTTAGAGAGAGAAATTACCTCAAAAAATTTAGAGAGAAAAACTATCTCAAATTTTAAGTTTTAGAGAGAGAAAGTAGTTGAAAAATTTTAGAGAGAAACTATCTCAAATTTTTTAGAGAGATAAACTCAAATTTTAAGTTTTATAAGGAGAAAGTGCCTGAAATTGATAGTGAGAAATTCATAGGGAGAGAGCTGCGTCAAATTTTTAGTTTTAGTAAGAGAGTTTTGGAAATTTTCAGACAGAGACTACCTCAAACTTTAAGAAAAAAAAAACTATCTCAAATTTTAAGTTTTAGAGAGCGAAAGTATCTTAAAATTTTAGAGAGAGAAACTATCTCAAATTTTATCAAATTTTCGAAAGAGAAACTATCTAAAAATTTTAAGTTTTAGAGAGAGCAAGTACTTGAAAATTTTTAGAGAGAGAAACTATATCAAAAGAAACTGTCTTAAATTTTAAGTTTTAGAGAGAGCAAGTACTTGAAAATTTTTATAGAGAGTAAACATCTCAAAGGTTTTATAGAGAGAAACTATATCAACAATTTTAAAGAGGGAAACTATTTCAAATTATAACTTTTAGAGAGAAAGCATCTGAAAAATTTTAGAGAGAAAAACTCTCTAATTTTAGAGAGAGAAACTATATCAGTTTTTAAATTTCATAGAGAGAGTATCTTAAAAAGTTTAGAGAGAAAAACTATGTCAAAATTTTTAGAAAGAGAACTTATCTCATATTTTAAGTTTTAGATAGAAAAGTATTCTAAAATATTAGACAGACAAGTTATATCAAATTTTAGAGAGAGAGTACTTAAAAATTTTTAGAAAGAGAAATTTCAAATTTTAAATTTCAGAGAGAGAAAATATTTAAACATTTTTAGTGAAAAAACTATCTTAAAAATTCTAGAGAGAGAAACTATATCAAATTTTAGAAAGTGAAATTATTTAAAAAACTTTTAGAGAGAAATATCGTAAATATTAAGAAAGAGAAACTATCTTAAATTTAATTTTAATGAATTATGCAATAAATATATTTAATAAAAAATAAAAATAAAAATGAAAATGTTATGCATCCATGTAGCATCCAAACAGCCGAAACGTATTTTATATGAAATACTCTAAAAGAGTAAGTGCACAATGTAAAACCATAGGAGCACGCATTACTATCCTTTTATTCTCAATCTAAAATAACTCCTATGGAAGCATAAAGTCCACTTGCACCCAAGTGAAAAAGCTGAAAATGCTACTTACGAAGATTTTTTTGGATCTTAAATTTTGGTATCCAATTAAAAAGTCGCTAGATTAGTACTTTCTAAAAAAATTGAAGCAGTCTAACTAAGTATTTTAGAAAAAAAGCATTTTTTTCAGAAAATGCTCATCTAGATATTTTAAAGTGGAACACAAAATGCTCCAAAATGGGCTTAATATATAGGGGAAATAAGTGCACAATGTGATCCTGCAAGAGCACGTTATATTATTTTCCCTCAGTCTTATGTTATATACAGAGCATAAAGTCCACTTGCTTCCTCGAGTAAGAAAGCTTCTTAGGAATATTTTTTCAGATCCATTTAAGAATCATAAAATGCTTATATTAAAAATAAAAAATAAAAAAATACAAATCAGATATTTGTTTTCTTTTCCCCTTAGATTTGACTGCCTAAAAATTGGATTATATCTAGTTAATCCTAGGACAATATGTTTTAAGCGTATGTAAAGTCCATATACTTAGAGTGGCTAGGCTACATCTTGAAAATGTAGGTCCTACACCATACGCCTAGATAGGATATTTATAGGGGTAGCCTATTAGCATATAGTCTTTTCACAAAAGAGGAGAGACGAAAGCTAGAGTACTTAATAGGCTCATGATTTTAATGAAGTTCATTACTAAGAGTATTGAACAAATAAAAAAAATAGAAACGATTTGGTACTCTCGGTCCTTAAGAAAAAGACAATGGCTTTGTGCTTTTTTTTAGGTAGTTACAATAGTTTAGATGGTTGGATTTATGTGGCCTTTAACGGCTTTATGATAATTTGTATGAGCATTTTATATACTAAAACATAAATTTATTGGGAGTGTGGTCCTCTTGTGGACCATACTAGGTAACTTCTATTTGTCGATACTCAGACTAGGCTCAACGTACTAAGCCAACCGAGTTGGAAAAATCCAATGTACATGGGTATAGAGTTAAAACCGAAAAGGGTTTAGTGGGTTAACTCTTGATGAGGTCGGAGTATGCCGAATGATAGCTAAGGGACTGTGTGACCCTTGTATGTGATGAATGACCTATAGAGACAAGGTTAAAACTTCATCATTGTATCATCACATGGCATATACATAGATAATTGTATTGAGATAAATGTCCACCATTGAGAGTAGAACGTGTACAAGTGCAAGGGATTACCCCTATGCATCATAGAGTCGTAGTTGCATCATGGTTTGGCAGATCATAGTTTTTGTTTATAGCGAGAACCTGAAATCCACATACTGGGATTACGTCCCATTGATTAATTTTTTAGCGTTTCAATCATAAGCCCCTATAGTAGATTGTGGGTCATGGGAACTGTATGGTCAGTTTAAGAACGCTAGTGTAGATCGTGATCCACAGTTGAAGGTGTAGTGCTCCTGTATGTTGATAAAATCCTAGACCTATACAGATCCGATTCCCATCAAATTTAATTTAATTTAATTAATTTTATATTATTTGATTTTTAGAATGTTTATTTAAATTTTTGTGAACATTTTGATATTTTAATTTTGTCATTTGGATTTATAAATCAATATAAATTCATTTTCTAAAGTTTTAAATAAACTAAGAGGTTTTAAAAATCTAAAAAATCAAATTCTATTCTTTTTAAAAACATATGCGGGACCTACTATTACACATGGTGGCCCATTTAATGTTTTTGTGGGATTGGGTGGGGCAAAATAGAGGCCGCAATAGGTGGCACGCGCTACCCATGAGGAGGTGACCTTTTACTATATATTGTGAGGGGATCTCCATGTTAGTTAACTTTCTTTTTGTGGTGAAAAGCCTATTTGTATAAAGGAATGAAATAAAATGTTTTTAGAATATCTTGTTAATCAAGAAGGCTTGATTGAAAAATAAGGAATGAATATTTACTAAAAGATAAAGTAAAGAGACATTTTTCTTATTTAATTTATTTGATGGGAATAGGTTTAGGAAATGGAGGATAAGGTTCTAGCACTTTCATTTGAATCTTGATGGTGGATCAAATAAATGTATGGTTCAAGTCTCTCACCCCACAAGTCTCCCTAGATCGACGATCAAGATTTAATCTTACGAATTATGGTAAACTCAAAGGCATAAAAAATCTATAAAAAGTGACTCTCCTCCCTTACCAAAATCTTTACACCTCTTCTGTTTTCTCTCTCTCTCCAAGAATTGTAAATGAGGCACACCCACCTGGGGCTTCATCTCTATCTTCCTAAGTTTCAAGAGGAGGCACACCCCAACCTAGACTACTCTCTCTTTGAGTTCCAAAGGGGGCACGCCCAAGCTATTTTCTTTCTATCTCTCTTGTGGGTTCTAAGGAACACAACCTAGCTTGGGATTGGTACTTGATTTGTGGGTAGCAAAGGGGAGTATCCCCTTGCTAGTAGATCTCTCTCTCTCTCTCTCTCTCTCTCTCTCTCTCTCTCTCTCACTCTTTGATTTCTATCTCTCATCTCTCTAAAGATCAAGTCAAGAGGTTTGAGCAAGACTAAAGCATTGATGTCTTATGTAGTTGGCTCTAGATCAAGATTCATATGCCTTTGAGAGGGTTTTATTTAAGTAGAAGAATCAAGATACTGATTATAGATCCCGAGCACCATCGAAAGGATGAGACTCAACGTGGGGTGTACGAAGCCCAGTTGAGGTAATATCCGGCAATTTTACTTCTTTAAATTTTATTTTTGTGTTGAGTTCTTCTATTCCCATAAAAAAAATTATATTCAATAGTGGTGGCTTTTCTATTCCCATAAAGCAATAAGTTAAAGTTTTAATTTAAGGAATTGTATTCACTAATGGTAGCAAGTGAGAACCGCGTTTTTTTTCTTTCATTTATTTGTTTCAAGAGTTATTTGTTTATAATTGGATATTGTAAGTGGTATTGCCAGTGTAAGAATAAGAAAAACTTTAATTCATATACACTATGCTTGATCCCATAGTCCAACTTTCATTGGCATCAGAGCTAGATCTACTTACTACCCTATTTATTTTATTTCACTATTTGGATGAATTGGGAATGAGATATAAGAAAGCAAAAAAAATTAGGTCAAGTGATACACCTCCAGAAGAATTATTTGCATGTTCATACACCGAAAAAGCACTCTGCATAATGGGGTATTCTGTGATGTTTTGGATGAGTGATATAAACAAGATAATGAGGTATTCCGTTGATGCATAATTCAGTGATATTATATGTATTTGAGAGTAGGATCTACCTGCGTAATTTCGGCGGGAGATCCTTGGGGAATTTAGAGTTATAGACACATCAATGAAATGTGTCAGTTCTGACCTTACAAAATCTAGGAACTGTCTATTGAATTCTATAAATTTTTCTCTCAATCATGTTAGTTTATTTTTAGCTAACATTTAATTATAACTCATCAAATTGAATTACTTTGAAACAAAAATATTTTCATGAAGAAAATCCTTGTGGTTTGAAAGATATGGTTATTTTATTGAAAGGTGCAAAGTGTTATTTTCTGCAACGAAAATTGTTTCAATGACTTGGAAATCATGATTTTATTTCTTATCTTAATAGGCCCATACTAAGTTTATAGACTAGAATTTTGAGTCTAGTTTATAATAAAAATTATTTGAGAGAGAAATATAGATGGGAAATAAGGAATAAAAATTTTGGATTGGAGAGAGGTCATCCTGAATTTTCTACAGCTTTGTATGTTCTCATTGAGATGTAAAAATTATATTTATCATGCCTACTTCGCATAGAGATATGAGGACTATAAAAACAGATTTGTTGCCATTTTGTGTCTACTTTCAAACAAAATAGATTTGAAAATGAAACTCCATGAGGGTAGAGAGGAAAAGTAATTTTACTAGATAGTGTCCATCTTTGAATTATGCAGTATGATATATTTTGTGACGTGAATGTCACTTATTTATTTGTCTGAAGAAATATATTATTTGGGATTCACACCATGATGTTATTCTTTTGTTTTGAGTCTAATTTTCAATAGAAAAAATTTCAGAAAGAAATCCTTTGTGGATTGAGATGAACAATTATTTTATTGAGAGGTGCACAATCTAATTTTCTGCTGTAAAAACTGTATTGTAACGTAAATGTCATTAAATTGAAGACTCATTAAATTGTGTGATTTAGGAATGGAACTAAGCACTATTTTTTGTTTTTAAATTTATTTCAATACTCAAAAAAGTTCAGAGATAAACTTCTCATGAGTTGAGAAATATGGTATTTTTTATCATGGGACGATTATGTTCTATTCTGCAGTAAATTGAAAGATGTGGCATGTTAGGATACATCTTTGTATTCCTCGTAATGGAAGCCTTTTTAGCGCCCATTCAAAAGTTTTATAATATGTCATGAGTATGATTTGTAATAGTAAAATTTCAGAAAGAGATAATACAAGGTTTGCAAGATTTTACACTCTATGCAAAGAAGGGTTCAATCTGGAAAAAACAAAATATAAAAGTAACACGACGCATGTAAAAGCACCTTGGTTTTTTTGAAATGAAGGGATATGTAGAGAGATTTGGTGGCAACATAGAAACTCAAAAGATCAATGGGAGAATTAAATTAGTGATCTTTGGAATGATGACATGATGAAGAAGAGTATTTCTTTATATATATATATATATATATATATATATATATATATATATATATATATATATATATATATATATATATGCGATAATCTAAATGTCGAAGAGGTGGATGCTTCATTGACGTGTACAAGATGATGTCCAAGTGATTCTTCATCAGTTTTGTGTTGTTCCAAGATCACAAAAGTCATAGGGACCTACCATTACCTATGAGATGCCACAATGAGTGGCATGACCCACCCATGAGGAGGTGACGTCTTACTATATATTTTGAGGGGATCTCCATGTTAGTTGGCTTTCCTTTTGTGGTGTAAAGCCTACTTGCATAAAAGAATGAAATAAATGTTTTTTGGAATATCGTGTGAATAAATAACGCTTAATTGAAAAATAAGAAATGAATATTTTCTAAAAGAAAAAGTAAAGAGATATTTTCTTTATTTGATGGGAATAGGTTTAGGAAATGGGTGATAAGGTTCTAACACATTCACTTGAATCTTGATGGTAGATCAAATGATTAGATGGCTCACATTTTTAACCCCCAAGTCTCCCTAGATCGACGGTCAAGATTTGATCCTACAAATATGGCAAACCCTAAAGTATAAAAAATCTATAAAAATGAATTTTCCTCCTTTACCAAAATCTCTACACATCTCTCTTCTCTCTCTCCAAGAATTCTAAAAGGGGCACGCCTACTTAGGACTTCATCTCGCTCAACCCAAGTTTCAAGAGATGGCATGCCTACCTAGAACTTCATCTCTCTCAACCTAAGTTTCAAGAGTGGGCATGCCCCAACCTAGATTGCTCTCTCTTTGAGTTCCAAAGGGGGCACGCCCAAGCTATCTTCTCTTTATCTCTCTTGGGGGTTCTAAGGGGCACAACCTAGCTTGGGATTAGTTCTTGATTTGTTGGTAGCAAAGAGGAGCGTCCCCTTACTAGTAGATTTCGCTCTTTGATTTATATCTCTCATCTCTCTAAAGATCGAACCAAGGGACTCGAGCAAGACTAAGGCATTGGGGCCTTAGGTAGTTGGTTTTAGATCGAGATCTATATGCATTTGAGAAGATTTTTTTATAAGTAGGAGAATCAACAGACGAACCATAGATCTCGAGCAACATCGAAATGAAGAGACTGGGCGTGGGGTGTAATAAGCCGGTGAGGCTTCTTTAAGTTTTATTTTTTTGTTGAGCTCTTCTATTCCCATAAAACATTGAGTTAAATTCTTGATTTAAGGAATTGTATTCAATAATGGTAGCAAGTGATAACCGTTTTCTTTTCTTTTATTTATTTGTTTCAAGAGTTATTTGTTTGTAATTAGACATTATAAGTGGTATTGCCGGTGTAAGATAAAATAAAATAAAAAATAATTTGTATACACCATACTTGTTCACATAGTTCAACTTTCAAAGAGTGCCAAATATAACTTTTAAACGAATAATTTTATTTGATACTCTCAATACCAAACATAATTAAAACGGGTATGATTTGCATTGGTTTGCTACCTTAAACCATCAAATTAAGGTGCACTTCTAAACTTCATCATAAAACATAATTTTAGTATAAAAAAATTCTTAGAATTTTAGTATAAAAAAATTCTTAGGATGGCCTAAAAACCTATTTTCATCTCTAGTTATAAAATCTAGAACTCCAAATATGATTCTGATCAAGTAGACTATAAACACATGAAAATATTGAAAATGAATGGTCAAGATAATGTGTTACAAGATACACTACTTTTGGAGCATAAAGATCTATTTTTTATCCACATCCATTCATCTCAAAGTTGGTTGATCACTTAGAGGGCAACTATATTTTTAAGGTGCACTTTACTTCTACAATATAAAGTTGGCACTTTATATAAATTTTTTCCAAAATCATGAATGCATGCAGTACTGTTAAGACCAAACAATATCATTTTGCAAAAAGCAACTTCAATACTGCTCAGAACTGAGAGTAGTTAACTAATATGCATTCCTGGAAAAAAAAAAAAAAAACAATAGATGGAAAAAAGGAAGATATGTTTGCATTAAATATAAACATTTTGGAACATTTAATTTCCCAATAATATTACTTGGCTTTCAATTTAATTACAATTTTTATTACTTAAAAGTGCTACATGGAATTTAAAAATAAGGATTTAAGACATGCGTATATCCCCAATCTCGTAATTGTCGTTGTAACATGAAGATTTGAAAAATCTCTTAATTTTATATCCAAACGGTGTGATCTCTCTCTCTTCATGAGTGATTGCTTGTACATTAACAATACGATCGGGTTTCTATGCGGGCAAGCCCGCATTGTAGAAATATGGGCTTATTAATAAATCTATTTGTGAGATGGATTTTTTTACTTCATTTTAAAAAACATGTAATCCATATGATGAATATGCAAAAATAAGTAAGTTTTAAAAATTAAAAATAATAATTTTAGTAAAAAAACATTGGGACTGTTAGTTTCTATTGTTTTTAGATGGAACCTGCTTGCCTCTATCTTTAAGATGGATGCTTTACACTTTTTGGACCGCATATATAGTCATGCAGTTCAGCCCGCATGAAACAATTTTTTGAAACAGTAGTCTACTTTTTTGTTATTATTTTTAATTTATGATTAGTTAGGTTTATTGGTCCCCAACCGCTTGACTTCTTTATGCGTTGATTATATGATATGTCTTTGTATATCTTATTTGTATAAGCTATGACATGTAAGGCTGGTTTGCCCGAGAGGTTAAGGGGGAAAACTTAAGATCATCTACACATAAGTGCGCATGGGTTCGAACCCCAAAGCCAACAAAAGCCTATTTAAATATTGGAAACTTTTTATCCCTCAGATTCATTATGGATCACCAATTTTTTTATTACTTGATAGTCTTCACATTCAATATGGATCACCAATATTTTTGGAGTTTTTAGTAGAAAACTCTCTAAAATTGCTTTATTCCTTTATAGCCCTCACATTGAATATGTATTACCAATTTTTTTGGATTTTTTAGTAGAAAACTCTCTAAAATTCCTTCATATCCTCACATTAAATAGTTTCAACCCTATTAAATAGTGCTTTTGTTTAGGGAAAATATCTCTCATATTCATTATGGATCACCAATTTTTTTATTACTTTATAGCCCTCACATTCAATATGGATCACAAATTTTTTTAGATTTTTTAGTAGAAAACACTCTAAAATTGCTTTATTGCTTTACATCCCTCGCATTCAATATGGATCACCAATTTTTTTTGGATTTTTTAGTAGAAAACTCTCTAAAATTGCTTCATATCCCGACATTAATAGTTTCAACCCTATTAAATAGTTTTTTTTTTTAAAGAAAAATATCTCCATATCCCTTATTTTTAACTTTTATTTCTTAATTAACCCAAGTTTAAAAATATATCTTCTAACCCCTCACCTTAAACCTATTTTTTAACCTAAACAAATATGAGAAAGACATGCTCTTTCTAAACCCAATCAAACCCAATCATTTCTCTCTCTTCACTTATATACCCCAAAATAAGTGAAATCTTTACCAATTACCACAAGAGAGAGAGGGGGAGAGAGGTGTTGAAATCTTTCTTTCTTAATTCAGATGATAAGTGGGTTTCTTTTCTATACAATAGAGAAAGAGCGGCGAATCTTGGGAAATCTCACTCTTTGTGAGCAAATGGGAACTGGATTAGAGAGAGAGAGGTATTGGGAAATCTGGGAATTGTGGGAATTGAGTTTTCTTCGCACCATAGAGAAAGACGGGGGCGTCTCTCTGTATACCGTGTATTTGGGACGAAAGAGAGAGGGGAGAGAGGAGGAAAACATGGAGAGAGAACGAGAGGAGAGAGAGAAAGATTGGGGCATCTCTATGTATACTGTGTATTGTATTTGGGAGGAGAGAGGAGATAGAGATGGGAAACATGGAGAGAGAACAAGAAAAACTAGGGCATCTCTCTGTATATTGTGTATTTGAGAGGAGAGAGAGAGAGAAGAGAGATGGAAAACATGGAAAGAGAGAACGAGAGGAGAGATAGATGGGAACACATGTGGAGATAGAGAGGGAGGAGAGAGAGTGAGGGGAATGGAAGGAGAGAGTGAGGGGAGAGATAGGAAAGACAGAAAGAGGGAAGGGATACGGGGAGGGAGGAGACAGAAGGGACAAATGGGAAACATGCAGA